>NW_006921698.1:8054001-8106638 GCF_000298275.1 Orycteropus afer afer | reverse complement strand
CTATGAGTCGGGTTTGACTCGAAGGCACATAACAACAACAACAACATCTGCTTTTTAAGAAATAATTAAAGTTTCATTGTTAATCATATATCAAGGTGGTATGTGAAAATGATAAACTTTTAAAATTCTGTTATCATACTTTCTGTAACTGTTGTTCATGAGATATAAAGTACACTTCCTCTTTATAGGAGGAACCTGAAGTCTTAAAATGAATATACTTGGGGTTTTTGTTATGCTTTGTTTTGCTTTTGTTTTATTAACATCTTCAACTATTTCTTTCCTGAGTTTGATATCTTCATGCCAAAACAAATACTCCTTAACCTTTTTGATGTGGTTGAAAAGAAGAATGTGTATTGTGTTTGCAAAGACAAATTCTAAATGAGAGAATGTCCAGGCTGCTCCTTTTCCATGGCATAGCATTGTCCTCTCATGTGGCCAGCTCTTTGACAGTAAGGGCTGGTTTCCTTCATGTGGGTAAGGGTGGAGTGTTGCCTGTGAAAGAGCTACTGCAGCTCCCCTCAACTTTCCTTTTCTTCGCTTCTCTTGACATCAACTGAAAATCACATACCTGCCTTGGAATAGCATAACATAACCAGGTGGAATGTGGTGATCCATGTCTCCTTCTCAAGGTTTATGTTCTACTTTAGACTTACATTTTTAGAATTTAAAACATCTTGAGGGTTAGAGTTAATAGTTGACTTGCACAAAGACTCCAGTAAACTCTAGTCACCAGGTAACAAATTGGAAAGCCTCTTCAATAGTAAATAGAAACAAAACCATTTTTGAGGTCATAAAATTTAGTTATCAGACTTGTTTGAGAATGCAACTTTTGGTGTAAGGATATGAATCCAAATAGGTGGCTCCCAGGAAACCAGAACATCAACCTCAAGCATAGTTGTATCTTATGCATATGTTTGAAAATCCATTAATTATTTTTACATTTTAAGTAATATTTAATTTCACGGTTTGCATGCCTTTCAGATAAGAACACATCTGTTTCACAACAGACTGTCCTCTAGCCAAGCATGGGCTAGATTATCATCTGGTCAACATAAGGCAGGTCATTTATCTAGCCATCAATTTCCTCATTGTAAGATGAGAAACTAAACAAAGTGATCTCCAAGCCTGCAGAACTCTGACATGAGTTCTCAGTGGTCCTAATGGACTCTGGCCATGTAGTTCCCAAATGCTTTAGGGCAGGAAGCTATCTCTACGAGCCAATCCCATCCACTTTTAGATTGCTGACACTCCGTGGCCTCCCCAAGAGAGAAGTAGAGACATTTATCCCTGTCAAGACAGACTTGCATGACTGAAATTTCCCTGACTGCTATCAGCCCTGAGCTCTCATGGCAGTGACCCATTAACTGGTTTTGGGTTAACAACTGTTAACTCTACCAAGTAAATAAGTTGTGGCAATAAGATGAACTTTAATCCAACCAGAAAATTCTGATCTCATACCTTTTGTTAATTTTCATAATCCTTAAATCCAGTTAGTCTCAGCTTGGCATTAGACTATTTCTGAGGTTTTAACCCAAGAGTATGGAAAAAAAAAAAAAAAAAACCCACATATATTGAGGACTGTTTGCCCAGGAATAGTTCTAAATGTGTTGTTTGTACAATCTTATTTAATTCACAACAATCCTAAGTGAAGGAGGAATTGTTATCTTCTTTGTTTTTTAATAACAAGTGATGCAAAGCAAGATGTCATAGCTTCACCAGGGTCAGAGAGCTAGAAGGTAACAGTCAGTGGTGAACACTTGGCACCCATAGTCTTTGCCATGCAACTGGGTGTCATCTCATACAGCTTATATTTGCAGCAACCAGGATCTCCAGTGGGTACCTCATACCAGAACAAACTGTGAGGGACCTAGATTGAGAGTGTACAGATAAACCTGGATGCCTGACCCAGGGCTTTAGGAAATGACCGTTTTCTGTGAAATGGGCTCCAATTGAAGCAGCATTCAGTGTGGTTTTCCTTTCATCACCAGCTTGGATTGGACATGGAAGAGTTAGAAGAAATGGAAGAAGATGCTGGGCTTGGCAATGGTGGCCTTGGGAGGCTTGCTGGTAAGTGGCATTGTTAGTTTAGTAATTGACCAATTGGTGCCTTCTTACATTACCATTCTTGAAAGAACTAGACAAGCTTCTGAGGAGGGGCAGGAGGTGTGACCTAATTATAAACATGTATGTTCTTCCTTTCTTACCATGGTGGGATCAATTCCAGACAAACTGTAGAGAAGGGAACTTGAATAAACGAGACATTACTTAAAACCCTTGGGCTTAAAACCCCAGAGTTGATGCTTCATGTGTACTTAAAGGTTTCCAGAGTAGCTCCTTTACTTCACTGTTGTCTGTTCACAGCTGCTCAATTCACATACTTGTATGGTATGACTCAAGTTGTTTAACCATTGTCTTATTGTTTTATGTACTTGACTATTTGCTTTTTGATTGACTAGTGGGTAATGATACACTTACTACTTTATTGGTGTGATATAATTAATACGTGTGTGTGTGTGTGTGTGTGCAATTTTAGTTCTTTGATTTATCCAGATAATGATTTTCAGAAGATTATGGAAAACATTGAAAATACAATACCAGCTCCATTAAATTAAAAATATGTATTCCTATGACCAAGCAATTCTAGATCTTCATATCTACCCTAGGGAAACACTCAGACATGTGAATAAGGAGGCATGTGGGGGGGAAAAAAAAAACTATTATAGTATTGTTTATAAAAGTAAAATATTAGAAATAACCTAAATGCCCATCAATAGGAGAAATGGCTACATTAGCAGTGGAACATCCATGTTACAGATTGATAAGTAGTAGTCTAAAAGAATACAGTTAATCTATTTGTACTTCCCTGGCTAGCTCTCAAAGTGAGAAAAAGTTGCGTTAAAAGTGCAACGTGAAGGATGATCTGTGCCTGGACACATGTGCCGTGCTTGTGTCAAACGTGGAGTGGTGGATGGAGCTTGGACTGTGGAGTCAAGCCTTCCTAAATTTGAATCTCAGCTCCTCTGTTAGGACTATTGGATGAAATCCATTTCTTTTTCTGTGAAATGATAATGGGTTTCATACGTACTACTGGAGAAGAGATGAGTTTTGGAAGAGGGTGGATTTCAAATATGAACAACAAAATAACAATTCCTATCAATTTACCATAATTTTCAGATCAATTTTTAATAAGCTGATAGTATTAAACTAAATTTTTCTAGTCAGAATAATTCAGCAAAGATTCTGCCATTAATCATGTGATTTTTTTTTTTTATCAAGATGAGTTTTTTTTTTTTCTTTTCTAGGGCTATAGACAGAGAGAATAATGTAGATGTTGTCTTGAGAGTTAAGCTTTAACATCAATAAAATTCCACATTAATTCTTTAAAAAAAAAAAAAGTCACACAGTATAAGAGGACTTGCAGGAAGATGGCATCATTACTGACAGTCTGCAAGCTTAGTTCCTCTATGACCAGAGACATTGAGAAACTAGGTAAAGTAGATGCAAATAATGATCCTGGAGTTATGAGAAGATGGAGTATTAGGTCCAGTGAAGGGGGCAAAAGGAAGCAGGTTAAGTGACTGGGGAAAATAAAGAAACCCATCCGGCCAGCAGAGCTGAAGAGGAGTCATTACAAATGCAAAGGAGGTCAAGAAGGAGGGAAAGAAAAAGAAAAACATATCACGGAACCCACAGGTGTTAAAGACTCAGAATTGCCACACTGAGAGTTTTTTAAGGTGAGCTGGGACTTCGAGTGGGGGCGAAGATCACATTGGGAGACGGAACAGGACTCCTTTACCTTAAACTGTTATAGAGTCTGGAAGGGAGTAGAGGAAAAGGATGAGAAACTCTCTCCAAATAAACAGAACCCTAAAGCAGGTACATGGCAGTGGGCTTGAGTCCAGCTCTTAGCAACCATTCTTAGCACAAAGTGGATCTGGAATCTGGGATTTCATGACTTGTAGATCCACATGGAAGAGGGCGGCCTTTGTCCTTGAGGGTTACTGTCGGGCTTTGATTGACGGCTGGACGCCCTCAGCAGCAGTAGGCCCTGGATGGAGCCAGGGACTGAGAAGGCTGTTCTTCCCATACCTCCATCACTGACTGAATTACCTCATGCTAGGGACAGAAAACAGCCTCTGCCTTTCTATGCTGGGGTTCACTTCTGGTACTTTTTTTTTTTTTCCTTTTCTACCCAACCTTGTGCAATAGGAGGAAATGTTAACCCTCCATTAGTCGGTTGTAGCTACTACATTGAACACCTCACCAGACACGTAACACCCATAGCTCCTGGATCACAAGATCAATGATAGATGGTAGACAACACCTACTCATCCCAACTCCAAATCCTCTTCACGAACAGAGACCTATACGCACATCCCCACAGGTGATTCCACAAACACAGAGAAAGCTGGAGAGGGACCCGATACAGTGGAGTTAGTAACCAAAGAAGTACACCTGTTCCATACCTCCAGATATACTAAAACATAAAATCAGAGCGAAACAAATCAGTACATAACTAACAGATAAAGACAACAACTTCAAAATGTCTAGGAAACAACAGACAACCTTGAAACAACAACAACAAAAAAACAGGACAAGATAGTAGAAACTAATGCCCAAGCTAAAAAAAGAGTTACACAATGTGATACCATTTATGTTTTTGAAAAACTAAATTATTTTCTCTGGGTAGATATATATGTCAATCCATAGGAACCATCTAGACCTCTAAATACCAAACTGTCCTAGGGAGGAGTGCAGGATTGGAGTGATGACCAAAGGGTATGTTAGCCCATCTGTAATACATAATTTTTTACAAGGAGAAAGTGTTAATGTGTTACTTGTGAGATTTAAATTTAATAATAAAAATATATTACCACAAATGAATGTATCAAACTCTACTTTATAAAAAGTAAATATAAAATTTTCCTAATTTTACACATACTTCCATGTTATTAGAAATCCATTTGCACCTATTTCATATTATTTAATCCTCACTAAATTAATCACACCATGCTTTAACATGGCATTAGTCATAGAAAACACTACGGTTGTAATACTTGGCACCTTCCTAGGAACCCACTCGCTAAGCAATTCAGTACGTTTTCTGTGGGGTTTTAAGATCAGCAGAGCCAATAGAATGCACATCTAAGATAAGAGAACAGCCTGCCTTCCTTTTTATGCAAAACCTTCAACATTTGTTGGCTGGGTTAAGCCCCACTCTGTGCTTGGCATCAGTGACCTTGCTCCTTCAGTTGACTGATAAGGTCAAAAAGTGAAGTGGTGAGTGAAGCTGAATAATTCTGTACCAGAAGAAAGAAACTAAGGAAGATCTCTCAGCTTGATTTGGTATCATGACCACTTCCTTAAAGTGCCTGAGCTCTGACACACTTTGAAAAATGGTAACCTTCTTAAAATAATAGTTAAGAAAGCAAAGTTCCTGGTGCACAGGAAAATCTACATGACCTCCACTCACTCTCATTACTGACCTCATCTCTTACCTATCTGGGATTGAGACCCCTTCTGGTCAGGCTCTAGGAGCTCTGGTAACATAGTGGCTAAGGCACTTGATTGCTAACTAGAAGGCTGGTGGTTCAAACCCACCAGCCACTCCTCAGAAGGAAAATGGGACAATCTACTTCCGTAGTGATACTGCCTCGGAAACCCAAGGAGGGGTCGCTATGAGTCGACGGCACATAACAACAACAACAACAACAACAACAACTGGTCAGGCTCTACGGATATTATGAACAGGATCAAGGAAAAGCCAAACAGCCACAGCTCATGAGCACTGGGACATGATGACCCTTAGGATGTTAAAATAACATGAAGGCTTTGGGCACTTAACGTGAGTTTGTGGATCTCTGTTTTAGGGCTTCACCATGAACCTAACTCAGTCCCTCTCTGTTTGATCCATAACTCCCAGTGTTCCTTTCAGTCTCAGATTCCACTATAAATTTTTTATTCTCCAGATATTATTCCTTAGTTCAAATTTCTGAGAGGATGACTCTAATTAATATAAATAACTCCTCAGTTTGTGCCTGGCCACAGGAGAGATCCCTACCAATGTGATAACATTTATGTTTTTTAAAAAGTTAAGTTATTTTCTATGGAAGTATATATATGCAGAATTGGGGTGCTCTGTCAATAGTGCTTTTGGCTATAATAACAGAAACCCTATCAAAAAAATATGTCAACAAAGCCATGTGCTGTCACAGAACATTGGCCCCAGAATGGTTGAGCCATTCTAAGATTAGTTTATTCAGCAGCACAACAGTGTCAGGACTCTGGATCTCTTAGTTGTTTTGACTTTACCCTCATGGAAAAAAGATGGCAGTAGCAGAGAAAATCTTTCCCAGAAATCTCCTGCTCCCAGCAGACTTCCCAGCACCTCTCACTGGGTTGAATGGCATGGCATGTCCATGGCAAACCTAATCACTGGCAAAGGGTTTAAACTAATAAAGTAAGATTCAATTCTTTGAGTGTGGATGAGGCCCTACCTCCCTAAAGCATATGGCTACCTAATATCTAAACCACATTGGAATTCCATTAGCCAGGTGAAAAGTGATCTGCCACAGATGTCCAACTAGTCAGATGCTATTAGAGGATGAGTCACATGTACATGATCGTGTTCAAGCAGGGGCCATGGAGGTAGCTCCTCTTAGAAAGGGCAGTCTGGATGACAGGCTCCGTAATCACCGTGTCTAATGCAGGTCAGCTCCCTTATCTGTTGTCACATGAAGTATAGATTTCCTGGTCCCACAAGCAGAGCTTCTGATTCATTAAAGATGCAATGGGGTCTAGGAATCTAAATTTCTACAAGCAACCCAAGAGATTTTGAAGGAGCTGGGACAGGGCTCACATTTTAAACATTGTAAAATTCGTTTTTTCACCTCATCTTCCTGACTTACTTTCTTGAAGATCCCTTAAAAAATACCAAGAAACCAAACTCACTGCCATTGAGTTGGATCTGACTCATAGCAACCTCTCCTTGGGTTTCCGAGGCAGTATCACTGCAGAAGTAGATTGCCCAATCTTCCTTCTGAGGAGTGGCTGGTGGGTTTGAACTGCCAGCCTTCTGGTTAGCAGTCATGTGCCTTAGGCACTATGCCACGAGAGCTCCCTGAAGATCCCTAGTGATGTTTTAATCTTTACATCATTTTCTCACTCCACATCTTCCTTAATATGAAATTTTTATAACAGTTGACCTTCTTATAGGCTCCTCACACTCCCTTGGTTTTTCTCTAAGTAAAGTCTTTCATGGCTTCTTCTCTGTTTCCACCAGTTTTCCTTTGTCCTCCTCCTAGAATAGGAATATTCCAGAAGATATTCTATCTTCTCTGTCTTACCTGCGTGGAGAGTGTCTCAGGTTTTCAGTCCCTGACCTCTCTCCTCATCCAGGGTTTCAGCCACACATTGACAGTCGTCCCCTGGGTGTTGCTGTCCTTTCACTACACTGCTTTTTCTTCTACAGAAGTACAACCAGAGAGATGTTAACTATCCAGTTATGTTTATGAGTGACCTAATCGGTCATTCTCCTTCATTGTTAGTGATGATCATGTAAACCAGAGCAAAGTCCCTGGAGAGCCATTTATTGGTAGTGTATAAAGAGTCAAATTCTTCATATAATTTAGTCCAGTAATTCTGCTTTCAGGAGTTTATCACAATAATCAGGGATTATTGCATCATAATATTTATTGAAACATGGTTTTTATAATATTAGAAAAGTAGAAACAACTCAATTTCCAAACATAGAGGATTAAGTAATTTAATGATATGCTTATACAGCCATTAAAAGTGATAATCTTGATGAAAATATAGGAATATGAGTAAATTCAGGTTTTGTAACAGTATATATAGTATAATACTAATTAAGTAAAATACATATATCTATTATATATATATATACATATTGATGTATGTATAATGTGTGTGTATCTGTGTGTGTATGAATATCTCAATGTGTGTCTGTATTAAAACAGATTGAATATGTGCCAGTGTGTTCATAAAGGTTATTTCTAGATGATGAGATACATGTTTTTAAACATTTTTTCATTTTCTAGATTTTTTATAGTATTAATATTTTTATTGAGATGCACCTTAAATTGGATAAAATTTGCTTTTCTAAAATGTACAATTCAGTAGTATTTAGTATATTCACAAGATAGTATTTTTTATAATTATAATCAAAATCTACTGTGCAGTAGTGTCTGTGCTTAAAAACACAAATATGATTTCTCATAGAAAAATATCCTGTAGTCTCCCTGTTTTATACAAAAAGACTTGAAATGTAGACTAAGCTTATTAAGTATGTCTTCTGTATAGCATGCTTCTTGGATTCCATGGCAACCCTGGGACTTGCAGCCTATGGATATGGAATCCGATATGAGTATGGAATCTTCAATCAGAAAATCCGAGATGGATGGCAGGTATGTGAGCCATCTTTTTAAATCTCGTCATTAAAATACATCTCTTCATGGTGCTGTGAATGTTTCTATGCTTTGTGGACGTTTGAAATTGAGCTTTACCAAATTCTCTGGCATTTGGTTGACATCAGTGAATATTATCAGTCATCCCCCCTTGGGATAGAAGTTCCCTGAGAGCACAGAGCCTGCCACTGTCATTCGCTACAGACTGAGAGCACCTAGCACAGTGCCTGGCTCACGAGAGTGCTTGGGGAACATTTATCTCTGCCTGCCTGAGCGTGGACCACTGACAGTGTGCAATGTGCCCTGCTCTGCACTGTGCAAAATGGAGGAACACACCTTTTGACGCATAACTCTTCACAGTAGGAAGGATGTTGCTGTTTTGTAAGTGAGGAAACTGAGGTCTTAAGAAGTGAAGTAGAAGTAAGAGTAAGTGAAGAAGTGAAGTAAGAGGCTCTTAAGAAGTCTTATTTCTCATCACACTCCGGAAAAATGCATGACAGTATCCCTAGATTTTTGGGTCTGCGTTTACTACTACTGCACTTAAGAGTCTTCCCCTCCATAACACGCCTGTCTTACAAGATAGATGAGCTATTTAATTATATTTTTTTTAATAAGATAGTATTATTAACTCTTACAGGAGCTCTGGTAGCATAGTGGCTAAGGCACTTGACTGCTAACCAGAAGGCTGGCGGTTCAAACCCACCAGCCACTCTTTGGAAGGAAGGTTGGGCAATCTACTTCTGCAGTGATACTGCCTCGGAAACCCAAGGAGGGGTTGCTATGAATCGGGTCCGACTTGACAGCACATAACAACAACAACAAACATTAACTCTTACATCAAATAAATCTGCCACATATTTTAATGATAAATGTTGTGTCTTTTATAAATTCATATCATAGTAATCAATTCATACAAATGACTCTGTAACCAAATTATATTCCTAGGTATTTGCTGCTTTTATTTTTGGTAACTCTTTGATTCTGTAGTCAGCCCAGGTGCGGACAGTGTTCCCTGATGCTAAGTGCAATCTAGGCTTTCTCTCTCTCTACCTCTGTATCATACACACACTTCACTGACAAAGAGATAACTGGGATTGATTTCCAGAAGGCCTGAGCTCTCTGAGGCCATCCTGCACACAGGGACTCAGTGCTCAGGGATTGAGACCTAGGCTGGGACTCATGCCAGGAAGAGGAAAGATGACTTGATGAGAATAAGCTTAGTGTTGCCACCACACACACCTCCAGTGTTTGGACACTTTCTGGTTCATAGAAGGAAGGCAATAGAAGATGTGGGATGATGCAAGAATGTGCCAAGCAGAGGGGCTAACGAGACTATTGGGAACATATTGCAAGACATATTTCCAATTGGCTAAGGACTGTTACCGTGTATCTTCAGCTTTGTCTAAATAAATAAAAGCTGGGACTCAGCATGCTGTACAAGAAAAGCTTGAACCTTGGAATCAAAGGCCTAATGTCCACTCATGACCCTTATAAGGTGTGTTGCCTCACATAGGTTACCTGACTTCTCTGAGCCTAAGTTTTCTCATCTGCAAAATGGAGCTGTGCCAAACTTCATAGAATTATTATGGAGATACGTAAAACATCTAGCATACAAATAGGCACTCCATAAGATTATCATTTTACTTAAGGAACAATAATTTAATAAATTATGATATTATAAAATATTAATATAGCCATTAATATTTTTATTAATTTTAATGAGATGGGAAATTGTTCATAATATATATTAGTTGAGAAAAGAGGGATATACAATGATATGGAGATATTACTTCCAACTAATTAAGACAGAGCTGGAGAGACAAAGATAAAGTGCTAGGAAAAAATATATCAGAACTTCCACAGTCTCTGAGGATTGAGATCACAGGCGACTTTTACCATCTTCTATTTGCTTTTCTACGTTTCTCATATTTCATAAGAAATGTGTGTTTCATAATCATAGAAAGTTATGAAAACAAAAGAATTGGTTCCCTTCTCTAGAATTATATGATGAGAAGCCTACCCTAGCAACATTCTGGCACAGCCTGACCAAACCGCACATGGTATCCATTTTCAGTCTTTGAAAGTATTATTGTGTGATACTAATTATGCCTCAGAATGCCTGAGAATTTTGTCTTTTATCTTTTAACTATTTTTGTGTGAAAATTTTGAGAGAAACTCAGAAAAATCATTCTTCTTCCTCAAGTGCATTTTCTCAAAATATTTTATAAAAGGTCACTTTTGATTAATTTCATTTACTCTTGCTACTACTTTTGAATGGTCTTTGTTCCATGAAGCTGTTCTTTTCTGTTTGGTCAGACCAAAGCCAAAAACCAAACCCATTACCATCAAGTCCATTCAGACTCATAGGGATCTCCACTGGGTTTCCAAGGTTGTAAATCTTTACGGAGCAGCAATGGGTTTGAACCTTAACCTTCTCATTAGCAGCAAATGCCTTACCCACTATGCCACCAGAGCTCCTTTTGATCAGACCAAGAAGATATATATTTCCAGTGTTCTTAAAGAAAAGGAGACACCAATGTCTTTTGTTAAACCAAAGTTTTGTAAAGCTAGCCTTACTAACCATCGTCACTTCTTGGTGTTTCACTGTGACTTAAATCAAGAGACACATCATAATTTTATCTACAACAGCCATTGTTTACTGGAATGGGTTTTAGAGGGCAAACATAAAATTTATCATATAATGAAAAAGATCTGTTTTCATAAATAATAAAACCCATCTGCCTGGAAAGCAGCATGCTTCTTCTGGATATAACTCCTATCCCTGTTCACTACTTTAACAAGTGCAGATATAGAGAAGGCTGACATCAGTTTTGCAAACCAGGAAGATCTTTAAAGGTTGATGGACTCTGAATTTTTGAGCCTCTCTTCAGGGAAGATTTTCATTAATAAAATGTTCACAGTGAAATCTAATGGGGGAAATAATTTTGTCACTAAAATTCTTGACTTAACATGAACTCTGGTGGAGTCATTGAAACCTTAACAATAATAGTTTTCTATGAAAAGAACTCTCCACTGGGGAAAAGAGGTAGAAAGGCAATTGCAGCAACCTCACAGAAAAGTTTAATAGTTACACCAAAATTCTGGGTAGAAAAGCATTTGAAGTAGGTATCTCAGAGCTGAATCGGACTGTGTCTGCTTGAACTCTTCTCTTTCTTCTTAGAACCCATGCCAAGTTTGCTACAGCCAGTCATGCACAGTTCACATTACCCAACAAACATCTAGTTTAAAACAAACCAGTTGTTGTGGAGTTGAGTCTGACTCATGGTAATCTCATGTGTGTCAGAGTAGAACTGTGCCACACGAGGTTTTCATTGGCTGATGTTTTAAAAGTAGATCACCAGGTGTAGTTAAGTTTGTGTGTCAAGTTGGCTAGTCCTGGTTGAGTGGCTGGGCAGTGGGATATAGCATTCCCCGTGATGAGACTGGTAATCAACTACATGGTGGAATCTACTGTGAGCAGCTGAGTAGCTGCCTTTGGGATGTGATCTGGTTCCTGTATATAAAGAGAAGCCTTGGGGATAGTCTCTAGCTTATGGCACACTTGGACCTTGTGTGTAGTCCTACTGTTGTTCAGCAGCCTGCCATGCTCTGCCAACCTCGGGACTTATGATGGACTTGAATGAATGGCCTGCCGTGTGTATTGTGCCTTTTTACTTGTCAACCTTGGGCTTGTCAGCCTCAGCAGCCAGCAGCTATCTGAGTGAAGAGATGCCTCTAGTTGGAAGCAGGAGGCAGAGCTGGACTCCAAGGTCAAGGAGCTTTCACCCAGCCCCTAGAACCTGGCACTTTGAACTCAGACTTCTAGCCTTCAGATTGTAAGAGAATAAACTCCTGTTTGTTTAAGCCATCCCATTTGTGGTATATTTCCTGTCAGAGCAGCACTAAGTGACCAGAACACCAGGCCTTTCTTCTGAAGTAGCTCTGGGTAGACGCCAACCTCCTCTTGGTTAGCAGCCAAGTACATTAACCATTCACACCACCCAGGGACTCCATTTTTGAATTCTTGGTGCTGTGCAGAAACATTCTTCAATTATTTGTATCTTCAGAAAGTAAAATTTATTGACCTTTCCTCTTTTTTTTTAAATACATTTTATTGAAATATAATTTATGTACAGTGAAATACACAAAACTAGTGACATGTTGACCTTTCCTCTTGTGTTCACTGGTTCTTCATGTTCTGTGTGTCCCACAGTTGAGGGGAAAAGCATTTCTTAGAATTCTATCACTGACAGAGCCCCCTGAGCTGACCTCTGTGTCCATGCTGGCTGAGATACAGATTCCATTGAGTACATTGAGTAATTCCTCCAGGCAGAGCCAACTCCAGCTGCCCTTCTCCCACCAGGTTGGCACATTGCTCCTTTACCCCACAGAGCCACACTGGCTTTGTCCCAGCCCTGTGTAGCATCTGAGAGGAAACAGAGCCAGTATCACACTTGGATGTACATAAAAGCTCTTCTCCTGTCTTGCCCCCATTCTCCACAAGCCTCTACACATTAGTGCATTCAGGGGTAGCTGGTTACATGGTAATCTGCACTTGCAGGCCAATTTGTTAATTCATTGGAACAAAGAAAGGTAGGAGGCAGAAGTGACAGGAGGCAATTCTATCTTTCTCCTCAGATTTGCTAGGACCAGCTTGTGTTTATAGAAAACATGTTTTTCAAGTTACATTAAAACTAGGCCTTGCTAAAATTGAGAAAATTGTTAACTGACGCTTTACCTACAGCAAGAGATTCAGAATAACAAGGTCTTCTACAGAACTTGTTAATCAGTAAAATTAAAACCAGCCATTATCTGCTAAGCAAAAATTAGGCCAACGTGTGATGGCATTGAGAGCAATCAGCTAGACTACACCTTTCTCTCTTAAGCATGAACCCCCAAAAGAGGAAACATAGCCTCTGACTTGCATAGTGTATCACCAGCGAAGGGAGTGGTGGTGGGAAGTTCAGAGCCCCTTACTCTGTGTTCCATGAGCATTTTGAGCTTCTTGGGGGTAGAACCTTATATGATTTTACGCATTTCTCAGCGGAAAATCTCTCTCATCTGTGCACCCATGCGCTCCCACGCAGAGGAAGACAGTTACTACCTCACCACTGTCTTGTTTCATGCAGCACTTTCAAATGTGCCTTACAACAGCCCTGAGTACTGCAGTGAGGCAACAGGCCTACAGTTCCTTCTTGTTAGAGGAAGTAGTGTTCACACTGACCAGTATTTTAAAACCCAAAAGCTGCCCTTGCCTCACTTAATATAGCATATTGCAATTCAGGATGTTTTGATCCTTTGTTGATATCTTCATTTATTTGCCATGGAGTTTCTAGTTATCAATACCTGCTAGTAGACTCTAACCTTTATCAGTTGGTGAACATCAGCAGGTTCCATGTTAAAATTTTATTTATTTATTTACTTATTTTGTTCTCTTTATGACTGGGGATAGAAGAAGTCTGGTTTAAATTCTGAATGGTAGAATTAGTTACTGATTTTGTATCACCATGTAGCCCCTTGTTGCTCTTTGTGTAATTAAGGGACAAGCAGCATCAGCAGTTAGAAATGTAGAATTTCCTATCTCTCTCCAGACCAATCGAGAATCTGCATTTAACAAGATATGGTGCATACACACATTTAAGTTTGAGAAGTGCTGGTTAGCTCAGTTTTTCTGCCAGCCTTTCCTAGACTTCATTCTGCACCTCCTTCCTCTAGCAGCTACCACCCATCTCTTCCATTAAGCCTTGTTAACAAAGTAGAAGATTTAGGAAATGACCTATTTTTCCCTACCTCTGGTGGCATAGTGGCTAACGCACTTGACTGCTAACCAGAAGGCTGACAGTTCAAACTCAGCAGCCACTCCTCAGAAGGGAGGTTGGGCAATCCACTTCTATAGTGATACCGCCTTGGAAACACAAGGAGGGGTCGCTATGAGTTGGATCGACTCGACGGCAGTACTTGAGGTGCATGCGTAAAGTTGTAGTTTCTATGAGTTCCTTTTTCATTCATCATTATGCTGGTAGTTAATATTACTGGGAAGCTTCCTGGTTTTTT
The DNA here is from genome assembly GCF_000298275.1 of Orycteropus afer afer. Taxonomy (NCBI): domain Eukaryota; kingdom Metazoa; phylum Chordata; class Mammalia; order Tubulidentata; family Orycteropodidae; genus Orycteropus; species Orycteropus afer. Next base: position 8,092,158 of record NW_006921698.1, on the reverse strand, counting down.
GATATAAAGTCATGGTCAGTGTTTGAATAAATACATGTATACTTACTTGCCTGCCTGTTGACATTAATGTTTTGTCTAATGTCTCTAAAGATAGCTGTGTTTGTTTCTTTCTTTCTACGCTGTGCCGCACTGTACCTTGGACAGACATTGAACTCATGTTTATGTAATAATAAGGCAGCTAGTATTGTGTCATAATTTATAAGCAGTGTCTTCTAAAATTAAAGCAGAATTTCTAAGGGGTAAGGATGGGGAATCAAGTAGATAAAATAACTGTATTTGGAATAATCTTGTTGACAATGGTACTTTGTACTGAAAAACTCCTTTCACTTTTCTCAGAGAACAATTCCATTTTTTTTAATATATATATAATATTTTAAATATTTCATTGATAATACATTTACTTTAAAAATATGCCCCACCAATTACACAAATCAAAACTATAATGAGATGTCATCTCACCCCTGCACAAATGGCAATGATCAAAAAAAAAAACCAGAAAACAAGAAATGTTGGCAAGGTTCTGGGTAGATTGGAACTTTTAATACACTGCTGGTTGCTGGTGGTCAGGTGTTACTGAGTTGGTTCTGATTCATAGAGTTCCTCTGTACAGAAGAACAAAACACTGCCTGGTACTGCTCCATCCACACAATTGATCATTGCTGTGTTTGAGCCCTATTGTTGCATCTACTGTGTTAGTCCCTCTTGCTGAAGGTCTTCCTCTTTTTCACTGATTCCACTTTACTAACTATAATGTCTTTTTTCCAGGGACTAGACTCTCCTAAAAACATATCCAAAGTTCTTGAGACCAAGTCTCACCATACTCTGTTCTAAGAAGCACTCTGGCTATACTTCTTCCAGGCATTTGTTCATTCTTAGCACATGGTATATTCAATATGCTTCACCAACACCATAATTCAATTCAGTCTTCCTTAAATTGTAGATTCAATAAACTTAACCACCCCCATAATTCAATTCAGTCTTCCTTATTCATTGTCCATATTTGCTTGCAGTGAGGCAGCTGAAAATACTATAGTTTGAGTCAGTCACACCTTAGTCTCAAAGTGACATCTTTGCTTTTTAACACTTTAAAAAGGTCTTTTGCAGCAGATTTGCCGAATGTAGCATGTCGTTTGATTTCTTGACTGCTGCTTCCATGGGCGTTGATTGTGGATCAGAGTAAAATGAAATCCTTGACAACTTCAGTAATTTCTCTGTTTATAATGACATTGCTTAGAACAAGCACTATGGAAAATGTTATGGCACTCATTCAAGAAGGTAGAAATAGAAATACCTTATGATCCAGCAATCCTACTCCTAGGTACATACCCTAGAGATCTAATAGCATTGACATGAATAGACATTTAGACCTATGTTCATTGCAGCATTATTCACAATAGCAAAAAGATGGAAACAAGTGCCCAGCAGTGGACAAATGGATAAGCAAACTGTGGTACACACATACAATGGAATATGTTGCAACTATAAAGAATAATATGAATCCTCAAAACATCTTATAACATGCTGATTCTGGAGAACATTATTCTGAGTGAAGTCAGTCAATTACAAAACGACAAATACAGCATGTTCTCACTTTTTTAAAAAGACCAGAATAGCTATACACACAGAGAAAGCAACATTCTGTGATTACCAGGGATGAGAAGGGGAGTTAGAATCACCTAGATAGTAGACACTTGTCATTTTTGGTGACAGGAAAGTCAGTACCCAATATGGGTGATGTCTGCACAACTTAATCAAGGCAAATGATAACACTAAGTAGTACACAAGAATAAGAAATAATTTTGGTAAATGCTATGACATAATTTTTCAACAATAGTAATAACATCCAGAAATGATGTGTGTGGTTACATGGGTAGGTATATATATATATATATATATATATATGTATAGAAAGGCACATGAGCATGTATATGGGTGTGCATGTATAGGTATATCTGTAGGCACATGTTTATACATGTTTGTGTGCATTCTGCATACATAGTCATATATATAATAAAGCACATAGAGGACACAGTTGTGGGTACTTCCTAGGCATAACCAAACACCTCTCGGGATTGGTTTACTGAGTTTAAAGGCATAGAACCATAGTCTCAAGGACAACTCAGTCAGTTGGCATAACATAGTTCATAAAGATACTGTTTTGCATCCTAGTTTTGTGAGCAGTATCTCGGGTCTTAAAAGCGTGTGAGCGGCCATCCCATCTAAGATATAACTATTGGTGTTTATTTGTTTGGAGCAAAAGATAAAGAAAGGAACAAAGACTTAAAGAATAAATGAGTTTATAGGACTGTTAGCCCAGATGAATCACAACCTCATCTATCCTAAGACCAGAAAAACTAGATGATGCCCAGCTACCACTAACAACCAGGGACACAATAGATAGTCCTGGATAGAATGGGAGAAAAATATAGAAGCTCAACTTACTAAAAAAATCCTGACTTACTGGATTGGTAGAGACTAGAGAATCTGCAACCCCCCCTCCCCAAGACTATTGCCCTGAGATACCCTGTAAACTTAGAACTGAAGCCACTCCCAGATGTCACCACTTAGCCAAATAATAGATTGACTCATAAATATTACCCGTGTGTACTTTGCTTCTTTAAATAATCATCTGTATGAGACCAAATGGTCAAATACTTACCCTAAAGCAAAGATGAGAAGATAAGGGGGACAGGGAAGCTAGATTAATAAAAACAGAATAACCAAAATGGAAATAATGAGGATGCTGATACATTTTGAAAAATGTAACCAGTGTCACTGAACAGTATGTATAGAAATTGTTAAATGGGACCCTAATTTGCTATGTAAACTTTTCACCAAAATTACAATAAAATAAAACAGGTTTTAAAAAAATAAACCCCACCAAAATGTTTTCATTGTTGCTATGAAAATGATAATGCAATAATACATGTGAAACATTTAGAGTGACACCAACAACTATTTGGCGTTGATTTAGACTCTATGATAATAACAAAAATGAATTGAGATGGACTGAACCAATCTTTCTTGACAAAATCAGTATTATTGAGTTGATTCAGTTTATTTTTGTTTTGCTATAATTAAAGTTTAGGTCCACGCCTCCTCCTGAAAACTAGTTCTATGTTCTTTTTACAGGTAGAAGAGGCAGATGATTGGCTGAGGCATGGAAACCCCTGGGAGAAGGCCCGCCCTGAGTTCATGTTGCCTGTTCACTTCTATGGAAGAGTGGAGAACACCAAGACTGGGACCAAGTGGATTGATACCCAGGTATTCAGAGTGTCCTCACAATGAACATTTTGATAGTATAGCAGTGGGTAGTACACAAAACATATAGTATAGAATATAATGTATGTATGTTATTGAGTATAATAGGTTGTAGATTGAGTATTAGAGTGTATTTTAAAACAAGTCTAATATTCCTTTTAGTGAAATTCACTTATTTAGGAGACAAGGAAGTTGAAGCCAAGAAAGAAATTACTTCCCCAAGGTCAAGAGATTTACCATGGTCATTCTGCAGGCCAACATCATTAGAGGTTAATCCGTTCTTTAATACCCAGCATGCTTAGCTCTCTAGTTTTATATAAACTTGATACCTCACACTACCACCATATATACATTTATTTACAACTTCTTAGCGATAATTATTTTAATACTGAGGTATTAACTCAAGAAATCACCAAAGTTCTTATTCATTGTAAAGTCAAGAAAAAAATGCAAAACATATTCTTTTCTTTTATGCCAAATAATTTCCAGAGAAATAATGTCCATGTCAGCCATAGTAGTTGTACTTACTTCTCTGACATGCATGTATCCTGCACTGGATTTGCGTGTTACCCTCTCACTGAATAATTCACTTTTAAGCACCTCTGATGCTTCAGAGTGTGATTTGCTTCGTATTTCCTGGTAAATGACCCCTTTTAACTACCAGGCTGTGCTGTACACTCACTGGCGGTTCCACTTGAGGTATCTGTTTAATAAATGTCCTCAAGCTGGAAAAGATCTATTAATAGTCATTCTTTAGAAATTTAAAGGAAATGGTAAAGGCCAAGTAAATAATGTTCTTATATATCAAAATTAGGAGTGGAATTCAGTGTTGTAATCCTAAAGTCAGTTGGTTTGTAGATTATTCTCCATGAATAAATGCTTCATTTTACCTTAAAAGAACCATGATACATGTTATAGCTAATTAAAATAAAAACTAATGATTGGTTCTGCTAATCTGTATAGAGCAATTTAAGTTTCAAAAAATAAGACGTTTTAAAAAACTGTTCACTATCTCAATTTGAGGGAGCTCTGGTAGCGTAGTGCCTAAGGCACTTGACTGCTAACCAGAAGGCTGGCAGTTCAAACCCACCAGCCACTCCTCGGAAGGAAGATGGGGCAATCTACTTCCGTAGTGATATTGCCTCGGAAACCCAAGGTGGGGCTGCTATGAGTCGGGTCTGACTTGACGGCACATAACAGCAACAACATCTCAATATGAATTTATTCAACATATGAGATAATGGACTGGAAACTGAAATAGGTAATTTATCTTATAATAGTAAGTAATAAACAAATAGCGACTTCAAGGTAAGTTCTTTGTTTCATGTGGCTGAACAATAAACCATAATTTAAATTGCACTTGGTTACAGATGTTATCAGGAGAGCTGTGAATAAATCAGTCATTAATGTCTAAAGAATTCACACATGTATTTGGTATTAAACTAGCAAGTAGTTGGTATCGATTTTGACACCCACTGTGGAGCTAACTTGTATCTGCAAAGCACCTCTAGACATTTTCATAATGCACCCAGAAATCCAATTAGAGAGTATGTGCTTTTCTGTGCTCACAAAGCAAGGTTATAGCACAGAGGTGACATAGGGTAAGCTGACCCAGGCCATGCAGGACATTATGAATTGAAGCCATCACCTGAATGACCCCCAAGATTTGTAACTAGTGAGGTCAGAAGGCTGAGCTCAGACACCCTGTGCATGCAGTGGGCAACTTCCAGTAAACTGAGCCATTCATTATATTCTTGTGTCAAGTTAGGTCCTCTGAGAAGCAGGCACCAAGAGAGAATTTAAAGTGCAAGTGACATATTGCCTATGAAAGATCAAGGGAGAGGAAGCAGGAGGAGGTAGCAATCCTTCAGACCACTGTTCAGATGTTACACCTGTGAAAGGAGATGGGGGAAGGGCAACTGGGTAGAAAGAGACTTAAGCTGCAGCTCTGAGCAAGTCTCAGCCAGGCTGATGGAGTCCAGTTCTAGAGCTCCCTCCATGCTTCCTCAGCGGCTGGAAGTGTCCTGATGAGAACATGGCATTGGCATGGGCTCTGAGGTGGCCTCTAGAGGCAGTCAGCTAACTACACACTCCTCACAGTATGTTCTCTTTGAAGTTCTCTACAGGGAGATCTGGTGGCATAGTGCCTAAGGCACTTGACTGCTAACCAGAAGGCTGGCGGTTCAAACCCACCAGCCACTCCTTGGAAGGAAGATGGAGCAATCTACTTCCGTAGTGATACTGCCTCGGAAACCCAAGGAAGGGTCGCTGTGAGTTGGGGCCGACTCAACGGCACATAACAACAACAACAGGGAGATCTGAGCAGGGCACTTCCTGGGCTACCCCACTGAACGCAGACTCGATCTCACTTATTAAATCACTTTCCCTGATTGATTACAACTTGTTTTAAAAATCTCCAGAGACCTTTATTTCCTAGTTAAAGATAGTCAAATAAAGGTGATTTATTACTTCCAGGTCATTGCAGTCATGAAAGCATGCCTGAATACATATGATTGATACGAGTTATAATGCTTCATTCATTCATAATTCAGTAGATGACATTAAAGAGATTTATGTCTGGGTTTCAGCCCTGCCACTGACTGTGACCTTGGGCAAGTCACTTCTCTGAGCCTCAGCCCCCTTGACTCCCAAATGAGTGGGTTTCATTAAATGATCTCTAGCATTCCTCCAATTCAATTGTTTTGTCACTCTCCTTCCTTAGAGCCTGACCCTGATGAGGCAGGTAATAGGAATGACTCATTTATCACATAAATTTTAAATTCACTGTGAAACATAGTTCATCTTCCTGTTCTCTGTTTCACTGTCAGAAATACTGAGCTGGATTTTTCAAACCTCAGCTTTTAGACCCATCTCAGCTAATTATCAAGTGAATTGTCAGATCACTGTAGGATTCACTGAAATAACCCTTTATGCAACTTCCTAAAATCCTGCATAGCATTTTAAACATCTTTATAAATTCCCTGTTCCACTCATTATCACCGTATTTAAAATCAGATCATTGAATAACCTACATAAAAACTTATCCTGATTGCTGTTTTTTAAATGGGTACAAACTCTTTGTACTTAAACTTGGAAGGGCAAATGTTTCATCTCAAACATGCTCTATGGTATAAGTCAAAATTCTTCTAAGGCTAATACCACAGCATTGTGTTTCATTGGAAGAAGCTCTAGTGGCACAATGGTTAAGTGCTCTGCTACAAACTGGAGGGTCACCACCACCTGGTTGTGCAGCTGGAGAAAACACCTGGTGATCTTCTTCCATAAAAATTATAGCCTAGGAAACCTATGGGGCAGTTTTACTCTGACCTGTGTGGAGACTGAGTCAGAACTGACTAGCTGGACACAACAACATTTCATTGTACCTGTTTCAAGACAAAGGGCATGAGGGAAGTCTGTGTGGAAAGAAGACCATCAGTCTGAACAGTTTGGATGTGGTTGTCCCAGTGTGAAAGGGGAGGAAATCAGGTGCCCTCTAATACTTTTCCCAGCCCTGCGACCCTCTTCCAGGGCTAGGCCTCACACAACTTGATTGGGTATGAAGTCAGCAACAGAATTCGAACTGGCTATCCCCAACTCATTGTTTAATCTGCATTATCATATCTTGGAAACAGTGAGCAACTGCTTTGGTTTAATCCCACAGGTGGTCCTGGCTTTGCCATATGACACCCCAGTGCCTGGATATATGAATAATACTGTCAACACCATGCGCCTCTGGTCTGCACGGGCACCAAATGATTTTAACCTCAGAGACTGTGAGTACAGCTGGGCTTTGGTTTGTTTGTGTGTATTTAGTTGTTTTGATTGCTCATTAGAACCACATTGAAGTTTCTGTAGTCTTCAGTGACTAAGCAGGTATAGTGGCCATTTTAAAGCAGTTCTTCAGTATGACCTTCTTAGATTCTTATGTAAAGCTTATCATAAAGGTTTGTTGAAATGCTTCTGGATTCTTAGAAGCTTTAGGAATCCCACATGGCATGCAGCAAGAATCAAGTGAGGTCTCTACAGTGACGTCATAGGGTTGGTGTCACCTAGTGTGGTAACTCAAGAAGTCATCACTCCATGGACCTCCTCCTGTACCAGGCCAGACAGAACCTTAGTTAATGTTTATTCTCAATTTTAATCACAGAATAATATGTAATAAATGTAGTTGTATGTTTCTTAAATGTAATATTTCTTAGATTATATGAATACTGACAATAAAATTGGTTTGTAAAACCTTTCTATATTGAATTACAACATTATTAGTAACTGAGTGGAGGCCTTTTATGATTTTTCTCATTCATTTCCTTTAATTACTACTACATTCTCAAAAAAAAGTTATTGATAGAGGTTCACAAATACTAAATACCACAATATTGTAACTAAAACACAAGAAATTTTGTCAAAATCAGTGACCATAAATGGCAGGAACAAAAACAACAGTGCATGTTTGTAGGGTGTGCAGATGAAACCATGTAATTCAAAGCATTATTGTAATTGGATAATAATGACAGCTCTACCAGCCTGCATTAGAAGGTTCAAAAGGTAATTTAGCATAGAGTTGTAGTCTTGTAGGTACATGTAAGCTGGGCTTAATGAAAAATCTTTTTGTTATTATAACTACAGGGATATTTTCATACAAAGTACATTTCTGCTGAAACACTGTACAAAAATTGTATTAAACAGTCTTTGTGGTGTCACCCCTTCTGACAGTGTCACCAGTGTGGTTTGCACACCCTCCCCCCAATACTCCTTCCTGACACCACTGGATCTGCAGGCTGACAGTGGTAACGGCTGGCTTCTCTGTTTCTTTGTTTTTCTAACATTCTCCTCAGTCAACGTTGGAGACTACATCCAGGCTGTGCTGGACCGAAACCTGGCTGAGAACATCTCCCGGGTCCTCTATCCCAATGATAATGTGAGTGATCAAGCACAGTCTTTCAGTGGAAACAGAAGCAGCGTATTTCACAACAGCATATTCAGTAGCCCTCTAAAGCACGTATTCCATATTGCTTTCTCTCTTCACATGCAGAAGAAGCTCTATATCTCTTGCTAAATTGTGTAGATTTCTCTTCCCACTCAAGTAAGGAAAGCAAATTTGCATAATTCACCAAATCAAATTGGCTATTTTGCCCTTGATGAATGACCCCATCACTAACTGTTATTGTTATGTGCTGTAGAGTCGGACCCGACTCATAGTGACCCCTCCCTGGGTTTCTGAGGCAGTATCACTACAGAAGTAGATTGCCCAACCTTCCTTCCGAGGAGTGGCTGATGGGTTTGAACCGCCAGCCTTCTGGTTAGCAGTCAGGTGTCTTAGGCACTGGGCTACCAGAGCTCCTCATCACTAACTACAGAGGCTCATCACTAACTAGAGAGGCTCTATAGATGTATTACAGAACAAAACTGGATGTAAAAGATGACGTAGAGCACTTCTCCCTTTCTAAACATAAATTTCATCTATAAAGGCAGAAAACCAACAAAACCAAACTCACTGCTGTCGAGTCAATTCCAACTCATAGCAACCCCCTTTGGGTTTCCAAGGCAGTAAAATCTTTATGGAAATAGATGGCCCAGTCTTCCTTCTGCAGAGTTGCTGGTGGGTTTGAACCACCAACCTTCTGATTAGTAGTCAAATGCCTTAAGTGCTATACCACCAGAGTGCTACATAAATATATGTATGTATATATACATGTATATGTGTGTATGTATATATATGTGTGTGTGTGTGTGTGTGTATGAATACATTTTATTTTTTCAGAGCAGTTTTAGGTTTAGGGAAAAACAGAAAGTACAGAGTTCCTATACATTCTTCTTCCCCCTAGCACAGTTTCCCATGTTACTAAACATATTAGTGGGGTACATTTGTTACAATTGGTTAACCAATATTAATACAGTCATGTGTTGCTTAATGTCCATGATACGTTCTGTGAAATAGGAAGTTACATGACTTGGATGTTATGTGATTATCATATTACATACAGGTTGTCCCTGGCTTACAAATGAGGTTTGTTCCTAAGTCTGTTTTTAATTTGTATGTAAGTCATAACAGTTAGGGACAGTTCATGTCGAACATCAGTCAGGCAAATGTTTGTCTTAGTATATAGTGAACCTTTCTATGTATAAGAAACATTAAAGAAACACTTTTAGATACATTAAAACATCTTTGACATAATAATACAGTAATAATAATATGTTTGATGCATGTCGCAAAGTAACATCCATTTGTTTTTATGAACCATTGTATGTCCCTCGCATTTTTAATATAAAAGGCTTTATGAGGGTTGGGACCACAGATACATATAGGGTCAGATGTTGCCCAAACAGACATTATGTAGCCCATGACTGTACATTATTATTAACTAAACTCCTTAGTTGATATTGGGGTTCACTGTTTGTGTTGTATAGTTCTATGAGTTAATGCAAATGCATAATATCATGTATCTACCAGTAGCTTACCATTTGGCCTTGAACAAAATGAAGACGTCATCACTGATACCACTTGAGTCCTGTTAAAAATTTTGTAATATTAAAATTTTCCCACTCCTAATTTTCCCACTCCACAATGAGTTTTAAATATCGTGTATTAAAAATGCCTCACGTCATCCTATTTCAGTGAGGACCAAATCTACCTTTACTTACAGCAATTGATAGTATCTATTAAGTTAGCATGAGGCAAAATGGTAGCTCTCAGGATCATGTTTTTGTAGTGTGAGTACAAAAATCAATTTTATACTATAATTACAAGAACAAATTGATTCCCTCGTCCCAGCCTTGCTGTGGTGTTAGGCTGGGCATTAGTCTCCCTTCCAAGAATCTTGCACCTGTACTCATTCTACAACTAGTAAGATATTTGTTCTCTGCTGTAAAGGCATCTGATCACCTGTGTGAGAAGTGCAGAATCTTAGGCAGGTTACCTAAGTTCTTCAGGGACATGGTTGAGTCAGAGGACTCACCTAACATGATCTTGCGCAAGCAACAAGACCCCAGCTGAAATATTTGCCCTGTTCTTTCTCACCTACAGACCTCTCACAGGCTTCCTCTGGATTCACGGAACACTGTGGCCCTCTGTGTGTCCATCTAAAAAACTCCTACACATCTTTCACAGCTCAGAAAAAAGAATCTTTCCTGATTATCCAGTTTCCCAAAGTACTGGGTACATACTTTATTATTACTTTTTTAATTATCACATTATATTTAAAACTTATTTACAATGTCTCTCTTTCTCCGATAGATTCTTGAAGTCAACAATTGTGTTTAATTATTCCTTTTATGTCTAGGACCTTAAAAATTCCCTGGCTCACTAAATGTTTAAATTCATTATGGATGGACCCATAATGTTCTTTATTTCTTTTTAGAACAGTGACTTCATTATTATAGTGAAATGTGTCATTAGAAAAAAAAATGCAAGCAATTTAAAAAATGACCAGGAAGAAAGTAAAAAAAAACCCATTCCAAAACTTACCCCATATAAATTATCATTGCTAATATCAATCCAGACATCTTTCCATTAATGACAATTATTTTTTTTATTTAGGACCAGGCAGTGTTTCGTTCTGTTGTACGTAATGTCACTGTAAGTCAGAGACAACTCAATGGCACCTAACAACAACAACACTTTTTTATCAGTTTTTTATTTTTATCAAAGTTATATATGTTGTTGTTGTTATGTGCCTTCGAGTCAACCCCAACTCATAGTGAGGCAGTATCACTACAGAAGTAGATTGCTAAACCTTCCTTCCAAGGAGTGGCTGATGGGTTTGAACCGCCAGCCTTCTGGTTAGCAGTCAAGTGCCTTAGGCACTATGCTACTAGAGCGCTCGCTCACCCCCTCTCTCCCTCTCTCCCTCTCTCCCTCTCTCTTCCTCTCTCTCCACTTCTCTCCACCTCTCTCCACCTCTCTCCACACACACAGAGAATTTAAAGAAAAACATGAAGATTATAAAAATAGTCTCCCATTTCCATCTTCTCAGAAATAACTACACTCCAATTCTTTGACTTTCTGGTAAATAAGTCCATATTTCTAAATAGTATGCTGTTATTGCTACTTCTTGATTTTTCCATTTTTTACAATTGTTTATTGCTTCCCTGCTATTAAAGATGATCATGTACCTCACTTTCTCACATACACTCCCACCAGCACCTAAAAACATGTCCTGCCCCATTCTTTCAACATAATTGCATTGTAATTTCAAGTAGCTCCTTAAACAGTATTTACATTATTGTGACTATGTAAATACCACTGACAGCTGAACCATACATATGTATATCATGTAATGATTACTTTCCCTCCTTTAAGAAGTTGTTGTTTTTCCTGGAGCTGATAATTGTTTACTGTGCTTATCTGCTTGGTTTTCTGAGTTGTTGTTGTTAGGTGCTATGAATCGGCTCTGACTGTCACAGTGACCCTGTGTATGAAAGAATGAAACACCGCCTGGTCCTGCACAGCCTCACAGTACTTGGCTATACCTGAGCCCATCGTTGCAGCCACTGTGTCAGTCCATCTTGTTGAGGGCCTTTGCCTTTTTCATTGACCCTCCACTTTACCAAGTATGACATCCTTTTCCAGGGAATGATCCCTTCTAACAGCATGACCAAAGTAGGTAAGACAAAGTCTGACCATTCTCACTTCCAAGGAGCATTCCAGCTGCACTTCTTCTGGACAGATTTGTTCATTCTGGCCGTCCATGGTACTTTCAGCATTCTTTGCCAACACCACTACTCAAAAGCATCAACTTTTCTTTGATCATCCTTACTCATCGTTCAGCTTTCACATGCATGTAAGGAGATTGAAAATACCATGGCTTGGGTCAGGCCCACCTTAGTCTTCAAAGAGACGCCTTTGCTCTTCAGCACTTTAAGGAGGTCTTTTGCAGCAGATTGGCCCAGTGCAATACATCATCTGATTTCTTGACTGCTGCTTGCATGGGTGTTGATTGTGGAACCAAGTAGTATGAAATGTTTGACAACTTCAATCTTTTCACTGTTTATTGTGAAGCTGCTTATTGGCCCAGTTATGAAGATTTTCATTTTCTTTATGTTGAAGTATAATCTATATTGCAGACTGTAGTCTAATCTTCATCAATAAGTGCTTCAAGTCATCTTCACTTTCAGCAAGCAAAGTGTGTCATCTCCATATCACTGGTTGTTAATGAGTCTTCCTTCAATCGTGATGTCATGTTCTTCTTCATAATGTCCAGCTTCCCATATTATTAGGTCAGCATACAGATTGAATAAGTATGGTGAAAGGATACAACCCTGATGCATTCCCTTCCTGATTTTAAACCATGCAGTATCCCCGTGTTCTGTACATATGACAGCCTTCTGGTCTGAGTACTTTTCCTTAATTAACCCACACTCTTCCTCACTTGTATAAATCTTCTTGTATTCAAACACATGATATAGTTCATTAACTCAGTCTTCTTGAAAAATTCTCTTCTGGGTCTCTGCTGTATTGACTGCTCTTTGAGTCTAATACTTAGCCAACTGCTTAAAATTTTCCTTCCAGTGGGGACCAGGTTTGCTGGTCCAATAGAGCCTGGTGTAACCACTGAGACTATGGCCCCTAGCTGCCCTTCAGGTCTGGAATTGAACCCACAACTGTGGTTTCCAGCCAAACAAAGTACAGGCATGTGAGTTAAACATTTACCTCAAGTAGACACACGCCCTGGAGAGAACAATCATGGGAGAAGGAAGGGCTGCTTATGCACAGGGAGATAGCTCAGGGTGCAGAAGAGTATGAAGGGATGGACACTGGGAGGAGGTAACTATGGAGAGGAAGTGGGAGGGGAGCTGCTGCATTGTAAATTTTGGTCAATGACATGAGACAAAGTATATGTGAGCTGCTGTATGAAAAGTGAATTTACTCTGTAAATCTTCACCCAAATCCTAATAAAAAAAAAAAAAAAATTTCCTTCCATTTCATTCTGAGGACCTCTGCTTATCTCTTCTCTGAGGTCACATCTTTCCTGGATCCCTAGTCTTTCTCTTTCTGGGTTCTCTCCCTTGTTTTGGGAGCAGACATGATCCCAGAGTTTCCTAGGAAAGGATGTGTGTGAGGCCAGTTTTTCTGAGAACTTTTGCATCTGAAAATATCTTTATTCTGCCCTCAGATTGGGTTTGCTTTGGAACAAGACATTCATATGTTTTTATTGTCTTCTAGTTTTCAGTATTATTGAGAAGTAAAATGTCATTTTGACTCTTGATCCTTTTATATGAAACCTATTTAAAAAAAAAAAGAACTGTGGAAGATTTGATGATGTCCCTCCCTCCAAAACCTTCAGAGGTGTGCTTCGCTGCAGGTCCGTTTTTATCTGCTGTGCTGAGGTCCTCAGTCATTCTTTCAATCTGGGAACTCTGGGCTTTAGTCCTGAGAAGTATTCTTGAATATTTTATTTTCTTTATACATCTGCATTTTTCTGTTTTCCCTTTCAGATGTTGACCATCCTCAACTGGTCCACTAGTTTTCTTACCTTTTTCTCTTATTTGCCATCTCTTTGTCTTTTTGCTCTACTTTCTGGAAGATCTCAACTCTCTCTTCCAGTCCTACTGGGTTTTTTTCATTTCAGCTATCATATTGTACTTTCCAAGTAATTTTTTTCTAGATATTCTTTATTTGAAGGGCTTGTTCTTATTTCTTGAATTCAATATCTTCTCTAATCTGCCTAAGATATTGATAGTTTTTTGGTAATATTCTTTCCTCTACCTAACTGCTGTTTCCTCTAAGTTGGTTTTTGTTTATTGTTTTGACCTCTAACTTTCTCTTACAGGGTTTTCTTAGCTGTCTGAAGATCCTTGGCCACCCACTAAAATTTAAGAGAGGAGTACCCAAAAGCTTTTTTGGACCTCTGTATACTGGGTGGGGTTGTCAGTTTTTGCTTCACTACATGGTAATCTCATGGGGCCATTTCCTGCTTCAGTTCCTGATGCCATTGGCATTAGGTCTTTCCCCTTGGGCTGGTCAAGTTGTCCAGAGAAGACTTGCAGTTTAAACAGTGTAATTAACAGGACTGCGTGTATTCTGAAATTTAGTTGGGAGGAGGCAGGGAATCTTAACATGAAGTACATTTCACTGAACCCCTCTCCTTTTCAGTATGGGATGGTTCTGTCTTCAACTGTGTGTGCTGCACCCCAGTCCAAAGACTCCTTTTTACCATCCCCAGAAAATAAACCTCCAGCTTATACCTGAGTTTGGGAAGGAAATGGCTCAGCTGAAGGAATCGGCAATAAGGTCTGAGGCCAACTGCATTTTAGACAGGCGTCAACTAACCTATTATATTTCTTCGCCTGTTTCTAAAGGCATCAGAAAACCCAAACCCACTGCCATCAAGTTGATCCTGACTCATAGTGACCCCTATTGGGTTTCCAAGGCTATAAATCTTTCCAGAAATAGAATGCCTCATCTTCCTCCCAAAGAGCAGCTAGTGGGTTTGAACTTCCAACCTTCAGGTTAGCAGCCAAATATCTTACCCACTACACCCAATTCCTGAGCATTTGTAGGCTTCAGTGTATAAACTGAGTTGTGTTTTGGCTCTTCAGCATTCAAAATATTATTGTTTTGACGACTAACTTTCTCTTACAGGGTTTTCTGAGCTGTCTGATGATCCTTGATTTCTTGAGTCTTCTGGGTTACACTCATGCATCTCTTTTTCAGCTTCCAAAAAGTTGTTGCCATTGTCCCTTCTTTCATTCTCTTTGCCCTTTATCTGTATGCCTTTTAAAAACCCCTTTGCTGCCATCTTAGTGAGGTTTCATGGCAGATGGGGAGCAAAGGCTAATGCTTGGCATTCAACCTGCCGTCTTTCACCAGAGGTGCAATGGGGTTTTTATCCTTTAAGTTTCCTGGCCACACTTACCAATGTGCACCACTCTCATTCAATCTCTCTGGCTTGAAGTTTTTTGAAGGGAAGGAGCTAAGATTGAAGCAGGAGTACTTTGTGGTGGCTGCTACCTTGCAAGATGTCATCCGGCGTTTCAAAGCCTCCAAGTTTGGCTCCACCGACAGTGCCCAAACTGTGTTTGATGCATTTCCAGATCAGGCAAGTATTCAGTCTGTGACCATAAATGAGGACCAGGATTTCCTATCAGATTTGCTTCTCTCTCTCTCTCTCAGTGCTAAAAAAGTATAGTAGGAATATTATCTTTAAGGCATTTTGTAGAAAGTGGGCATTTTGTTTGGTGCTTTACCTAGGCAACGAAGCCATATCCTGGGCCATCCATCACCTTTAGTTGATTTGTCTTCCCCACACAGGTGGCCATCCAGCTGAATGACACTCACCCTGCACTCGCCATCCCTGAGCTGATGAGGATTTTTGTGGATATTGAAAAATTGCCCTGGTCTAAGGTCTGTACAATTTGGCTTCTTTTCCTTAATTGATCAGACTGTCTGTGGTTGAGAGATTTTGCCAAAAGCTCCTTTCCCAGTTTTTAAAAATAATTTACTATTGCTAGTGGGCAGCTGCTAAAGGTAAATTTTGCCCTGATGCAGACATTTCTCCTTCCCTAGAGCTTTACAGAAAGCCCAGGTGGCTCAGTGGTTAAAGCACTCAGCTGCTAACCGAAAGGTCAGTGGTTCAAACCCCACTAGCCGTTCTGTGGGAGGAAGGACTTGACAATTTGCTCTTGTAAAGATTACAGCCTAGGAAGCGCTACGGGGCAGTTCTACTCTGTTCTGTAAGGTCGGTATGAGTCAGAATCAACTTGATAACACACAACAACAGTGTTTTACAAGGAACATAATTGAAAAATAAATAAATTCATTCCTTGTGGGACGCAAATCAGTGTCCCACTATATTGTAAAGGCTTATATTCTGTTTATGATCTTTGTGTCTAAAAGGATCCTAAATTAAATTTTCTAATGATGAATATAGCTGTGTTCACATAGCTTTGGAAGTCAGTATCTTAAACATTTATTTGTGCCTTCTTAAAACATTACTTAAGTTTTTCTTCCTCAAACTTTGCATATTTAATAAATGAAAGAAATGTTAAAACCAAAACCCACTGCCATTGAGTCAATTTTGACTCATAGCAACCCACTAGGACAAAGCAGAACTGCCCCATAGGGTTTTCACGTCTGTAAGTCTTCACAGCAGAGTGCCTCATCTTTCTCCTGTGGAGCAGCAGCTGGTGGGTTTGAACTACCAACCTTTTAGTAAGCAGCCAAATGTTTTAACCACTGTGCCACCAGAGCTCCTCCGAAAAACATGTTAGGATGGTAGACAAGATTTATCCAGATGTGTCTTATGCTTTACCAGACAGTTACACAAATAAGTTTTGTTTTTGTTTTGGGTATTTTGTTTGTTTTTGGCCAAAAACATATTCCCACTATATGGAGCATTCCTAGTGGAATCCAGTGCATCTGACTGCATACACACATACATACTGTCCTGTTACAAGTGGTCCAGACCATGTTTGGTCCTGTGTGACTGGATGGGTGCCTGCAGAGAGGCCTTTCTTGCAGAAGAAAGCATCTAAAACCCTTTCTCCCAGGCATGGGAAATCACCCAGAAGACCTTCGCATACACCAACCACACGGTGCTCCCTGAAGCCCTGGAGCGCTGGCCAGTGGAGCTGGTGGAGAAGTTGCTTCCTCGACATTTGCAAATCATTTATGAGATAAATCAGAAGCATTTAGACGTAAGTGGTTTTGAGAAGTTCTTTATGTTTGCCTGTCACTCGGATGAGGTCTTAAGATGTTAGAGTGGCTTCACCCTCATCAAACATGAGGCCCAAACATTGTACAGTGATAAAAATATCCAAGTCTGAATGGGGCTATGTTAAAAATACCATTTTGAAAGTGCTAGACTGGAAAGATGTCATCTCCCTCAGACTAAATTGACCCCTCTCTGTGGGGGTGAAGTTTTATATTCACCGCATCAAAGATTGTTTGTGAAGTGTTTTAAGCCTGAGTGACCAGCAAGGCTTTTCTCTTCTTTTGGCTAGAGAATTGTGGCCTTGTTTCCTAACGATGTCAATCGTCTGAGAAGGATGTCTCTGATAGAAGAGGAAGGAGGCAAAAGGATCAACATGGCCCATCTGTGCATTGTGGGCTCCCATGCTGTGAACGGCGTGGCTAAAATTCACTCAGACATTGTGAAGACGCAAGTGTGAGGGTCTAATACTGATTCATTAATGGAAATGACACTAGTACATGTAGGGTTCTTTCTGGGCATGAAGAAAAGCCCTGGAAAAAATATTTATATGTATTTTATTCTATACAAAGGACTCTTCTCTTGTGGGAGGCGGGGAGGGATTGAGAGCCTTCTTCTCTGAGCAGTCCTGATTCAAGACTCACGAATCCAAAAAAAAACTGCTTTGAACAGTCTGGAACATATGTTAGTGCCAGGAGGTCAGATGGAGATGATTAGATGAAGACTTTTCCTTATCATTATTATTTTGAATTGCAAATTAATTTCGATTTAAAATGACAACCATAGCTGCTGTCAGTGCCCTCCTTTTATTTCATCTTTCTAAGCCTACTTGGCTTCTCAAATGTAACTCTGAACTTCAGCCAGCATACAGGAACCTGCCGTTTTAGCCAAATTCAGTGATACGTCTCTTCCATCTGCAGATTCAAGGACTTCAGTGAGCTGGAACCAGACAAATTTCAGAATAAAACTAATGGGATCACTCCAAGGCGCTGGCTTTTACTCTGCAACCCAGGACTTGCAGAGTTAATAGCAGAGGTAACTGGGAAGTGCTGAGAGTAAGGGCGGGCTGACTAGAATTTAAGAGGCACATGTGTGGGTTTATAATGTGCAAATTCCGTGTGCTACAAGGTTGGCTTCATCAGCGTGTGACTTCTGCAGTCCCACAGAGCTGCACACACAGCAGCACTTCACACTTGGTTTAATGCTTTACTGTCACCATTTGGAAATGCGCCCCCAGAAATTGTGTAGCTGGTCCTGGCTAACTGTACTCCTATGGCAAAAGGAAGGAAAATGATAGCCCTGTTTAGTAAAAGAGGATAATGAAGCTCATACAAAGAACTGATTGAACCTGGGTCCTTTGACACCCTTTTGAGTAGATTCCCTGTGTTAACTCTTGCATGCCACTAGCAAAAGTATCTTCCCACATAGAATTTCTAGCCTCTTCTGTGGGTGAGTGAAGCCATTATATATGTTGTATATTACACGGACTACACCATTGTAGTCACTCACCACTACCTACCTGCAGAAACTACTCCATGTGGACTACTCCATCCCCTGAAGTAAAATCACCTCTTCTTTTATATTTAAAGAAAATTGGAGAAGAATACGTGAAAGATTTGAGCCAGCTGACAAAGCTGCACAGCTTTCTGGGTGATGACGTCTTCCTCCGGGAAATTGCCAATGTGAAGCAGGTGAGACTTATAGGTGTGGGATCCCCTCTCGGCTCTTGCTTTGAAGGTTTGTACTCTAGTTTTTTAAAATACACCACCCAGTTCTTCTGAGTCTAAAGGGCTCTGGCATCATACACTGTCTCACCAGGAAAACAAGCTCAAGTTTTCTCAGTTCCTGGAGAAGGAGTACAAAGTAAAGATCAATCCGTCCTCCATGTTTGACGTGCATGTGAAGAGGATACATGAGTATAAGCGGCAGCTCCTGAACTGCCTGCATGTCATCACCATGTACAACCGTGAGTTGCTCCTGGAGCTGCCAAGGCTGGGTCTCTGCCCCTTGAAGGTGGCAGCAGTGGTGTCAGTGTGGGTCTTCCATCCCAGGCATCAGTTGTCTTCTGTTCCATGTACTTCTCTTTTTCAGGCATTAAGAAAGACCCTAAGAAGTTATTTGTGCCCAGAACAGTTATAATTGGTGGCAAAGTAAGTTGGTTCTATTTAGTAGGGGGTCTGTGGCTCTAATCTCTTAATTTCTCCATTTCATAATGGCTGCATGCTGTCATGTGTTTGGCATTCTTCTCCAAGGCTGCCCCAGGATACCACATGGCCAAAATGATCATAAAGCTGATCACCTCAGTGGCAGATGTGGTGAACAATGACCCTGTGGTTGGAAGCAAATTGAAAGTCATCTTCTTGGAGAACTACAGAGTGTCTCTTGCTGAAAAAGGTACTGCCTTCATTGCAGAACTTGTTCTAGGGAAAGACTACATGGTACAGAGATGATAGCAGCTGACCTCAAGGAGCTAGTAATATAGGATAGCTTAGGCAGAATGAGCGCCTAAGCCAAGAGCTTTTAAAGTGATTCAATTTGATAATGAGAATGATGTCACCATAGTTACTCTCACAGGACTTCATCTACCAGGGCAATTTTCCTACACTAGCTAGGAAGAGCTGAGCACTAGAGGAGGAAGCCTTGAGGTTCCAGTATGGTGCAAACTGTCTTCCACCAAAGAGAAGAAAGGTCTTCATTTCCCAGTTTGTATTTTGCAAGAGAATTTCAGTTCTTTGGTGCCCAGATTTTCCTCTGGTCATTGTGTGGGAAGAAGTCCTCTCATCTTTTCACGTAGGAACAGGGAATTAGGACAGATGTCAGGCTGCCAAAACACGAGGCTTAGACATGCCTCAGATGGGCACTCCGGGATCAGATGTGGACCTTCCCACATGAAGGCAGCCAGACTGGCAAGACACCAACATCCTTTTCTCTACTGCTAGGACCTTTGCTTATTTGCATCACATGCTCACAAAGCACCAAGCACATGCAAATGCCAACTGTGTATTCACCCACTTTCCATGTTGAAAGGATAAAAGAACTTTCTCTTTCTGTGGTACTTTTGAGTCCTCTGATGTTACTGTTTAAGAGCTGTCTGCATGTCCCAGCAAGAGAAAAGAGCCAGGCTTTTTTGGGTCCAAAGGAAGATATGTATAATCTACAAATACGCTCTCAAATAAAGCAAAGAGTTGGTCCTGACCTTTGTCATCAAACAAGTCTTCAGGCAGCACTAATTTGTGTATAAATTTGTGTATAAAAGGCTGAAAGGTCAGAGGCCTGGTATCTAGTCCCAGGGGCATTTCACTGTATGTGAGAAGTGGAAGAAATGTAGCCGATTTTGTTTCTTCCTATTATAAAGTGGGACAGACACTTTGAATTTTATGGATCAAGAAGGAGAGGCTTAAAGACATTTTGTAAGGTTATAAAATGTAGAGGAAATAAAAATCATAGCAAAAATTGGGAGAAGATAAATGTGGTACCAACTTTTATAGCAGAAAGTCAAGAGATGGTCTTTAAAGTTTATAGACCAAATGTGGAACAAAACTCAAAATCATTAAAAAAAAAAAAAAAAAAAAAGACCAGGTTTGCTGGTCTGATGGAGCCTGGTGAAACCCCTGAGATTATGGCCCTTAGCTGCCCTTCAGGTCTGGAATTGAACCCACTCCTGTGGCTTCCAGCCAAACGAATGGACGGGCATATCAACTGAACATCTAATTAGGTAGATACGCTCCTTGGAGAGATCAATCATGGGAGAACAGAAGGGCTGTGTATGCACAGGGAGACAGCTTGGGGGGCAGGAGTGCATGGAGGGAAGGACATAGGGAAGAAGAGACTATGGGGAGGAAGTGGAAGGAGAGCTGTTGCATTGTGGGAGATTACAGTCAATGTCATGAGACAAAGTGTGTGTAAGCTGCTGTATGGAAGAAGAATTTGCTCTGAAAAGTTTCAGCCAAATCACACACACAAAAAAAGTTTATAGACCAATAAAGTAATATAAACATATAGGTATTTAGCTTTGTGGCCATAACCACCAAGAAATGAGACAAAAAAGGAGATAGTTGTGGTTACCTGAATTGGGAAGGCACTCTGGTGGCATAGCAGTTAAAGAATTTGGTTGCTAACCAAAAGGTTGGCAGTTCAAACCTACCAGCCACTCCATACAAGAAAAACGAGGCAGTCTGCTACTGCCTATGGGGCAGTTCTACTCTGTCCTATAGGGCCACTATGATTCAGAATCAACTCAACAGGGTATGCTTTTGTTTTTGGAGTCAAGGAAAAATAGTAACATTTGCCCTTCTATACCATTTGAATGTTAATTTTGATGTGCACATACTAGTTGAATGATCAAAGCTGACTAGCTAGATAAATGTTGG
The DNA here is from genome assembly GCF_000298275.1 of Orycteropus afer afer. Lineage (NCBI taxonomy): Eukaryota > Metazoa > Chordata > Mammalia > Tubulidentata > Orycteropodidae > Orycteropus > Orycteropus afer. The sequence continues at coordinate 8,070,878 of NW_006921698.1, read as the reverse complement.
GCTACAATACAAGGAGATTTAGAGCAATCTGATTGCTGATTTGAATCTAGAATCTAGATCTAGAATCACTGGTTTTAATATGTCTTGCTCGTAGTTATTCCAGCCACAGATTTGTCAGAGCAGATTTCAACTGCCGGCACTGAAGCCTCGGGTACAGGCAATATGAAGTTTATGCTGAATGGGGCCCTGACCATTGGGACCATGGATGGGGCCAATGTGGAAATGGCAGAGGAAGCTGGGGAAGAGAACATGTTCATCTTTGGCATGAGAGTAGATGATGTGGTTGCTTTGGACAAGAAAGGGTGAGTAAGCATCTCCTCTTTGTTGGGCTGGTCACTTCCAAGAGGGTAAGTGTGCTCAGAGGACTTCCTGACCACAAAGTAGCCCAGTGAGGCTAAGTCACGTGAGATGCAGCAGCAGCAGACCATCTCACGTAAGGAATCAGGGGAGTCTCTTTAGTCTTATTAAAACCAGCAAATGAAAGTAAAGGAAGCTTGGGCACTGATACAAGGAGTAGTCGGTATTTGATATCAGCCATTTCAGAGCTGGCCTTAATCAGCTCTTAATGAGTTCTCTGTATCTGTGATTTCCACTTTGATCAAAAAAATGAACTTAGTTCTAGTTGAAGTTTTTGCCTATAATTTAAACCACTATCTATTGTTCTTTTAAGATCTCAGGTAGATAGACAGAAATGTGGTAGAGAATACATAAGAATTTACAGACACACTCAGGAATATTTATTTCCTTTAATATTGAGATAGTTTTACTAACTTGAGTTGCAACAAGAAATAAAGAACAAGTGCTACTTAATGCCTGAAGAAGCTGTGGGGACTACAACATTTGTAGGGTGTCAAATATATACTTCCTGACCCTTGGAAGGAAATTTTCACTCAGTGGCTGTTCTGGTTACCTAGTGCCGTTCTGATGAGAAATATACCACAAATGGGATAGCCTCATCAAACAGGAGTTTATTCTTACAATTTGGAGGCTTTAAGTCCAAGTTCAAAGTGCCAGGCTCTAGGGGCTGGGTGAAAGCCCCTCAACCTTGGGGTCCAGCTCCGCCTCCTGCTCCCGGCCCACCAGAACTAGAGGCATTTCTTCACTCAGACAGCCGCTGACTGCTGAGGCTGAGAAGCCCCAAGGTTGACAAGTAAAAGGGTACAGTCCCGATGTTACCAAACCACACGGCAGGCCATTAACTTAAGTCCATTGTAAGTCCCAAAGTCGGCAGAGCATAGCAGGCTGCTGAGCAACAACACAGCTACATGCAGGGTCCAAGCGTGCAATAGGCTAGAGACCATTCTCAAAGCTTCTCCTTATATACAGGAAGCAGACCACATTCCCAAAGGCTGCTCCCAGTAGATTCCACCATGGAGTTGATTACCATTCTCATCATGGGGAATACTACATCCAGCTGCCCAGCCACTCAACCAGGCCCAGCCAAGTTGACACAAAAACATAACCACCACAATAGCAAAACAAATTTTAAGATTTTTTGAGTCTAGAAAGCAACGTGTCCACTTAAGATAATGCTTATTTAGAGCCATGACATCTGCTTTCAAATGAATATTGCCATATTCTAACAAATCAGACAAACTGCTCTGTGACTAGAATTCTCATAATCCCCTTTTCTTAGTGTTTTCAGTTATAAAGAACAAATTTAGGAGGAAAATTAAAACTTCAGGATGTAGCCAAAATTATTTGTATCCATGTTGAAATCTAGAATGCCTTCTATAAGTGGTAGTATTTCTGGTAGTCATGCATTTGCATAGCTAATGTAGTCCGTGATCTTCTGTTCATCACACACACTAACAGAACCTTTTTCTTCTTATACCATTCCACAGATACAAAGCAAAAGAATATTATGAGGCACTTCCAGAGCTGAAGCTGGTCATTGATCAAATTGATAATGGCTTCTTTTCTCCCAAGCAGCCTGACCTCTTCAAAGATATAATCAACATGCTCTTTTATCATGACAGGTGAGTTCCCGTAAAAGGACAGGGCTCTTTTGGCTGTGAAGAGGGTAAGGAAACATCTTAAACCATCTACAACCCATCCATGTAGATTAATGTAGATCTGTGATCTGATAAACTGACCGAGGTAAGGAAAGACATCTAGATATTCTCTACTAACAATGTTAGTGAGGTTTAAAAATAAAGTCCATAAATCTAGTGTTCTGTTCCTCCTTCCAGTAGTGTGCCTAGCTTTCAAATGCATCTATATGATGACATTCTTAAGGACTAATAAGGAATAACCATAAAAAGGTTGAGGGCTGCTTAAAATTCTTATGAATGGAAACAGGCTTGGTAAAACAGCCTTGCCTAACATTAAGCAAAAGGGAATTTTAATTGAAATCTTAGCATGCATCTGTTAATGAAGTTTTCTATTGCTTTTTTCTTCAATTGCAAAAGGTTTAAAGTCTTTGCAGACTACGAAGCTTATGTCAAGTGTCAAGAAAAAGTCAGTCAGCTATATATGGTGAGTATATTGCTGAGATTTATAAAGGAAGCCAATTCACTGTGGTTAATTAAAACTTTTGTTCCTTTTTATTATATCTAAATAGCAAGGCCCAACTAAAAAATCAAAAAAGAAAAGTTATTAAGACCAAAACTCTTCCCAGGTTTAGGCAAAGGTTGGAATTGGCATTTCAGTACAGTTTTAAATTTTTAATATCCAAGCAAAAGTATCATAAATAATTTAGTATTTATTGAACACTTACCATGTCACAGGCATGTCCTGGATGCTATATAAATATATATATAAAGCCTTACTCTACTTTAAATACTCATTTTATTTGTACATTTATTTAACACAGAGGCATTGGGGGCCATCTTATACCAGGCTCTGAGAACACAGCAGGAACAAAAGGTCGGGTCTGTCCCTCTCTCTTCCCTTAAGGATTCTGTTTAATTCTGAGGTTTTTATTTGGAGATGCACATCAGAATTACAGTGACAGCTTTTCAAAGTACAAAGTTCATATCCCCTCTGAGAGATTCTGACCCAGGGGTAGGTGGGGTCACTACCTGTATCTGAGAAACCTGCCAAGACCATTCCTAGGCTGAATAGTAGTTTACTGAGATAAAGAATAACCCAATAGCCTTTGAAAATTGCAAAATTAGTACTTCTCCTAGACTACCCACAAACTAAATAAAATATATAAATGTATAGAAAGAGGAGATTTTTTTTTCTAAAAATAAAGAGAGATGGCCCAGGGGACAACTTAGTCAGAAACACCATGCCATCCTTCCATAGCAGAGACCTAAGAAATGAAGTAAAACATACAGATGGCAATACTGGAACCCTGAGAATCAAATGGAAGGATAAAGAATTAGATTAAATACCAACTGAAAGAACAAACTGAACAAAAACAGCTCAAAAAGAGAGATACTGAGGGGGAGGTACCCTGCCAGCTGGGTGAGAAAGAAATTTAACAAAATTCCCTAAAGCAGACAGAGAAACTGTGAAGATATACCCAGAATGAAGAAAGGTGAGCAAGACATGAACTAGATCTAAGGCGGGAAAGTACAGGAAGGAGAATAAGAGCTCCAGGGATCCTGGTCACCACAGAGCAGAGAGGTACTCAGGATCTAGAGAAAAGATTACTCAGCAGCAGTAGTCCCTGACTTCTGGGGTGGGTGGTATAAACAGAGTAAGAGATCTGTAAAGTGTTAGCAGGACCAGACTCCCCACCCAACCAGACTCCAGGCAGCCCCCCTTCCTTGTACTTGGTCCATGCTTGGTCTTGAGTGCTGGCTGTAGCCAACTGGAAGTGTCCAGGCCTGATGAGCAAAGGCGCATACACCCCCATCTTCCTGGTGATTAGCAGCATGGACTCGCCCATTCTACCAGTTCTCCCCCAGTACTGCTCAGAGACTGCAATATGAGCCATCCCATTCCTCTGCCACCCAGCCCCATCTACTACCACCACTACTTGCTATCCTGCCCACCTAGCAAGTGGCAGTAAGCACTCCAGCATTGCCAGTCACCTGCTATATCCCCATGCCTGTCAGCAAGCAGCAGATAGCACCCCAATACCCCCATCTGCCACCCTGCCCACCCAGCAAATAACCATTGCTTACTCCTGCACTGCTGGAGCCAAAAAAGGCAGCAGACCACACCTACCCGCCTGTGCCCCATTGCCCAGCACACCCAGTGAACACTGATGTGCTCACCCTGACCACCACTGCCCTGCCAGTCCAGCGGCAATACTCCTGTATTGCCAGACCAGCAGTTAGTGGAGCACACTCACCTCTCACCCCACCCACACTGTATCAAAACAAAACGAAAAATCAGAACAAATTTAAAAAAAAATAACACCATAATACCTCAGGTACAGCGGACAATAACAAAGCATTTGGAAAAAACAGGATAACTCAAATAAGTAAGCAAAACAAAAGGAAAGAAAATCTTCCAGAGGAAAAACAATAGTTGAACTCCAGCTACCTGAGAAGGAATTCAAAAAACCTATGTTTAAGATCTCAAAGAGATCAAGGAGAACAGAAAAAAAACAGAATTGAAAAGATAAATAGAACAGGTCAACAATAATAGTAGGAGATTTTTAACACATCACTTTCAATGATGGATGGAAAACTAGAAACTCAGTGAAGATACAGATCTAAATTACACTTATCAACCAATTTGATCTCATAGACATATGCAGAACACACTACTGAACAGCAGTATAGTACACATTCTTCTCCATTGCACATGAATCATTCTCTAGAATAGAACCATATTCTAGGCCACAAAGCAAGCCTCAATAAATTCAAAACATCAGCATAATACAAAGCATATCCTCTGACCATATGCTGTAAAACTAGAAAGAACAAGGAAAAAAAATTACAAACTATCAAGTTCCTGGAACATGACTTAAGGACAAAGCTAGGGGTCCTAATTTATGGCATAAATATACTATCAAACATTCCCAAAAACAACAGAAGATAAACTAGATGTCTAAGGCCTCCTAAAAGTTAAATACTTAGGCTCATCAAATGAGTAAAAAGAAAACCTACAGACTAGGAAAAAAATTTGGCAATGACACAGCTGATAGAGTCCAATCTCTGAACTACACAGAAAACGTCAACACCTCAACAACAAAAAGCAAACAGTCCAATAAATGGGTAAAGGAAATGAATAGACACTTCACCAAAGAAGACATTCATATGACTAACAAACACATAAAGAGATGCTCATGATCAACAGCTATTCAAAAAGAAACCAAACCCAATGCTGTCGAGTCAATTCCAACTCATAGCAACCCTATAGGACAGAATAGAACTGCCCCAAAGGGCTTCCAAGGTGTAAATCTTTATGGAAACAGATTGCCACATCTCTCTCCCATGGAGTGGCTAGTGGGTTCAAGCCACTGACCTTTTGGTTAACAGCTATGCACTTTAACCTCTGCACCACTAGGTCTCCTTAATTAAGGAGTTTTAGGTGTACTGCCTAAGGTGTATGAATGCTAACCAGAAGGCTGGCAGTTCAAACCCACAGCCACTCCACGGAGGAAGACTGGGCAATCTACTTCATTAGCAGATGCAAGTCAATAGTACAACAAGATACCATCTCACACCTGAAAAAATGGCAGTGATCAAACAGAAAACAAGAAATGCTGGCAAGGTTGTGGAAGACTGGAACTCATACACTGCTGGTGGGATTGTAAAATGGTACAACCACTACGGAAAATGGTATGGCACTTCCTCACAAAGCTAGAAATGGAAATACTATATGATCCAGTGATCCCACGCCTAGATATGTATCCTAGAAAAATATGAGCAATGACATGAATACACACATGCACATCCATGTTCACTTCAGCATTATTCATAAGAGCAAACAGGTGGAAACAACCTAAGTGTCCATTAGCAGATGAATGGATAAACAAAATGGGATAAAGACATACAACAGAATACTACACAATGATAAAGAACAAGGATGAGTCCACAAAATATAACATGGATGAATCTGGAAGACATTATGCTGAGTGAAATAAGTCAATCACAAAAGGAGCAATAGTGTATGAAACCACTTTAATAAAGTCAAGAATAGGTTTATACACAGAAAGAAATGTTCTTTGATGGTTACCAGGTATAGGAAGGGTAGAAAGGGAGAATCACTCTACCAGAGTGTAGACACATAATTCTGGTGATGGGAAAGGTAATACGCTATGAGGGAAGTCAGAACAATGTGACCGAGATAAATGAAGAACTGAGAGGTACACAATAATAAAGGACAGCCACAGTAAATGCTGTAACGTACACAGTTCTGCAGCAACAGTAAAAACAACCAAAAATTTGTGAGTGGTTGTATAGGTGCATAATATGTATACAATATACAGGTGGGAGGGCATACAGGAATACATGTGCATGCATATATAGTTATAGTTATGAGCATTTGTAGATATGTATATACATATTTGTATGTGCTGCATATATATCCGTATATATAATAGAGTACCTAGAGGGGACAGAGTTACGGAAACTTCTTAAATGTATCCACGTGCCTCATGGGACTGAGATACTGGGCTTGAAGACTAAGGACTATAGTCTCGGGACATCTTGGTCAACTGGTATAACATTGTTCTTAAACTTCTATATACTAGTTTGGTGAGTAGCTTCTGGGGTCTTCTTAAAAGCCTGTAAGAGGCCATCTAAGATACAACTATTGTTCTCTTCCCATCTGGAGCAAAGGAGAGTGAAGGAAACCAAAACTCAAAGAAGCAATTAGTCCACAGGACTAATGGCCCACATGAACCACAGTCTCCTCTTGCCTGAGACCAGAAGAACTAGATGGTCCCGGCTACCACTACCTACCACTTTAATGGGACACAATGGGGGTCCTGGTTGGAATGGGAGACAAATGTAGAACAAAACTCAAATTCATTAAAAAAAAAAAAAAAAAGATCAGTCTTGCCCTAAGACACCCTTTTAAACCTGGAACTGAAGCCACTCCCAGAAGTCACCTTTCAGCAATATAATAGATTGGCCTGTAAAATAAATAATAACACTCATTTGCAATACTCCCTAGTATAATCAACTATATGGGAAACATCAACAAAATGGGAAACACTTGCCCAAAAGCAAAGATGAGAAGGCATGGAGAGTCAGGGAAACTAGAGGGATGGCAATGAGAGTGCTGACATTGTGGGGCTAGCCACCAAAGTCATGACACAGTTCGTGTATGAATTGTTGAATGGGAAACTAATTTTCTGTGAAACTTCCACTTAAAACACAATAAAATGTTCAAAGAAAAAGAAGGGAAACAAGAATGACTATACTCCCAAAAAAGGCTAAAGCCATGAGATTAACCTTTCATTTCGTTTCACATGCAAAGTTACATATTTTTATCAAATAAACCTTTAGGTATATTTGTAGTGTGTGGAAGGGTTGATCCTCTCTGATAGTAAAGACTCAATGGATTGCAGGCACTGGACTCCATGTAGAGGATGAGGCTAGCTCTATGCCAAGACACCAGGTAGATTTCTTGAGGTCAGTGCACTCTAGGCCTTTAAGCCTTCTGGACATGGCTTTGCCCTTGTCCACATAGTCTCCATTTTTTTCCCTCCAAAAATCTTACTATACAGCAGAAGAGCAGAGGGTCCATAAAAATCTCTACCTCCTGCCCTTTGAACTCATGGGTAACTACTCCCAACAGAAACTTGCTTCACTGATATATTTTGTTCTATTCAAGGGAGAGTATATAAGGTAGTTCTACAGTCATCCCAGATTCTCCATTGGAATTTTAAAATAGGATCATTCAAGGCCTGCTGCTTTGCAGCCCTTACCTTCTAGTACAGTCATATCTAGTCCCCTAACAGCATATGCATACAGAGTAAGTTCAAGTTAATGGCCATGAGTATGGCAGCACAGTACTAGTTAGGCTTCTTGACAGTTTAGGAGAGAAAACCACATCCAGCCCCTAATAACTCAAGACAGGAAACAGAATGACCACCTCTTGCCTTTTCGTATATGTCTGCACAATGCTTTGTATATAGAAAGGCTACCAGACTAAAAAACCCATAGCCCTTGAGTTGATTCCAACTCACAGCAACCATGTAGGACAGAGTAGGGTTTCCAAGACCAAAAATCTTTAAGGAAGCAGACTGCTACATCTTTCTCCCATGGAGTGGCTGGTAGGTTCAAACCACCAACTTCTTGGTTTGCAGCCAAGCACATTAACTGCATGCCACCAGGGCTCAAAGGAAAGGCTACAGAGGAAAAGAAATGTAAATAGAGCAGGAAAGGAAAACATGAACAAAGGCAAGGACAAATGTGAATGTCAGTTTAATACAATGCATCTCCTCTGTTAAAGCTATGGCCCACATCCAAAGAAGGCCCATATAAAGGCCAGCATTCCAGTCAGTCATTCTTGTTCATTGGGACAAATGGGGTAAATATGTAACTGTAGTTTTTACTCTTAAGAATCATTGTGTTGTTGCAGCTTAGAAAATATGTCCAGCGTGACTGGGAAGTCTATTCATTATCTATTTACATAGTTAAAGGAAGTGATGAGAGGAAGCTTTCAATGTCTTATTTTCCAAAGTATGAATAAACTAAGATACAGCTATTGGTAGAGCAAAGGAGAGTGAAAGAAACCACAACTTAAGGAAGCAATTAGTCCACAGCACTAATGGCCCACATGAACCAGGAAGTCTCCTCTTGCCTGAGACCAGGGCATTACCTTAAGCAATAAAGGGTAGTCATTTTGTTTTTCTTTTAAATCCTCATAATACACAGCCAATATCTTTGAACAATGCCCTGTCATTTACAATGAACTTTTAAAATTTTGTACAAAGGCATGAAGCTATAAAAATAAATACCTTTTTATCATATTCTTTGATATAAGAGATTTTGGGTTTTTTGTTTATATTAGGAATCAAGTCTTAGGATTGACTCTGTTTTGAAACCCCACTGGAGTATCTGGGACTCAGTATAAATTTACTGGGTCATCTATCTCCAGATAAACAAGAAAAGCTAAGGAGGTCAATAAGCTAAGGAGGATTGATTGCTTGCATTTTAACTAATATGCTAGAGTAGTAGTGTTCAAACTTTGACTGTGAGCCACGGGTTAAAGCTCTTGACCTGGAGCCTACCATCTGGTAGACAATAAATGTTAGTCCCTTCCTCCTTCCAGTAGTTCAGAAGGGAGGTTTCGTCATTTATAATAACGACAGGAAATACAAAACATTGTAACCATAGCAGAAATCACCAATTAGGGAATTTTCATCTCTAGTTTTTCTTAAAATGCAAAATATTTTTTTTCTCTATGCTTAAGAGACAAACTCTCCTAGTTCTCAGCTATGTAACGAGTGTACTAATAATTCACTACAATTTATTCCTGTCACATTCCCCGTGAAATGTGTTTGGCCTAATGTTTGTCATAAAGCTCACTTGGGCCATCAGGTCCTGGGCAGCATATGCATGTGTTGTTTACAGAATCCAAAGGCCTGGAACAGAATGGTACTCAAAAACATAGCTGCCTCGGGAAAATTCTCCAGTGACCGAACAATTAAGGAGTATGCGAAGGACATCTGGAACATGGAGCCTTCGGATCTGAAGATTTCCCTGTCTAATGAACCTAGCAATGGAGTGAACAAGACCAATGGAAACTGAGTTGTAAAATGTCTTTAGAGAAAACAGCTTGTTACTGAACTTGAACTTTTTATTTTAACATTCCTTGATTTTGTTTTGTTTGCTAATAGTCTTAATTAGTATATTCGGGAATGAGGAGGGAAGGGATCTTTCTGTATTATGGCTTTAAAAAAAAAAAAAAAAAGGTCAACTGCAAAAACTACATGAGTGCCAAAACTTAGTATTTTATAGCAAATTGTACTTTCCCTGGAGCTAGTTAGAAAGCAAAAAAATTGCTTGGCACTTTTTAATGTCATTTAAATTAACTAAGTAAAATATAAATGATTTAACCTTTCTTACACTTGTCGTCTAAGTCCATGTCAGAGACCATCTTATTCATAAATATCCCTAGGATGCTTTGGTGAGTACACATTTTTAGATGGGATCTAAAGTTTACCGAGTTCTGATATTCCACAGTGAGGTTTCAGCATGTTTCACAAAGTAGACTATGATAGGTTAATTGATAGGATATGCTACCCTGCATCCATGCTTTCCCTTACTAAAAAGGCAAGTGATTTATTTGTAGGAATGTCAATGACTTCAGCTTATCCAAGCAACCCAGGAAAATGTTACATGAAAAAATGCACATCATGGGAGATGCTTCACCAAGTCTTCACTGAAGATTGCTGCTGCTTTAGGACCAGTTGTCTCAGGCCCACTGCTTGCTCAGGAAATCTCTGCAGAAAAATAACCTAGATCAGCTTGTATGCTTTCCCCACCTCATTGTCTTAAGTAAGCCAGAGGGGCCCTGATTGCCTTAAAGGGAAAGATAATCACATTTAGCAAAGCAGTCTTACCTCACAGCTATTAGTAGTGCAGAGCTCTGACAAAGGAGGTTGTGGTGGAAGCCAGGAGGAAAGACAACCATCTTGACCCTCTCTTTGTCCCTGTATGCATTGTATGCAATTTCATAGAGCTGAAAGTACAGAGAGACGGACTCAGAGGTTTTTGGGAATCAAAGCTATGGTTTTTCTCATTATTTTCCTAAAACTGTATAAAACAGCCAACTTGGGGAGCTGGTTCCATTAAGTCAGTGATAAAGGGACTCTCCACATCTGCAGTTAGCCATCTCTATAGCTCATGGACTGACCACGTGACTGATGGAGACCACCGAGGCAACCTTATCATCCCCTTGCCCAGGCCTGACTGCCAAGGGACTAGGAATTCCTGTGCATCCAAACTAGTAGAGGTTTGTTGTTTTTGTTTTGTTTTTAAAAACTACATCTCCATTTTTAAAGCCACTATATTGGAAACTAGCTAGAGGTTTCCATAGCAGCCTGGAACTGTCTATATACTTGCAAACCCACAGATCCTGATAAGGAACCAGACTCTTCCCCACAAACTCTTTTAAGCAGAGTCACATACAACACTGATGCTCATTGTATACACCCCTTTCTACAGGGAAGAATCCCTTATAATGTCAGAGACCCTCCTTAGGGCTCTAATTAAAGTTTGGTCAAATGAGGAAATAGTGAAACACATGTATTATTTTCAGCTAGCACTGAGCTCTTAGTTTACCTTCTTTCCAAACTCCAAAGGCACTGTCCTGTCATCTTCTCCATGTAAAATAAGAAGGGGAGAAGACAGGAACTTAACACTAGGGACAAGCAAAAAAAAAAAAAAGCATTTAGTTCAAGAGTTACACATTGGGATTTCTCTTATAAGTTAAAGCTTTAGCAAAGTATGAGGTTTGCCCAATCCAAAAGCTCCCTCTTTCCTTTTTTTCCAGAAATAATAACACCATAAGGTTCATGCCGTAACTTAAGGCAAGTTTCCTTTTCCTCCATTTACTTACACAATCTAATAGGGTAGTATTTTCTTTTATGTGATTTTTGAAAATACTGAGGAAGAAAAACACTGAAATACTGAATTTATACAGCATTAGAAGAACCTCATCTTCTTCATTATATTTTAACCAAATGACTATAAAAGAAAAACTCAAAACCCAATAGTAAGAACTACTACATGACAAAAAGACCTCTTTGTAGTGATTTATTTCCATTTCCTCATATATGTACAGCGTGAACATAAACTGAACAGGTCTGCTTAGCTTCCTGACCAACCTCCTAGCTTGGTAATCAAAAGGACTGTGACATGAAGAATGAATTGTCCCCTACTCCAAGAAATTTCTAACATAATACTACTTCTCTGCCCCCCAAACTCTGATACTCATCCACCCCATCACAGTGACCTGCTATTATTCCTGAGAATGTTAGATCCCTCAAGTGTGTTGAAATAGAAAAAAGAAAAAAAAAGATAACTATTACCATATGAAGCCTTAAATTCTCCAACTACAAGAGGCTAACTTGCCAAATTCTAGTCCTTGCACTTGCTTTTGGGTTAGTGGGGTAGATGGTTAGTTGGAGAAGAAGGCCTAGAAGTGAGAGCTCCCCTGGGTATGTCAGTCTAAACACCAGAGGATGCTTTACAGTTTAAATCTACAAGTTCCTTTATGATGTCAGATAAAGGATTGAGTTGGTAATTCAGTCGGTGACTAAATTAGACAGGAAGAAAATATCAAATACTGAAAATTGTGGATACTTCATCCTAATTGCTAGTGCCTATCTAAGAACAATTCAGACTTTTCATCACCCCCAGTAGTAAGTCACATAGTAATTACCCCAGAATCCTGTGGATATAGTAATAAGGGACACCTTTTCATCATTAGCTTACTTTTCATCATTAGGGAAGAATATTTTGTCTTTCCTCATGGAATCCATAAACAGGCGTAAACATCCTGGAAGTTTCCGGTAAATCTATTTGAAAAAAAGCAAAAAAACTAAAACTTGCCCTATACTACCCCAGGGAGCTGCACCCCCCCTAGATCAATCAACCAGGAGACATCAGATGGGCAGCATTCACGCAGAGGGAATGCTGGAAAGACAGGAATGCACAGATAAGAAGGGCACAGGGAAATGATGGGCACAGGGAAGAGATGAGAGGAGAGCTTTTTATGGTTGGGGACTGTAATCACACCAAACCAAATGAACAAGAATGGTTGTGTGTAAAATGAATCTGCTTTGTAAATTTGCACCCACATCACAATAAAAGAATTTATAAAAGACCTACAATTCTTTTTGGTTTTCAGGTGTTTTGGTTTCAAAATTTCAAATACAGGATTGTGTATTTAAAAAAAAAAACTTGCACTATAGCTGTAATGTCATTTATTATAGTCTCCTACTGTGATATGTAGTAATATAGAGTAGTGCCTTTCTAAATTTAATGAGGATTTTGTTTTTGTAAAAACAAAAATATTTTTCATTTGAAAATAATTCATGTAAATGTAGGGAATTTGGAAAAGAAAGGAAGACAAGTCACACATAAACACACCATCTGCAGATAATCAGTATTTTGTTGTTTTAACTTCCTGTCTTTTTTAAAAATACAAATGATACCATAACTCTTGTTTTTCATAGTCATAAAGGAGCAGCAACATACAATCTAAAAATTCCTTCTGCGATGAATATATAATTGGTTTAGTTGGGGAATAGAATAATCTGATTAATCAGAAGTTCTGACTAAAAAAGTATTTAATACATAGATAATAGGTTTTAAAGAACACTATAATTTCTGTTGAACACAATATAATGTTGCAATAATTTATAAGGCATTTTAGGGTTTAACACTGACCACAGGACCCCAAACATCATCTATCATTCTAAACATACCAAACTCCAGCTCACTGTCATTGATCCTGACACACACCAACCCTTTAGGAGCGAGTCAAACAGCCCCCTGGGGTTTCCGAGGCGGTAAATCCTTCAGAAGCAGACTGCCACATCTTTCTCCTGTGGAACAGCTTGTAGGTTTAAACCATGACCTTTCAGTTAGCAGCCAACTGCTTTAACCACTGCACTACGAGGGCGCCTTTAAACATACTAAAGTTCCTATTTAATAGCAAATCCAGTAAACAAAATATTAGTAAATCAGCTTTTAACCATGTTTTAATGAAATCAATAGGTACATTAGTTTATGCTTCCTAAAAAAAAAAAAAAACCCTTTTCAACTTATAATGAGGAGACAAGGCCAGAAACTTTGGGCAATATAGCCCCTTCCTCACAAACTTTGATCTCTACATCCAAACTGTATCCCAAATCTTCTCTCCATCTCCACACTTATCCAGCCAAAGTCACACTTCATCTTTTGCCTGGACCATGCCAACAACCTCCTGAGCGGCTCCCTCTTTCCACCCTCCCGGAATCCAGTATCCATAGGGAAACTAGAATGATAATTTTTAAATGCAAATCAGATCATGTTACTCTTGCTTAAAATCCTCCAAAGGCATTTGGAATTAAACCTGAACACTGATGTTGGCCTCTGAGGCCCTACAGAATCTGGCTTCTGCCTTCTCACCAGCCTTACCTATCACTGAGGCCCTTCTTCACACTCCAGCCCTGCTGCCTTCTTTCTGCTCCTTGAATGTTCCAAGCTTGTTCCTGCCTCAGGGCCATTGCCTTTGTTTTTCCCTCAGCCTGGAACCTCTTCCTTTTCCCTTGGTTGGCTCCTTACTGTGCCTGTCTCAACTCAAGGATGTTTCTGAAGAGGTCTTCCCTGACCGTCTTATCAAATCTTGCTACCACCACCCCACCATTCTCTATCCCATTTTTTTTATTCCCAGCATGGAATTTCTCACTACTGAAACCTTTGTGTACTTGTCTTCTATCTGCCACTACAGCAAGTATATAAACTTCATAATGGGAGGGACTATAGTGCTCTGATTCCCTGTGGTATCCACAAAATTCATGGTACATAATGGGCAATATTTGTCGAAGAGGAATGAATCTCCCGGTATACACTTTAAGCTGTTATCTGTCATTTTTAACCGTAGTGTGACTGAATTTCAGACTTTATTCTTTAGAATAGGTTGGTAAAAAGAAAAGACCAGTGAAGTATTCCCCTGTTGCACTTGGGAGCATGGGGGTACAAGGAGGAACACCGCCAAAGGAAGGAAATGAGTACAGAACAGGTAGGATAAAGCCAGCAAATAAAAACTTCTGCCTTACAATTCTTTGAAAAGAAAAAGTAATAAAATTTCTCCATAGGTATGTCATTTGTTCATTTCCAATGACAAACAGTAGTACTATAGAGAATGGTGACTTTCTGAATATAATTAACTTTAAAAAAAAGGGTTTTTTTTTCTGATTTTAAATAGTAATTCATGTCATTGGTGGGAATATGGTACCTTGAAGGGAAATGAGAACAGAATAGGTAGCCTGGGGCCGGTAAATACAAACTTCTGCTTCACAATTTTGGCTTAGGCTTGTATTCCTAGGAACCAAGAAGGATAAGCTATACAACAGACATTTTTAAAAGTATATCTTGTGGCCCAATTCTTTGCACTTCATTAGAAAGATTGTTTTCTCTGCCTGGGATATAGTATAAAACCACTAGTCACCTTCCTTGAATTCCCTGGAGACTATCTTATCATAGAGTCATGAAAGATATATTGTTGACAGTCATGTTGTTGTTGTTGTTGTTTGCCGTCGAGTCGGCCCCGACTCATAGCGACCCCTCCTTGGGTTTCCGAGGCAGTATCACTATGGAAGTAGGATTGCCCAACCTTCCTTCCGAGGAGTGGCTGGTGGGTTTGAACCGCCAGCCTTCTGGTGAGCAGTCAAGTGCCTTAGGCACTATACACTTAATTTAACACAACAACAAAAACAACCTGGCTCTCAATAAGCCACTCAATTGTTATAAGAAACTAAAAGGACTAGTAAATCCAAAAGCCATTGTGTCCTCTATTTTAGCAACTGCCTAATGAGCTGTCTCAAATTAGAAGAACTCAGAAACATATAAAACTAGTTATGGAAAGCGAGGTGATTAATAAACATAATGTGTGGAAGCAACCTACACTTTGACATGATGTGAAGAAGAATCAAAGACTCACTTTTAACAAGGGATAGTTGATAGTTGCAACCCACATGTTGGTAAATGGAGCTTCCAGTATAATAGCATCAACTGGGCATCCTTAAAAATAAGAAAATAAATTGTAACTCCTCTATTATACTTAAATAACCATCTTTATATATTTTATATATGAACTTGGACATAAACTATCACCATCAAAAATAAGTTGTGAAATTTATTAATAATAAAGATTCCTGGACCCTACACCAGATGGAGGAACCCTAGTGGTGCAACAGTTAAATGCTCAGTGGCTAACTGAGAGGCTGTCAGTTCAAGCCCACCTATCGGCTTCGCAGGAGAAGGACCTGACAATTTGTTTCCATAAAGATCATAGCCTAGGGAACCCTATGGGGCAGTTCTACTTTGTCACATGGGGTCACTCTGGGTCAGAATCGACTCTAGGGCACACAACAACAACAAAAGACTGAGAATCTCATGGAAGGGAAGGCCCAAGAACATGCATTTTTAAACAAGCTCTCCACTCTCCTGAGAGATTTCTCCACACATGATTGTTGAAGACCATTATCTTCTTCCCTGAACACACTGTTAAGAATGTACCAGAAGCTGACTGTGTTATTTCAACCAGTATCTCCTGAGAATAATTAGAAAATGTGTGTGGGGGGTGTACATGTGTGCATGTGTGTTTTGAGGCTTCTGAGGGAACTAAAGCAGTGAGAATTTGTAGAACCGGTACCAAAAGAGAAAATCCAAGAGAGTTTGAGGTACCTTTCTCCTCAAAGCAGTTAAAATTCTGGAAGCTAAGAGGTTTAGAAGCTAGACAGAAGTTTGAACATTCTTACAGGAACAAAAAGAGAAAAATTAGAATTCAAGATATGCCAAAGGGAGAGCCCTCGTAAATTCCACAGGCTTTTGTCTGTGATCTCAAAGCACTATACTCTGGGAGTAATAATGAACGAGAAATAAACCAGCTCTTATAAAGACTGAAGCCCTGCTTCAAATCAGCTCAATCTCTGATTGCATTAAGGTGATCTGCCCCTAACATAACTGCCTTTTAGGAGAAAAGTAAATTATATCTGGAAGGAAATAACATCACCAAGAGCCTCAAATTACCTCTATAATTCTCCATAAACAGTGTGTAGCACCTAATCCAAAATAACTCGAGATACAAAAGAGCCAAAAATGTAACCCCCAAAATATAACCATAAAAGCAGATGAGAGAGATCAATAAGAGATCTACATATTGAAGTTACCACATATGGACTTTAAAATAACTTACAGTATTGCAAAATGGTACAACCATTGTGGAAAGCAGTATGGTGATTCCTTCAAAAGTTGGAATTAGAAATACCATTTGACCCAGCTATTCCATTACTAGGTATA
>NW_006921698.1:8051711-8052451 GCF_000298275.1 Orycteropus afer afer | reverse complement strand
AAAAAAAAAAAAGATTTACCACCTCAAAAACCCAATGGGGGTCGCTATGAGTTGGAATTGACTTGATGGCAATGGTTTTACAGGTAAAGAGAGAAGGAAAAAAAAATAATTTATAGTAAGCAACAAACAGTAAAATAGTGTTATATTTATTAAAACGTTAGATTAATTAAAACTAATAAATACAATAATACTAAAATTGTTGTTAGGTGCCGCCGAGTCATTTCCAACTCATAGTGACTAAAATTAGTATATTTATATTTATGTATATTTACATACATGTGTTACATATGTAAGCACATAATTCAAATACATATTAAGTCAATAATATATTCAAGAAATAAATGGCAAGATAAATTTCAGCAGAAATCTGTAAATACTATATAAAGTAATCAAATGGAAACTCTAGAATGGAAAATACAGTAACTAAAATCAAGAAATCAACAGACCAGTTAAACACTGGATTAGGTTCAGCTGAGAAGAAAATTAGAGAACTGCATAACAAGTCAGAAGAAAATAACTAAAACAGAGAGAGACAAAAGTCTGGAAAACCCATAACAGATACTGATGGCCTATGGGATCTGGAAGAGGGACAGAACTAATACACATATAATTATAGTTCCAGAGCAAGAGAAGACAAAGAATGGCAGTGCAGTATAGTAAATTACTTAGTGTGGCTTTTCTACCCATAAGTCTTTGTAAACTCCAAGGTGGGATTTTCTATGAGCAACTGAGGAGCTCCT
>NW_006921698.1:8045508-8051301 GCF_000298275.1 Orycteropus afer afer | reverse complement strand
GCAGCGAATTATCGAACCCAGGAGAGAGGTGGTGGGTGCTTTGGGAGGAACGGTTGGTGAAAGGGCTGGAGGGAGGCAGCATGTCTGGCCTTGTAGGAATGGCCTTGGGTTACTGCTGGTAATCCTGTCTTCCTCTTGTAAGGTTAGAGGAGGTCGGAACATGTGGCCTCCTTGCCCTTTTTGCAGGAAGACACGGTATTTTGAAGATACAATGGCTAATAATTTTCCAAAACGAATGAACAACGTCAAGCCACAGACTTCAGATATGTTATGAACACCAAGCAAGATAAGAATAAAGAAACAATAACCAGAAAATCACTGTGAAACTGTTGAAAACCAAAGGCAAAAAGAAAATGTCAAAAATAGCCAGAAGAAAGAATAAACATTATCTTCAAAGGAGCAACAGTTGACTTCCTAAAGAAACAGTGGAAGCCAGAACACAACGGATAACATCTTCAAAGTACTGAAATAAAATTACCACCAAGCTAGAATTTTATGCCCAGTGGAAATAACCTTCAGATATGAAGATGAAATAAAACATTTTCAGGTAAAATAAAAATTATCCTAGGGAAGCTCAGAGATACAGGACATAATAAAGATAAAAAAAAAAAAAAAGGATAAATCTAAATAAATAATGATGGTATTACACAAGAATAATAATGATTTGTGGAGTATATAATATAGAAAAAATTTAAAATACATGATAGTAAGAGTTCGTAAGTTCGGGGTATAAATGGAATTACATTAAAGTACTCATTTATAGTAGACTTTAGTTCATCAAGAATACATGTTCATCTCTAGAGTAAGTGCTAGAAGAACTATAAAAAGAGTCTCTAACAAGCTACTGGGGAGTGTAGGAATAAACAGAGTAATAAAAGAATGTGCCAATGGACTTATGTTCTTATTTACAATGTGACACTGTCAACATTGTGAAGGAGGTGTGCACAAGAGGTGGAGGCTCTACGGGAACTTAGAGACTGAATGAAATAATGCTTGCCTGATTTACCTAAGTAATTAAAGCTGTGTATAGCAGGTGGCTTGTTTCAAAATATATTTACATGACTCAGATTGACCTGTATTACCAAGGGAAGTGCAAGAAATAATGTGAGAGATTACAAACTGTTAACACATCAAAATTATCTAGTCCTATTCTTAGAGATCTAAGTCACGATGCCAGGAAGGATCCAGGAACTTGTGTCTTTAAAAACATTCCCAAGGGATTCTGACACAGGTAGTTCTCAGAACATTTTGATAAACAGTGAGTGACACAAATAGTATGTAAGGAGGGCTGCAGAAAGCAAGTCCTGCCTGTAAGTTCACAACGTACTTCCCCTCCTGTACTTTTTATTAGTCCGTATTAGCATTTTCATTATTGCTTCATGAGGGCTGTTTCAAAGAGCTTTTTAATCAAAAGGTTTGTCTTTTTTTAAAAAAAAAAAAGGCCCTTTTAATATTTATTTTTAATTTTATAAACTTGAAAAGCAGCTATTATATTAAATAAAGAGAAAAAAAAGTATGTTACACTGCCAGAAACTGTCTAAAGCTGAGATGTTTAGGTATCTGTGTGTTCAAAGTATGCAAAACAGTCTCTTAACTGTTTTATTTTCCATGTCAAGCCAAGAAATTTTCCCATTTAAGTATTTTATATTACCTTTCTCTTCTAGTACTTTTGCAGCATTTGTTGCAACTCTGTAAAGATATTAGTAGACACATGAAATAGCAATTTGACAGTTAAGTAAACAGTGCAAAATACAACATCCAGTATGAGCACATGACAGAAACTAAGGACCCTCTGCTTAGAAAATGCACTAGATACAAAATTTTGCACAGGTTCTCAAGACATTCCGTTGTTGTTGTTGTTGTTACGTGCCATCAAGTTGGACCCAACTCATAGCGACCCCTCCTTGGGTTTCCGAGGCAGTATCACTACGGAAGTAGATTGCCCAACCTTCCTTCCGAGGAGTGGCTGGTGGGTTTGAACTGCTAGCCTTCTGGTCAAAACATTCTACAGACCCTAAATTAACAATTCTTTTCTTTAAAATTCTCAAGGAAAACTTTTTAATGGCCTTTGGTGTCACAGATAACCACAGAGCTGACCAGATTCTCCTTTGTTTTACAAATAGAAACACTGAAATCATGAGATCTTCAGCCACTTGTGAGGTGTAGGAGCGGCCAAAGTCTCCTAGTTCAGTGCTCTTTCCACTACTCATTGCTGCCTTTGATGTGATGCTAGAGGCCCAGGGGCCTGCCTCAGACAGAGGCAGAGCATCTTCAGACTCCACTTACCCTGTTCCCAGAGAGTGGCCCCAAAGACACACAGGGGTGCTGCCACTTTTTGCCTTGGTCCACTCATAGACATACACTGCATCCGTGGTCAGTCCCTCTTCTGTGGGCTTACCCGTGGAGTCCCCAAACCCTGGCACAAAAAAAGGCAAACACGGTATCACTACCTAGGAAGGATCACCATAAGCCTCCTTATTAACAATCTTTGTACATCATTCTAACACATACCTCTGTAGTCAACAGACAGCACATGAAAGCCACCATCACTCAGCACCTAGATGACAAAACAGTTGTTACCAATTAGAAGATGTAAGCAGAAAAGGCAGTTTGATTAATTCCCAGTCCTCCCTGACACATTCATACCCCTAGCTTTGATGGCTTAATAGGTAGGAAAAAGGTGCATTTTTGAAATCTACTGTTTGATTTCAAACTTGAGATCAGACTTGATGGGAAAGCTAGAAAGCAGCATGACAGAGCTTAAAATAGCCTGAGCCAAGCCTTGCCTCTGCCACAGCCAGCTGTGAATTCTAGGGCAAGTCATTTACCATTTAAGTATGTAAATATTACTCTGAGAAATTAGAAATAATAGTTATATTCAGAGTTGTAGGGAAGATTACATAAGACGACGTATGTAAAATATCTGGCTACACAGTAGGAAGACTATAAATGTCTTTTTTAAGAATTCCTTGAAAACGAACTCTAAACAGAGTTGGAGAAACAAAGAATAGTAAACTATTTATATTAAATATGGACATATAAAGAGTTGCTATCAATCCACAATAAAAAAATCACTTAAATACATGAAATCACTGCCAAACCCCTAGTAAACAAATGACAAAAGACTATAAAGACACAATTCTAGATGAAATAGACAGAAAAAGAGACAAGAGTAAAAGGAAACCAAAATTTACCAAATAGGCACTTTTAAAACTTCATTTAATCCCCACAACAGTTCTGTAAGGTAGGTATTATCCCCATATTATAGATAAAGAAACTGAACCTGGGAGAGTTTAAGCAACCCATTCAAGTACACCCAGTTGCTTAGAAATAAAACCGGGATTCACAGCTGGGTCTGCTTCTGTCTAAATACTGGGCTTCCCCTATTACATCACCAGTGTGGATGTCTGAATCTCTTTTTAAACACAAATTGAACTAATAATGCGCAACTAAACAGAACTCCCTCCAAAATGTTAGCCAAAACACAGCATCCAGGGAAATAAGAATATTCAAGTGTTGTTTGTGACACCACAGACTGAAGGACCACCTGACATTATTACTCAGAACAGTAACAGCAGCAAATCCTACTCCTAAGAATTTATCTCTAGGGGAAAATCCAAATGAAGAAAACCCTAAATGGGTAAATTTTTCTGCAGAAATACTTTTTTAAATGAATTTGTAAAGAATATGTATCCAACAGCAGTGGAATGGTTAATACTTGTCTATAAATATGAGGGAAATGATTCAGCCTATAAACTGGTAACTATGATGACTGTAAAAACATAGAAAAATGTTAATATTAAATGAAAGAACACAACATAAAAGTACACAGAGATACAATCATAGTAATGTAAAAACTTTATATATAAAGAGAGACATAAAGAGGAGGTGGGAAAACAAATAATTGAAAATAGCTGTTATTAGATGATTGAAGTGATGAATGGATGGATGGGTAGATGGATGAAAAACAAGGGAGAAAGAAACGGAAGGAGGGAAAGAAAACTAATTATATATTTATTTATTTATTTCTATTTCTATTTATATTCATTTATTCATTTTTTAAAGAAATCACAAATCTGAAGAAGGAAACAAAGTTTGGTCATGCTGCAATGTGATGATTATAGCAGTTGGTGCTCAGATACTTGTCTGAAGGAAGAAATTCTATCATACCAGCTCTTCTCCCTCCCCACCCATCCTAACTACCACAGGGATGACCTGGCTGCTTTTCACACCAACAACACTTCTCCTTTCTGGGTACACAGATAGTATACAATTCTGCTTTGTCAAGAGTGGGAAGAGAAAAAAAAGTGCATGTTCTCCCTGATATCATCTTCACCACCATCCCATGTGGGAAGTTCAAGGAGCTGTGAGCAGGGTGGAAAGCCAACTAAAACTCTATAGACATCATCCCTTGGCAAAATTGCAGCCATCCTAGCACTACTTCACAGAGGCTGCTCTGAGAAGGCAGCAATGAGAAGATGGAAGGAGTAAACAGGAGAGCTTGCTGCCTGCCAAGAGGTGGAGGGTATGAAGAAGGTGCTGATGATACTGGGCCCGGCAGGATTATAAGCCCTGCTAATACTGTTACATCAGGAAAAAGCTCTGAGGTGGCAGCTGGCATGTGGGAGGAAAGACCCAGGTCCTGTGGTCAATAATCAGAAAGGCAGCGTAGTCACCAGCACCAGAGATGACCTAACTGGAGTGTGGGAGAAGATAAGCAGCTTGCACCAGCAGCTGTGAGTCAGAATGGCTGGATGGAAATCCTGCCATTTTCCTCATGCTTGGAAATTCAGCAGCTGTTGCAACAAACTGGAATCATGCCCAATTTAGCAAGGAGAGCAAAGAGGTGGTCACCAGCCCACTCCACAAAACCTTATCTGGGGCTGAAGCCAGAACTTAAATATCTTTTAAAAGTGGATCATCGGTGTCCTTTATCCTATACCACAAAAAGAGTTGCTTCTTTTAGGAGTAATCATGTCATGCTCAATATATTCTCTTCCCCTACCCCTCTTCTTCAAAAAAAAAGCAAATAAAGTATCTTCAACTCAACTGGCAATGAAGATAGTCAATTCATGAAAATTTTGGGACCTAGAAATTTCACATTTTGTTTTGATCCCCCATGATCAAAAGAGGAAGAGAAGTCCATTGGTGGGACTTTAGATCCCAGACACAACAACACCCCTAACCAATGAGGCCTCAGTAGGTTGTCATGCTGAGGACCTGAGGAAGATCTACGGCTACAGCCCATTATAAATGGAGACTTATAAAATTGATGCCTCGAAGCCTCTTCAGACATACCTTCACTAGCTTAAGTCGATGAGGGGCTGCCCTGTAGAAGTTTAAAAAAAAAGAAAGAAAAGAATTAGAATTACAGTGACAAATTCAATAAAAATCACTAACATGCCACTGGCATCTGATCTCACATCTTTCTTTTGTAGGTTAGAGAAATAAATAACTAGGAGAAAGGGAAATGTTTTCTGATGTCACAGCCAGCTTGGCTCTGTCAGAGTGAATGATGGCTGCTTCCCCATTGTAGCATTCTTCTAAACAGGTCCTGAATGCCCTGGTCCTGCTAATGCTTCTCAACATAAGCATTACAAGAAATACTGATGATCCATCTCCTTTCACTCCTACACAGCAAAACTTACTTCTAAGAATATCTTTAGACACTAAAGGAAAACAAGTGTTTCAGAACAAGGGCTGATGTAGTTCAGTTGTACTAAACTAAGATTTGCCTGTCCCTATCCCTTGACGAGCTCTGGTAGCATAGTGGCTAAGACATTTGCCTGCTAA
>NW_006921698.1:8013375-8022746 GCF_000298275.1 Orycteropus afer afer | reverse complement strand
CATATTTTTGATTAATAAAATTAACGCTAATAAAATCTCCACTGTAGATTTCAGGAAAGACTGTTGGTGTGGAATTGGCTTTTTCCTCTACAATACATGTGTATCCTCTTTCAGGTCATCCATGCAGCCAATCCATTATTTCACACACTCTTAGGGAGTAAAGGACCCACTGCCTCCTTTAAAATCAATATCCAAATTTTGAGGTTACTTTATTCACCCTCTCAGTTAAGGATCCATGTTATTCTACATATAAAATGATCTTTTAAGAGAAATGTCCAGATCTCAACAAAGGGAAAAAACTATATGTGGAGGCATGCTTACAGAGTTGAAAATTAAGCCCTGCCCTTCATTCTCCCACAAAACTAAAATGTTCTCTCTCTCAAAAAGAAGTAATAATAGTTTTCCAAGCAAAGGCACTGACCTGCTTTCTGCACTGCCATGGAGGTAAATAATAATTGGGTTGCCATCATGAAGGGTCCCTTCATACCAGCAACGGTCCTTCCCCTTAGCATCTTCACCCCGGCAGCTGGGGACTGTGTGCCTGAAGAGCAAGGAGAGGCTGTAGTGAATGTGTACACAGAGAGAAATTTTCTCTATCCTGGCCAAAGTCTGAAGTCTGAAACTCACTTGTAGAGAAGCTGGTACTCCTCAGAGGAACCATGAAATTTTACAATTCTTTATGTATGTATATATATATTTATATGTGTACATGTGCATATATATATATATGTATACATGCATGATATAAAAAAGACACACACATATATGTACATGTATGTTCATTTATGTGCCTATTTCTGAGACATATATGGATATATCACATGCTCTTATACATAAGTATATACAAATACACACACACACACGTGTATGTGTGTGTGTGGGGGTTTTCCAAAAAAAAAAAAAAAAACATTGCCATCGAGTTGTATTCAACTCACAGCAACCCCTCCTTGGGTTTCCGAGGAGGTATCACTACAGAAATAGATTGCCCAACCTTCCTTCCGAAGAGTCGCTGATGGGTTTGAAATGCCAGACTTCTGGTTAGCAGTCAAATGCCTTAGGTACTACACTACCAGAGCTCCCAAGTGTGGGACATAGTATATATAAATCTTATCTAAGTAATATATTTATATAGTAAAAATAAAAATCTAACACCACAAAATATCTTATAACAAAAACCACCACTTCCCTACCCCACCTCTCCCATGTACAACCTCCTTTAACCATTAATTGTTTTAGCTCTTCTGACTTTTACACCCATCAGTCTTCCAAAACTGAAATTTTCAGATTTAGTAAACTGAAATAACAGAAATGGGTGAAGACAAGCAAGAGATAATGAATATTTGATATCTGCCATCAGTTTACCCAAATAGACAAGTTGGAAAGAATTTAAAGGGTAACCAGTATATGTTGGAGAAAAAAATAATAACATAAAGCTAAGTTATTTTACTCAAGAAACCAAGTGACCTTGAAATTTTAAACACTTCTGAGCTCTAGTTCTTCTATCTTGTTAAATCAGTGAATGACCTCTGAAAATGTAAATGTTGCCATATGACAGGTCCCAAAGGGACTCGGGGAACTAGCCGAGAGGTGATAAATCTCAGTACCCTCAATCATTCTGAGGTAAAAATCTGGGAATATCGACAGCACTGCAGGCTAGATGAGCCAATCATGATGAGGATCGCTGACTTGCCAAGCAGAGGACCAATGGGGCAAGAATAGAGAATAATATTTTCAAATCCCAACACTATGAGCTAAACTGTCCCCTGCAAATTAAGACACCATATGAGTCTTTACTGTCTCATTTCATAATCAGATGTTTAAACTCAGGAAGATGAAATATAAAATGAGGTACTGGGAAACTGGCAACCAAGAACATGCAGCAGAACTAAACCAAAGAAAATACTGAGATCAGCATAGCAAAAAAAAGATAGATATCTAAATACTGGCTTCTATATGCCAAGCATTGAGCTAAGCCTTAAAAACCCAACAACAGTCTCTAACCTATGGAAGATACAGTTCAGCAAGGAAGACAAGTATGAACCAAATAATCACACAAACATATATTTAATTACAGTGAGAATAAATGTTGTGAAGGTCAAGCACAGATTGCCATGAGAGCATATACCTAAAATAGCAGATGAAGGAAAGCCTCTATGAAAATGTCTATTTAATAAGACCCAAAAGAGGAGGTTTAAGGCATGCTGACCCAAGATGGTATTTTCAACCCCATCATATTCATGCAAAAGCTGCACAAAGAATAAGAAAGACCGAAGAGGAACTGATGCCTTTGTATGGTGTGAGTGAAAAATACTGAATATACCACAGACTTCCATAAGAATGAACAAATCTGTCTGAGAAGAATTATAGCCAGAATGCTCCTTAGAAGCAAGGATGATGAGACTTAGTCTTTTGTCCTTTGGCCATGTTATCAGGAGGGACCAGTCCCTGGAGAAGGACATCATGCTTGGTAAAGTAGAGGGCCAGTGAAAAAGAGGAAGACTAATCAAGATAGATTGACATGTTGGCTGCAACTCTGGGTGCAAACATAGCAATAATTATGAGGATGGTGCAGGATCGGGCAGTGTTTCATCCTGCTTTCCGTGGGGTCACCATGACTCAGACTCAATGCACGTTTTAACAACAACAAAAAGGTAAGTAGGCAGTTAGCTACACAGGAGGAGGGAGGGGAGGAAGCAGAGAGAGAGAAATGTCCCAGATGGAGCATATCCCGGCAGCATGTGGCTTACCATCCAAGGAAGCCAGCATGTCTGGAGTAGACTGTGAGGGAAAAGGTGGTATGGAGTAAGCAGGAGAGTGGGCAGGGCCAGGTCCTTGAGGCCTGGTGAAAGACTCAAAGAAAAGGAAAAGTTCTAAAAAGGCTTCATACGCCAAAGTAAAATTTCTTGAAAGCAAAATCAACCAGGTCAAATTTCAATATATAAAAAAAGGTATATTGAAAAACTTCCAGGTGTCTTCAAGTAGCACCACTCTCCATAGGCAAGTAACATGACACTGCTTGCCTTTGACCTCATAACACAGGAACCTTATCCATAAAGCAACCCAAGGTCCAACCGCTGCACTCACCAGATTCCCAGCATCACCCGAGGTTCCACTTTAAGATAGAAGTTCACTGTGTGAGCAATCTTTGTCTCCGGTTTCTTTAAATCCACAAGGTATGGTGCTTTGACTAGAAAGTAGACATTGTTATCAACTTCCAGAGGCCTATGTCTTTTTATTAAAATCCAAAAAAATTAGTCTTTATGATCAATATATTTCTAATTTGTAAGTTACTACACTTAACTCCTAGCAAAACATTTTATTTTATAAACTAAAATTAGCCAGCAGAAGAGTTGCAAGAGCAGAAAAAAACCTACAGCTAGTTTTCAAAATGCCACCAGTGTGGTTACCCATAAGAGTTTATTCAATCCTTATCCCTGACTCAAGCTAAAAGCAGAGATTATTCCACCAAAAAGGTCTGTTACTTAAATGCAGCATTATTTTTTCACTAAGTAAAATCAAATCATTAGCCATAAGCCAAGAAATGTCCAGGATCAACATACACCTGGAGACATGCAGGTAAGAGCGTTACCCATGCACTACAAGGATTGTATGTTACATTGACTAACATGTCGCTCAACAGAAAAACTGGGGGGAGAAACAGACTCCTCACATCAGCTCCTCCTCTCCCAATCACTTCCAAGGGATGTAGGCAATAAGAAGGGAGAAAAGCAGAGAATACAAGCAATTAGGTATCCATATACACAGCTGATGTAAAAGCTGATTTGAGTTGGAATCCCATCCACGAAGCCATACTTTTCTATCTGTCCCCAATAGTGTGCAAGGATTAATGCAAAAAATGAACAAACAAAAAACCTGTTGTCATCAAATTGATCCTGACTCATGGTAACTCCCTGTGTTACAGAGTAGGATTACTTCATAGGGTTTTCTTGGTTGTAATCTTTATGGGATCAGATTGCTAGGCCTTTCTTCCACGATGCCAAAGGGTGGGTTCAAACCACCTAACACAAACCATTTGGGCCACCCAGGGACCATTTTTAGGCCACAACATCAATAATAAATAGTTTTCAGACCATTTATTCCCCAAAGACAATTTTGTCATTGGCATGTCTTTTTCATTATATCACATCACAACTTTAAAAGCAGTAAATTCTTTATTTGGGGGGTGGCCAGGAAACTACAGGCAAATTCATGAAAGGTATATACTTACAAAAGTTTAAAAAAATTAGCATGTCCATCAAAGGAGGGAAAATGTGTTCTTTTAATGGTTTACTAGTAAAACTGTTATACAGAGCAGCAATTTTTCTTCCAAGTGTTGAACAGGAGTGTGGAACAGATCTGCAAGATATTGTGAAATAGACAAGGTTTTCAAAATCAAAGTTTTGCCTTGGTTTGTTTTTTCTCTTAAGATCCACATCAGAGAGGCTAATACTGGGAATTACAGGTAACTTGGCATTTAAACAAAACCTTTGCAGAATTATATGTAATTATCTATAGGTCAAATCAGGAGTGGGCACTAAAGGGGAACCAGGTAAGGAAAGCAAGATGGTAGCCCAATCAGCCGCTATAAAGCCAGAGTTTGATAGACATAGGAGGGGAGGGGAAGGTAGAGACACTGGAGTCAGGCTTGTTCCTAATATATGTAGCCCCACGGAAGGCTGAGGTTGGACCCCTACATCATTGGGAATCAGAATTCAGCCTTTCTAACAGTTGCCACAGTATTTAATTATAATACCATTCGGTGCTATATATATTAGCTATTATTAGTTTAAATCACTGTGCAAGTAATCATTTAATTCTACTCATCTGGCTGGATCTTAGGAAGCAATGAGCCAGTGAGAGCAAGAGCAGCGTAGAGAGGCTGGAGGCCCAAGTAGGGGGCTAAAGCAGGGCTGGGGCTGGTGTGAGAATGGGACACAGCAGGCCATGCACATTTGCTTATTCTACAGCTCCCCGTGTCACAACCACCCAAACAGGGAGCCATCAGCAGACAAGTGATAATTTGTCCATGTGAGGTCACCAATGCCACCTCTGTCCCTAGCCACAACTCTCATGAGGGCTAGAGTATATCCTACCTGGTGAGAAATAAGGAATACAGGAGGTCAAGGGTACACTCTTCTGCTTCTGGCTTTTGTCCACATCATTCATTAAATAAACCCCTTTTCCTATTATGAATGTTCAAAGTTAAAACTGCTCAATGTAACCAAATCATGAGGTTGGGGGGAGAGGACTAGACGGCATTTTTGACCAACTGTTTCCCTCTGCTCTGATTTCTCTGCTAGACTAGAGGCAGTTTACTTCTATCTTTGCTTGGCAATGAGGAGACTGAAAAGGTCAAGATCACACACCCAATAAATGGCAGAGCCATGGGTACTAGGTCTATCTGACCCCAGAGACCTATGATGATCTCCATGAGTTGTCAGTCTTGGTAAGTTCTACTCACTCCCAGTGGAAAGAAAAATGAACCCCAGGAACAACGCTGGCCTCACAAAATTCTGCTCTTAGAGAATGTTGTTTTTGGAGCTCCTAATCCCCTTTGCCACCATTCGTCTATCAGTCTGTCACACTGTGGTACCTTGTGTGTTATTGTGTGGCTGGAGGCTATGCCATGGGTGTTTCAAATACCAGCAGGGTCACCCATGGTGGACAGGTTTCAGCAGAGCTTCCAGACTAAGACAGACTTGGAAGAAGGAAGGGGCCATCCATTTCTCAAAGAATTGGCTAGTGAAAACCTTATGAATAGCAGTGAAACACTGTCTCATATATTACTGGAAAATTTTATGAATAGCCTTGAAACACTGTCCAATAGTCCAATATAGTGCCAGAAGATGAGCCCCTCAGGTCAGATGGCACTCAAAATATGACTGGTGAAGAGCTGCCTCCTCAAAGTAGAGTTGACCTTAATGATATGGATAGAGTAAAGCTTTCAGGACCTCCATGTGCTGATGTGGCACAACTCAAAATGGGAAGAACAAGCTGCAAATATCCACTAATAATTGGAACATGGAATGTATGAAGTATGACTCTAGGAAAATTGGAAGTTGTCAAAAATGAAATGGAATGCATAAAGATCCATATCCTAGGCTTTTGTGAGCTGAAATAGAGTGTTTGGGGCCATTCTGAATTAGAAATCATATGATGTACTATTCCAGGAATGACACACTGAAGAGGAATGGTGTAGCATTCATCATTAAAAAGAATGTTTCAATATCTATCCTGAGGTAAATTGCTGTCAGTGATAGGATAACATCCATACCCTTACAAGGAAGATCACTTAATACTACTATTATTCAAATTTATGCACCAACCACTAAAGCCAAAGGTGAGGAAATTGAAGATTTTTACCAACTTCTGCAGTCTGAAATTGGCCAAATATGCAATGAAGATGTGTTGATTATTACTGATGATTGGAACACAAGAGTTGGAAGCAAAGAAGAATCACCAGTAGTCAGAAAATATGTCCTTGGTGATAAAAATGATGCTGGAGATCACATGATAAAATTTTGCAAAATCAACACCTTATTCATTGCAAATACCTTTTTTCAACAACATAAATGGCAGCTATACACAAAGACTTCAACAGATGGAATACACAGGAATCAGATTGACTACATCTGTGGAAAGAGGTGATGGAGAAGCTCAATATCTTCAGCCAAATCAAGGCCAGGAGCTGACCGTGGAAGAGACCATCAACTGCTCATATGCAAGTTCAAGTTGAAGCTGAGATAATTAAAACAAGTCCATGAGAGCCAAAATATGACCTTGATTATATCTGACCTGAATTTAGAGACCACCTAAAGAATAGATTTGATGCATTGAACACCAATGACTGAAAACCAGAGGAATTGTGATATGACCTCAAGAACATCATCTGTGAAGAAAGTAAAAGGTCATTAAAAAGACAGCAAGGAAGAAAAGACCAAAATGGTTGTCAGAACAGATTCTGAAACTTGCTCTTGAATGGAAAGTAACTAAAGCAAATGGAAGAACTGACAAGATAAAAGAGCTGAACAAAAAATTTCAAAGAGCAGCTCAAGAAGACAAAGTCAATTATTATAATGAAATGTGCAAAGACATTTGGAGTCATTGGAGTTAGAAAACCAAAAGGGAAGAACATGCTCAGCATTTCTTAAGCGGAAAGAACTGAAGGAAAAATTCAAGCCTCGAGTTGCAATATTGGAAGATTCTCTGGGTAAAATATTGACTGATGCAGGAAGCATCAAAAGAAGATGAAAGGAATACACAGAGTCACTGTACCAATACTGATGTCAGATGGATTTTGGCTGAAGCAAAGAATATCAGAAAGATGTTTCCATCTGTTTTATTGATTACACAAAAACGTTTAGTTGTGTGGATCACAACAAATTATGGATAACATTCAGAAGAATGGGCATTCCAGAGCACTTAATTGTGCTCATGAAGAACCTGTACATAGACCAGGAGGCTGTTGTTTGAAAAGAGCAAGAGGATACTGCATGGTTTAAAATCAGGAAGGGAAGAGCATCAGGGTTGTATCTTTTCACCGTACTTATTCAATCTGTATGCTGAGCAAATAATCCAAGAAGCCAGACTATATGAAGAAGAACACAGCATCAGGATTTGAAGAAGGCTCATTAACAACCTATAATATGCAAACGACACAAGCTTGCTTGCTGAAAGTGAAAATGACTTGAAGCACTTTCTTATGAAGATTAAAGACTACAGTCTGCAGTAGAGATTACACCTCAACATAAAGAAAAAAAACTCCTCACAACCGGACTGATAAGCATGATCATAATAAGTGGAGAAAAGAATGAAATTGTCTAAGATTTCATAGTACTTGGTTCCACAATCAACACTCATGGAAGCAGCAGTCAAGAAATCAGATAGCATACTGCACTGGGCAAATCTGCTGCAAAAAAAGACCTCTTTAAAGTGCTAAAGAGCAAAGATGCCTCTTTGAAGACTAAGGTGCACCTAAGTGCCTAAGGCACTTGACTGCTAACCAGAAGGCTGGTGGTTCAAACCCACCAGCCACTCCTCAGAAGGAAGAATGGGCAACATAGTGACACTGCCTTGAAAACCCAAGGAGGGGTCACAAGAGTTGGATTTTACTATAGCAGTGGCAGCAAGTTTGGGTTTTTTGTTTTTTTAACCCAAGCCATGGTGTTTTCAATCGCCTCATATGCTTGTGAAAGCTGGACAATGAATAAAGAAGACAAAAGAAGAGTTGATACTTTTGAGTTGTGGTGTTGGCAAAGAATACTGAAAGTACCATGGACTGCCAGAAGAACTAACAAATCTGTCCTGAAGAAGTGCAGCCAGAATTCTCCTTGGAAGTGAGACGGGCAGACGTCATCTGACCTACTTTGGTCATGTTCTTAGAAAGGAACCATTCCCCGGAGGATACCATGCTTGGTAAAGTGCAGAGTCAGTGCAAAAGGAGAAGGCCCTCAATAAGGTGGACTGCAACAGTGGGCTCAGGTATAGCAAGGATTGTGAGGCTGGCACAGGTCAGGACAGTGTTTTGTTCTGTTGTATATAGGGTCACTATGAGTCAGAACCAACCCAATGGCACCTAACAACAATAACGACAATCCCCTTTACTAGACGCCCTGGTGGTGCAGTGGTCAAAGTGCTCAGCTGCAAACCAAGAAATCAGCAGTTTGAACCTACTAGTGGCTCCACAGGAGCTCTGGCAGCATAATGCCTAAGGCACTTGATTGCTAACAAGAAGGCTGGCGGTTCAAATCCCCTAGCCACTCCTCAGAAGGAAGGTTGAGCATTCTATTCCCATAGTGTTACTGCCTTGGAAACCCAAGGAGGGGTCACTATGAGTCAGATCCGACTCCACAACAGTGAGTTTGGTTTTTTTGTTTTTTTTTTGTAGTGGCTCCACAGGAGAAAAATGTGTCAGTCTGCTTCCATAAAGATTTACAGCCTTGGAAACCCTATGGGGCAGTTCTACTCTGTTCTTTAGGGTCACTACAAGTCTGAATCTACTCAGTGGCAATGATTTTGATTCCACCTCTTTGCACCTTTGACCCCTCTTGGTGTTCTTTCTTTCCACCACTCCTTCCATATCATTCCTTCCCACTAATGCCCACTAGTCTCAAGAGCCCTCTGATACCAAAGGGACCAAAGAAAGGCCTGTATTTAAAAAAAAAAAAAAAACCTAATTCTCCCTCAGGTGTTAATGACCTAAAAATCAGAGAGCTTATTATACTTGTTTGGAAGAGGCATGAAGGGAGAAGATAATGACTCTCTGAGGGATTTCTAGCAGCTCAGCAAGGGGTGGAAAAGTCTGTGATTTGAAGGTGATGGATAACTCTTCAAATACGTCACACCTGGACAATTAAAATCAGTCCCAGCAA
>NW_006921698.1:8011539-8012950 GCF_000298275.1 Orycteropus afer afer | reverse complement strand
GGGGGGGGCTGGAGAATGAACAGACCCCTTGGAGCATGAACAATGCAAAGCCACTTCTTTCAACTAGGGGGCTGTCAATTTGACATCCCCTAGATCAGTAGGGGATCAAAAGTCACCATGGCTAATAGACTTTATTTGAGCGGAGGATGCAGTTTCATCCCTATCTGCTCACAGCCACATCAAACAGCTACCTTGTGCTTTGGTGTTCTTCCATCTGCCCTTTGATCAGTGGCAACTGTAACAACGCAGCACTTCCCCCCAACCTCCATCACCCCACCCCACACACCCCCACCCACACCGCAAGAGCCACAGACTCTAACTGAGTGGTCTCAGGGCGAATCTTGCTCAGGTATCTGTCTACAAACCAGCTTTGGAGAACCCAGAATCTCACCACATTTGGCAGCACAACTACTGCAAATGTTAAAGCATGCTGCACACCCATCCTATATGTTCATTCATTCAGCCAACACCTATGTTCTCCTCCCTTCTTCCCTCCCAACCGAATCCTACCCTTACCTTCACACCACTCAAGTTTGTCTGCTTTTTCAAAGCCTCCTCATCCAGAATCTTCTCACTGGACAGTTTCTTCTTTTCACCCTCTCACAAATTATAATCAGGTTCTCAATTTGATCCTTAAACATTCTCTGATTGTTTTCCCATTATGAGCTCTGTCTTACCAAGAGGACAAGGACTATATGGTATTAATTCCACTGTATCTAGCATAAGGAACCCTAGTGGCACAGTGGTTAAAGTGCCTGGCTGCTAACCAAAAGGTTGGCAGTTTGAACCCACCAGCCGCTTGGTGGTGGGATGTGGCAGTCACATAAAGATTTACAGCATTGGAAATGCTATGGGGCAGTTCTACTCTGTCCTATAGGTTTGCTATGAGTCAGAATGGACTCCATGGCAGTGGGTTGAGTTTGGTGTCTAGCACAGTGCTGAGCTTCAAAAGTATTTGTTGACCTCCAGGTTGAAAACTCTGAAAGAAAAGTTCATCTATTTCATAAGGAAGAGGGAGCAATGCTTATTGTAGTAGGGGAGAGAGAATGGACTTTTTTTGTTCTTGTTACAATTGAAAATTAATCAATGTGAGCTTAAGAGCAGGGATTTCTGACTGGCTTATTCACTGCTATGTCCATCGGACTTAAATTAGTGCCTGACACATGGTAAATAATCAATACTGTAGAAAGAATGATTGGATTTATCAGTTTTCTTATGGGCTTTTCTAAGCAGTATCTAGAAATGTGAAGATTTGGGGTGCAAGAGGCAAAGAAAAAAAAGAAAAAGAAAACTAGTCTTTTTGCTTCCCCAATTTCTTTCCTTAAAACTTCTTCACTTTTCTAATTAAAAAACAAAACAAAACAAAAAGTTGCACGTAGAGATACACTGTCGTAAGCCCCCTACCCTTAAG
>NW_006921698.1:7999871-8010884 GCF_000298275.1 Orycteropus afer afer | reverse complement strand
AAAGTACAGCCGGAATGCTCCTTGGAAGTAGAATGGCCAGACTTCATCTCATCTACTTCAGTCATGTTGTCAGAAGGGCCCATTCCCTGGAGAAGGGTATCATGCTGTGTAAAGTGGAGGATCAAGGAAAAAAGGAAAGGCCCTCAAAGAGATGGATTGACACAGTGGTTGCAATGATGAGTTCAGGTATAGGAAGGATGGTGAGGCTGATGTGGGACTGGGCAGTGTTTCTTTCTGTTGTACACAGGGTCGCTGTGAGTCAGAGCCAACTCGATGGCACCTAACAACAACAACACTGCCACATAAATGTTAAATAATCAGTCATCAGCTCTGTAGATAGCATGAAAGAGAGAGGCAGATAGATGCTACCTGTAGCAGAGAGGAAAGGTCTGTGAATAAGAAGCTGGAGAAGCGCAGTCAGTCATTCTGAGTGATGAAAAGGAGGTGCCGGTTTATTGGACCAGTGTAGAGTGGCCCTCTGCTCTCTGCGCAGAGCTAGGGAAGGAACAGAAGAAAGAGGATGCCTGTTTCCTCATCATTCTGGGCATTCCAAAGTGAAATTTCCTTTGCCTGAACATGATTTTTGAATATCCCAGAATAAGCAAAAATTAAAAAAAGATAAACAAAAAAATGGTAATACCATCCTATATCAGCAAAACACCAGTCTCCTGAATCCTGGCTTTCCAGCCAGTAACTGGCTTCAATGCAAACAAGACTGGCAAGATACTCCTGGTCAATTAGTGGCTAAGACACTTGCCTGCTAACCAGACGGCTGGTGGTTCAAACCCACCAGCCACTCCTCGGAAGGAAGGTTGGGCAATCCTACTTCCGTAGTGATACTGCCTCGGAAACCCAAGGAGGGGTCGCTATGAGTCGGGTTTGACTCAACGGCACATAACAACAACAACAACAACAAGGGTACTACAGTTAGTCCCTCAGTATCCACTGGGGGTTGCTCCCAGGACCCCCATGGGTACCAAAATCCGAGGATGCTCAAGTTCCTCATACAAAATGGGGGAGTATTTGCATATAACCTATGCACATCCGCCTGTCTACTCTAAATCATTTCTAAATTACTTATTTGTTATCTACACAATGCAAATAGCCCTTTACCTCTGCTTGCTCTTAGCCTTTGAGGGATTGCTTTGACCACTTAACTGCTCCTCCCGCCCTCACTCCAATACTTTCCAACCATTGTTGGTTGCATCCCTAGGTGCAGAAAAAGTGGATACGAAGATCCAGCTGTACTGCTCATACGAAGGATTCATAAGAGGAAAAAAGTAAAAAGCCCATGGACACACAGACATGCAAATATAAGCAATGTAAAAACTTGAGATAGGGAATGCTGAGTGATGATTTCAGCATACTATATACATCTTGGGAGGTCTGGTGGCGTAGTGCCTAAGGCACTTGACTGCTAACCAGAAGCCTGGTGGTTCAAACCCACCAGCCACTCCACGAAAGGAAGGTTGGGCAATCTCCTTCCGTAGTGATACTGCCTTGGAAATCCAAGGAGGGGTCGTTATGAGTTGGGGCGACTCGATGGCACATAACAACAACATATACATCTTAGCATCATGGAAGTGCGTTCTTTAAACACATGCCAGAGAGTTCACACTCCAGGCACTGGGCAGTGACTTAACTCATTCTTTGCCACCTACACAGACAGGCCTGTCAACCAAGAGGATAGCATCCCATATTGCAACACATATTATTATTGCACTGTTGTTTAAACCCATCCTGCATATGTCAAGACAGATAAGAGCTATGGATACAGGAATCTAAACCAGCCAGCCAGCCACTCCTCGGAAGGAAGGTTGGGCAATCTACTTCCGTAGTGATACTGCCTCGGAAACCCAAGGAGCAATCCCTATGAGTTGGGGCCAACTCGACGGCACATTACAACAACAACAAAAAACATACATTATCTGGGAGCTCTGGTAGCGTAGTGCCTAAGGCACTGAACTGCTAACTAGAGGACTGCCAGTTCAAACCCACCAGCCACTCCTTGGAAGGAAGATGGGGCAATCTACTTCCGTAGTGATACTGCCTTGGAAACCCAAAGAGCGGTCGCTATGAGTCGGGTCCGACTCCACGACACACAACAACAACAACAAACCAGCCACCTGGAATCTTTATTTAAGTCCCCAAAGGATATAACTTCCTGAAATACCAAACCTTCAAGTCCCTGGTATGGAAGGCGGTTAAGTCTGATGATAACGCAGTCCAAAAGAGCCCAGGAGTTCGCAGGGCTCTGAGGGCCCTCCACAGCCACAGTGCTCGGCCTGGTGTCCCTGCAGAGGTAACTAGGCCCCGGCTGCGCCCAAGAAACAGGCCCCAGCCCTGCCCTCGCTCTCCACCCCACCCCACCCCATCTCTGGCAGCCCGAGCCTTCGGACATGCCGCTGGGGTGGACCCCGGACGCCCAAGCAGAGGTTACTCACTGCAGGTTTCGCACGACCATGTCCCACCAGGCCGCCACGCAGCCGGGGTCAGAGGGTTGGGGTGCCACCGCAGCCTCGCACACCTGCGCGCCCATCCCGCGCAGTCTCCACACCGCAGCAGCTGGAGGCGCCGCAAGAGCTGCCACCTGGAGCCCCCGACCGCGCCCCGCCCCTGCGGCGCCCCGCCCACTGTCTTCCTCGCAGAGGAGTGGCCGACACCGGAAGGCAGGTGCGGTGGGTGTCACAGGCTCGGCCGCGAGAGGGACACGTTGTCCTGAGAGTGGGCTTTGGCCTTGAGGTTCAGACTGCTGAAGGCTTCCTCGCTCCAGAAGCGAACGACGGCCTCGGGTAGGAGAACGTGGAAGAGAAGCCTGCTGCCCAGCCGATGGAACCAGGTGGCCTCCCTTATGCGTGGTGCTCGTGTGTTAGGCGCTGGGGAGAAAGGGGGAGCCTTTAGAGAGGGTCACGCACATCCCCCAACCCTTGATTTCTACCCTGAGCCTTTTCTTCACACTCTCGTTTCCTCTTAAGACATCTCTTAGAATAGTGTTTACCAAACGCGGCCTAACCAGTATGTGGGATATTCTTGATGAGGAATATATAAACCTTCCTCTCCCTTGAGCTTCCACTTTTTTGCCCCTTTCATATTTTTTTTCCTGAGCTTTAACTATCCCCAGTTCCTCTCCCACTTCACACACACACACACTCACACACACACACCCTTGTCATCATTACTGTATCAAGAATTTCTCTGGTTCTCTTTGGTTGCATAATGGTTTATCTGTCCACAAGGTTGTGTAGTATACAATTAACCCATGTACCCTAGATTAAAATCTTTTAGGCAGTTTATTTACTTAGCAGCATGTGACAGAACCCCACCATTGCATCAAGGAGTTCATGCCTTGAAATGTTTGGCACCTGGTGTAGATGTACATAGTACAGTTGTTTCCTAGGAGACATGCACTATCTGTCTACTAGAGCTTCTTCAGGAAAGCCACAGGCAGAAATGTAAGGGCAAGGAAGGAAAAAAGAGAATGGGGTTTTTTTGGAGATGAAATTTGATGCCAGCATCAAGACAACCTCTACAGAAGGAAAGGGTAGACTTTCGTGGTACCTGTACTGTTTGGAAGGAGCCCTGGTGGTTCAGTGGTTAAATGCTTTGCTGCTAACCCAAAGGTTGATGGTTCAAATCCACCAGCCACTCCATGGGAGAAAGATGTGGCAGTCTGCTTTCATAAAGATTATAGCCTTGGAAACCCTACAGGGTCAACAGCAGTGGGTTCGGTACTTTTTGGACTTTGTCACCTGTGCAGAGGGCACAGCAGTGGATTGTCAGCCCCCAGAAAATGCATAGGGACATGCATTTGCTTGGGGACAGTCAATCAGTCTGGAGGAAAACACCCACACCTTTCAAGAAAGGGTAGCTCTTTGTGAGGACTAGGGGCATTTCGTATAACTGGTCAGATGAGGGAGGGCTTTGTTCATTGCTTCTTGCAGTGGCTCTTGGAATGTCAATTTTCTGATCACATTAAGATAGGGAGAAAAAGAATCAGACTAGGAAGTATCAATGGGATCTAAACCTTACTGGTGAGCCAGCTACAGGTGGGTTTTCATGGGACCACACCCAGCACAATGAAGAAGGTTAAAGTCCAGCTCAAGCATATGTCAGATTCCACCCCTGGAGTTTTCCATGATGTTGGTCTGGAATCTCATAGAACCTGCTCAGTAGAAGGTCTGGAGGAGACCCTGGAGCTATGCCATGTGGAGATGGACAAATCAGAGATGCGGAGCAGAGCTAGGAAGAGAGCTGCAGCTGCAGTTGGCTCCAGAATCTATTTCCATTCACTTATTCAGGTGAGAGGCATAGCCACTGGTTGGGGAAAATTGAAAGCCCAACGTGTACAGGGATGTTTGAAATGCTTAGCAAAGTCTTTGAGATTGAAAACCACTATTAAACCTCCCCACCAATTTTTTTTTTTTTTTTAAGACTGTATAAACTGAAGCCCTAGGAGAGGCTTTTCTCACCATAAATAGTCCTTTTTGGATGGCACCTCCTGGAGATCCAGAAAGTGCAGTCCCTGATTTGATAGAATCTTAAGATCAACACATTCATTCCTTCATTCATCACCTGCTTACTGAGTGGGAGCCCCTGAGTAGTGCAGAGAGTTCACATGCTCACTGGGCTGCTAACAGAAGGTTGGAGGTTCATTTCTACCCAAAGAAGACTTAGAAGAAAGGCCTAGCAATCTACTTCTGGAAAATGAGCCATTGAAAACCCTATGGAGAACAATCCTCCTGTGATACACAAGGAGTCACATGTTGTTGTTAGGTGCCGTTGACCCAACGTACAACAGAATGAAACACTGCCCGGTTGCACACCATCCTCACAATCCTTGCTGTACTTGCAGCCACTGTGTCAGTCCATCTCGTTGAAGGTCTCCCCCTTTCTCGTTGACCCTCCACTTTACCAAGCATGATATCCTTCTCCAGAGAATGGTCCCTTCTGACAGCATGACCAAAGGAGGTGAGATGAAGTCTGGCCATTCTCACTTCCAAGAAGCATTCTTTCTGGCTACACTTCTTCAGGACAGATTTGTTTATTCTTCTGACAAACCAAAAAAAAAAAAAAAAAACCAAAATCACTGCCATCAAGTCAGATCCAACTCATAGAAACTCCTCCTTGGGTTTCTGTTCTGGCTACCTAGTGCCACTCTGATGAGAACTATACCACAAACAGAAAGGCCTTAACAAACAGGAGTTTATTCTCTTACAGTTCGGGAGGCTAAAAGTCTGAGTTCAAAGTGCCAGGCTCTAGGGGCTGGGTGAAAGCCCCTGGACCTTGGGCTTCAGCTCTGCCTCTTGCTCCTGGCCCACTGAAGCTAGAAGCTTCTCTTCATTCAGGCAGCTACGGGCTGCTGAGGCTAACAAGCCCAAGGTCGAGAAATAAAATGGCACAGTCCCAATGTTACCAAACCACACGGCAGGCCATTCATTCTAGTCCATTGTAAGTCCCAAGGTCAGCAGAGCATGGCAGGCTGCTGAACAATGACACAGCTACATGCAGGGTCCAAGCATGCCATAAGCTAGAGACCATTCCCCAAGGCTTCTGCTTATATACAGGAAGCAGACCACATCCCTAAAGCAACTACTCAGCTGCTCATAGTAGATTCCACCATGGAGTTGATTACCAGTCTCATGATGGGGAATAGTACATCCAGCTGCCCAGCCACTCAACCAGGCCCAACCAAGTTGACACAAAACATAACCAGACAGTTTCCAAGGCAGTATCTCTACGGAAGTAGATGGTACCTTCAGTATTCTCTGCCAATACCATAATTCAAAAGCTTCAACTATTCTTCAGTCTTCCTTATTCATTGTCCAGCTTTCACATGCATATGAACAAAAAACAAACAACCAAACTCACAGCTGTTGAATCAGATCCGACTTACAGCGACCCCTGCTTGGGTTTCCGAGGCAGTATCACTACAGAAGTAGATTGCCCAATCTTCCTTCTGAGGAGTCGCTGGTGGGTTTGAACTGCCAGCCTTCTGGTTAGCAGTCAATGCCTTAGACACTACACAACCAGAGCTCCCTAAGAATCTCTAGGAAGGGGGTAAGTTGTTGTTACTTGTCATTAAGTTAGCGCCAACTCATGATACCTTTATATATGACAAGATTGTTGCTTGATCTTGCACCATCTTCATGATTTTGCTATGTTTGAATCCATTATTTTGGCTATTACGTCAATCTATCTCATTGAGGGTTTTCACTGACCCTCTATTTTATGAACCATTATGCTGTTTTCTAGCAATTGTTCTTTCCTGGTGACATATCCAAAGTAAGCAAGCCAAAGTCTCACCATCCTCGCTTCTAAGAAGCACTCAATAGAATTTCTTCCAAGACGATGTGTTCGTTCTTCCAGCAGTCCATGATATATTCAGTATTCTTCACCATCACCACAGTTCAAATGTAGGAACAGGTATAGAATGCTGTGTCTTGCTAGTTCATTATCTCCTCTTGTTCCTCCAAACATTTCACTTGCAATATTCCCTATCTTGAAGTACAGCATCATAACAAATGAAGTTTCTCAAACCAGAAACTTCTGTTTTCCCTTAAGCTCAGAATTCCCTCTAAATAAAACTAAGATATGTCTTGATGTAATATTTATTCAACAAACATTTACTGAGAGCATTTTATGTTGTTTCTGGCCTTGGAAGTTTACACTCTAATTACGAGGACAAAACCAACAAGTATGAAAAGCTAAATAGCAACCTGAGAAATATCACCAGATAATAAATGATCATGTGCCAGATGAGTAGTACAGATAATATGTATGGCTGTAGAGACATCTTTGTGGGCTGCAGAGGTCAGACAAGGAGCTCAGGAAGATACTACATTGCTTGGAAACAACCTTGGAGGTAGAAGATAATTTGCCTGTCCAAAGAGATGCATCAAATGTTGAAACTGGAAGGAACATCAGCAGTCATTTACCGATAATCAAATTTTGCATAGAGGAAACTGAGACCCAGAGAGACAGGCCAAGTGATGAATGTTGAGCTGCATTCCTTCAGTGTTTATTGAGCAGCCACTGGATATCAGGCACAGCATGCCCTGCACTTATTCAAAAGAACAAACAAGATGAGACTAATTATCAAAGAGCACCTGGTACTTGGCAAGCAATTAAACCTATGTCAAAGTATCCTCAGGGGCAGTGCTACGATGGGAAGGTGGTGGGACCACCTGGTAGTTATGAACTGGGTTACTAGTCCTTGAAAAGAGCAGAATTAAAATAGTTAATCATAGGTTAGGTGGGCACTAATTATTTCTGCTTCATGAGTAATCAGGGCGGAAGAATTTACCACCACCTACGGGGTCCAGGAGTCTTAGCAGATATCCAGGTGAGAGATTCTGAAGCAATCTTTACAGGGTCCATTTGACTGAAGGTGACAGAAGGCTAAGATACTGTGATTGGTTTTAGGACAAAATAAATAGGAAGACAAGATTTCTTTATTTTACTTGAGTTATTGAAAAATTTCCTTCTAATAAATTCAGATTAAGAGTACTTTCATGGTCCACAGCACAGCCTTAGAGTAAATAATGACATGAAGTTTTCACTCAAGAGGAAGTCAAAGAGGAAAAGCTAAAGATTAGGTGAGGATATATATAAATATCCTACTCAAAATGAAAGCATGTGCAGGGAGAAATGGTAAGGACAGGAAAAAGCCACAACCATACATAAAACAAACAGAGACTGGCTTTTTAGTCCCAAGAGACTGTTGTTGTTGTTGTTGTTGTTGTTGTTATGTGCCGTCAAGTCAAACCCGACTCATAGCAACCCCTCCTTGGGTTTCCGAGGCAGTATCACTACAGAAGTAGGATTGCCCAACCTTCCTTCCGAGGAGTGGCTGGTGGGTTTGAACCGCCAGCCGTCTGGTTAGCAGGCAAGTGTCTTAGCCACTATGCTACCAGAGCTCCCCTTTAGTCCCAAGAGACTAAGGGTTTCCAATTCTGGGGTTTTCTGGTTGCCTGGCATCAGTTTGAATTAATCTATTACTCACTGTTTACTGAATCTCAAAAGATGTTCCTGAAAGTAACCTCATTTCCTTGGCTCCCCTGTTCATGCCCTAAGCGTATATATGCTCCCAGCACAAGCTGAAATTAATGTGTGTTTTCATCATTGACTTTAGTTTTAAAACCAGCAGAAAGAGACCCAAAGGACTTGGACAGGTGTGTGAGCTGGACTGCTTGCTGGAATGATGTCAGGTATCCTGAGGTAGGTCTTCATTATCCTCACCTCACTTGGCTTTGCATGCTTGGAATGACCTATCCCAAGAGAGGAGTTTTAAAATAATAATATGTCATGTGAAATGAGATCACAGATATGAAAGCGCTTCTTTGAAGTTAAAAATAAAATTCACCCTACCAATGCACAGTCTTGATATTATTTATTAATGAATGTATGTGATACTATCTTTGTCAGGTTCCTAGGCATATTTGAACATGTTCATTTAAAAAGACAATCATTGGCACTCTGGCTTATTAACCAACATGGAAGTTTAATTACTAATAAATACTAATGCATATACAAATATATGTAGGAGTCCATGTAGCCACTCTCTTCTAATCTTCCACCACCTACCAAAAGGAATTAAAAATTGTTATCAGTACAAGACTTCTTCCCTTCCCTAGAGTTTGAGAAACAAAGGCATGGGGGTGGGGGTGGAGGCAGGAGACGCTTTTCCTTCTTCTAACTGATAAGTGTCAAAAGGGATAGGAATTCCCAGAGGTGCCCTCTCAACCCAGCAGTCAAATTACTTAGCAAACACCAGCTCATTAGTACAGAGATGAGGATTAAGTAGCTTTGTGAGGTGACCAGTTAAACGTTCTTTTGAGCAAATAGTCTACAGTGGTTAATATGCAAACCTATAGTCTTATAGTATAGGAATCAAGAATCTATATTTTGTTTGGTGGCATTTGTCAAGCTTGGGAAAAAATCTCCTACACAAGACTGTGCATATCCCAACATGTAGCATAGTGTCTGGCACAAATCAGGTGTTCAGCATTTTATAAAATGAATGAGTAATTGAAAAACTTGAGTCCAATACCACAAAACTTGAATGTCCCCATCACATATATTCTCTATAGGCCCCTTTGGCATCCTGTGATTCATATCTACAAAATTCTGAATGGCACGATGATGGAAAAGAAGTATCCAGGGCAAGCAAAAGTGTTGGAAGGTGTACTATTGAGTCTACTGCACTGTTTTACCTCCCTTACCTACAGAAAAGCTCCCAGCTTAATAGGCATCATGCCCATGTGTGAAAGTGAGATCCCACCCCATCTTACCTTTGGCTCATCTATAGGTTCAATGGGTAGTCCTCCTTCTGTGCAATTCTCATTCAATAAGCATTCATTAAATGCCAACTATACTTAGTATACCATTTGGTTTAGGGGAAATATAAGGCATGGCCCCTGATCTACAAGGGTTAATATTACAGTTAGGGATACTATTCAG
The DNA here is from genome assembly GCF_000298275.1 of Orycteropus afer afer. Taxonomy (NCBI): domain Eukaryota; kingdom Metazoa; phylum Chordata; class Mammalia; order Tubulidentata; family Orycteropodidae; genus Orycteropus; species Orycteropus afer. The sequence goes on along the minus strand of NW_006921698.1, from coordinate 8,001,425 downwards.
GATTTTTTATCATTTACTCTACAAACAAATGCTGAGCACCTGCATTGCACTAAGTACTGTTCTAAGCATTAGGGATTTAATGTTGACCAAGACAACTTCCCTGCTCTCAGGATGCTAACGTTCGAGAGTGGGGAAGACAAAAAATAATCATGCAGATAGATAAATAAATAAGGAAAATTGGGCAATCTACTTCTGTAGAGATACCACCTCAAAAACCCAAGGAGGGGGCGCTATGAGTCAGAATTGACTCAATGGCAGTGAGTTTTTGGTTTGGTTATTTCAGGTAAGTGCTATTAAAACTAAACCAGGTATTAGAGAAGCTATTTTATCTGAGAGCTGAATAACAAGGTTTGCAGCAGAGTTCCAGCCACAGGGAATAGCAAGTTCAAAGTCTCCAGAAGGAACACAAACTTGAAGTGTTCAAGATCCAACTAGAAGGTTGGTGTGGCTGAAGCATAAGGAAAGAAGGAGAGAGAGAGAGAGAGAGAGATAGAGGAGATGAGGTGAGATCATGCATGGCCATGTGCCTGGCTATTTAAAGTGTGGCCCATGGACCAGCAGCATCAGTATCACCTGGGAGTTTGTTTAAAATGCTCCAATCTCCATTTCTCTTCTTTCACAGTCCTGTTGTTGTTGCCATTGAGTTGTGTCTGACTCCTAGCAACCCCATGCACAGCAGAATGACACACTGCCCGGTCCTGAACCAGCTTTATGATCCTTTCTATACTTGAGCCCATCGTCACAGCCACTGTGTCAATCCATCTCGTTGAGGGTCTTCCCCTCTATTGTCGACCCCCCACCTTACCAAGCATGACATCCTTCTCCAGGGAATGGTCCCTTCTGACAACATGACCAAAGTATGTGAGATGAAGTCTGGCCATTCTCGCCTCCAAGGAGCATTCTGGCTGTACTTCCTCCAGGACAGACCTGTTAGTTCTTTTAGCAGTCCATGGTACTTTAAGCATTATTTGCCAACACCACAGCTCAAAACCATCAATTCTTCTTCAGTCTTCCTTATGCTTTGTCCAGCTCTCACATGCATATGAGGGGATTGAAAATACTATGGCTTGTGCCAGGCACACCTTAGTCCTCAAGGAGCCATCTTTGCTCTTCAGCACTTGAAAGAGGTCCTTTGCAGCCAATTATGAAATGCTGTACGTCATCTGATGTCCTGACTGCTGCTTCCATTGGCTTCAATTGTAGACCCAAGTAATGTGAAGTCTTTCACAGTTTCAATCTTTTCTCCGTTTATCGTAATGTTGCCTAGGACCAGTTGTGAGGATTTTTGTTTTCTTTATATTGAGATGTAACCCATACTGAAGACTTTATTCTTCAATCTTCATCAGTAAGTAGTACTTCAAGTCATCCTCACTTTCAGCAAGCAAAGTTGTGTCATCAGCATATCACAGGTTGTTAATGATTCTTCCTCCAATCCTAATGTCATGTTGTTCAATAGTCCAGCTTCTCAGATTATTGTTCAGCATACAGATTGAATAAGTATGGTGAAAGGATACAACCCTGACACACACCCTTCTTGATTTGAAACCATGCAGT
>NW_006921698.1:7991259-7998881 GCF_000298275.1 Orycteropus afer afer | reverse complement strand
TTCTTCTGATTTTCGGTCATGGGTGTTCAGTGCATCAATTCTGTTCTTTAGATGGTCTCTAAATTCAAGAGGGATCTATTCAAGGTCATATTCTGGCTCTCGTGGACTTGTTTTAATTGTCTTCAACTTCAAGTTGAACTTGCATATGAGCAGTTGATGGTCTGTTCCACGATCAGCTCCTGGCCTGGTTTTAGCTGAAGATATTGCACTTTTCCATTGCCTCTTGCCACAGATGTAGTCAATCTGATTCCTGTGTGCTCCATCTGGTGAAGTCCACGTGTATAGCCACCATTTGTGTTGTTGAAAAAAGGTATTTGCAGTGAATAAGTCGTTGGTCTTGCAAAATTCTGTCCTGTGATCTCCAGCATTATTTCTGTCACCAAGGCCAAATTTTCTTCATTTCCAACTTTTGCATTCCAGTCACCAGTGATAAGCAACACATCTTGATTGCATGTTCGGTCCATTTCAGACTGCAGAAGTTGATAAACATCTTCAATTTCTTCATCTTTGGCTTTGGTGATTGCTGTGTAAATTTGAATAATAGTAGTATTAACGGGTCTTCCTTGTAGACATATGGATATTATCCTATCACTGACAGCATTGCACTTCAGGACAGATCTTGAAACATCCTTTGTGATGATGAATGCCACGCCATTCTTCTTCAATTTGTCATTCCTGGCATGGTAGATCATATGGTTGTCTGATTCAAAATGGCCAAAACTGGTCCATTTCTGCTCACTAATGCCTAGTGTATCAATCTATATGAGTTCCATTTCACTTTTGATAACTTCCAATTTTCCTAGATTCATATTTTGTACATTCCATGTTCTGATTACTAATGGATGTCTGCAGCTGTTTCTCCTCAATTTGAGTTGTGCCATGTCAGCACAAGTAGGTCCTGAAAGACTTACTTTATCCATATCATTACAGTTGGTTCTACTCTGATAAGACAGCTCTTTCCCAGTACTATTTTGAGTGCCTTCTGAACCAAGGGGCTCATCTGCCTGCACTGTGTCAGACCATGTTTCTGAGCTATTCATAAAGTTGCCCAGTTATGTATTAGACAGTGTTTCTCTGCTATTCATAAGGTTTTCCCTGGCCAATTTTTGAGAAGTGGATGGCCTCCTCCTTCTTCCTAGTCTGTCTTAGTCTGCAAGCTGCATTGAAACCTGTGCACATGTGCAACTCTGTTGGTGTCTTGAAACACCAGTGGCACAGCCTCAAGCCTCACAGCAACATACAAGCTCCACCAGTGACAAACTGACAGATAAGTTTGTCTCCCTTAGCTGTTGGAAACCTCTGTGCCCTCCCCTTACCTAATTCCTACCCAGAACCTGCCACTTTGTGGTCCCTGGACACTCTCCCCCTTTCCTGGCGGCTCTAGGGGGCTTGGGATCTAGCCTTGCCTCCCCCCTCCCCTCTACCTGGATATCCTGCTGCTCTGAAGTCTCAGGCCTCTCCACTCCCTCCCTTTCCTGGCTCTAGGGGTTTAGGGCCTAGCTTTGCCTCCTGCCCCTTTTTACCTGGATATCTGCCGCTCCGGAGGTCATGTTGTTGTTGTTGCTGTTGTTGTTGTTGTTATGTGCCCTCGAGTCAGACCCAACTCATAGCAACCCCTCCTTGGGTCTCCGAGGCAGTATCACTACGGAAGTAGATTGCCCAACCTTCCTTCTGAAGAGTGGCTGGTGGATTTGAACCACCAGCCCTCTGGTTAGCAGTCCAGTGCCTTAGGTACTATGCTACCAGAGCTCCCCAGAGGTCCTAGGTGGCATACATTTTCCTCCCTTGTAGAGAGTTACAGCCATGTGATATCAAGGAAGTGATGTTGTATGGCTTTTTCTGTTACAGCTGAACTCAATCACAACTAATTCATGCTCTGACATATCATTTTTCTTAAGAGAACTGTATATTTTCCCAAAACCTTTGGGTAAAAATCAGTAATTCAGGAAGACATACTATGTTTATCCTGTAGTTTTAAAAACTCCCATTAAGCCCTGAACCACCTTCATATCCTTCATGGGCACACACATACATAGCAGTCTAAGCAGCACAGCCCCACCTTTATGGTGGGAAGGAGGATAGACAGCAGAGGTCAGTGGCAAAGGTAAAGGCACAGGCCAAAGTCGAGCTTGGACCTCAGGCCCTGTGCTGCTTTCTTCCCAAGGTCACTTGGAAAAATGAACATCCCACCCCCAGGCTGAGCTGCCACACCTGAGGACTTGTTGGCATTGGTCCCCCAATCTGAGATTTCTAAACATTTTGTTAAACAAAGAAAGAGCCTACAATTTGAAAAATTGAAGGCCTGAGGAATTGAATCCTCTTTAATGGGCTTTCCAATGGGCCTCTCCAGTATTCCCCAGCTGTGTTGTTAGGTGCCATTGAGTCGGCTCCGACTCATAGTGACCCTACATACAACAAAAGAAACACTGCCTGGTCCTGCACCAGCCTCACAATCCTTACTATACCTGAGCCCATCATTGCAGCCACTGTGTCAATCCATCTCATTGAGGGCCTTCTCCTTTATCTTTGACTTTCCACGTTACCAAGCATGATATCCTTCTCCAGGGAATGGTTCCTTTCTAAGAACATGACCAAAGTAGGTGAGATGAAGTCTGGCCATTCTCACTTCCAAGGAGCATTCCTGCTGCACTTGTTCCAGGACAGATTTGTTCATTCCATAATACTTTCGGTATTCTTCACCAACACCACAGCTCAAAAGCATCAACTCTTCTTCGGTCTTCCTTATTCATTGTCAAGCTTTCACATGCATATGAGGTGACTAAAAACACCGTGGTTTGGGTTAGACATACCTTAGTCTTCAAAGAGACATCTTTGCTCTTCAGCACTTAGAGTTCCCCCCAAATAAACACAGAATTGAAAACAGTTGTTGCAAATGTAGCATCAAGACATGCCCACCAGACCATATATCTAACCAGACAGTTACTCCAAACTGTACCAACTCATGTGACCCCACTGTGTCAGAGTAGAGCTGTACTCCATAGGGCTTTCAATGGCTGATTTTTCAGAAATACATTGCCAGGCCTTTCTTCCAAGACCCATCTGGGTAGACTTGAACCTCCAACCTTTTGGTTGGCAGCTGAGCATGTTAAACGTTTGCACCACCCAGGGACTCCCATTACCCCAAAGTTCCTCCTAGAAATTCTGGAGCCCCTGTGGCCCAAGTTCTGAGCTGCCTTTGCAGATATGGACAGGCAGCTTGTCTTTTAGACTTAAATGTATACTAATGCTCTGAACCTAGACTATCACCAGGAATACAGGGAAGGCTTTCGTCAGAGCAATTTAACAAGAGGAGCAGAAAAACCAGACTGGTGTCTCAGTTGTGTGTCCATATCTCTGTCCAGAGTAACAAAGCTGGTCTTGACCTAGCTCACAGGGACCTCAGACAGGTGACTGAAGGAATTATGAAACATGATGACAGTTCTACCAAAGTGCTGTCCCTACAGTCATACGGACTGCCCATTTTCAGACTGTGCCCTTCCCACCTCTCCTTCGGGGTCTAAGAGAATCTGACCCCATGGGTCCTATCTGGGCAGTGACTTTGGCCAGACTCATTTCATTGCTCTGGTAGAAGAGAAACCTAAGTTCACTCTCCCAGAGCTATTCCTGGCTTGAACAGTAAAGGATCAGTAAGATGCATAGATCAGCACTCAGGAACCATGGGAGGTTGCTTTAGCAAGTGACTCTGAGAGGTGAAACTAAGGCTGCCACTGCAGTTTAGAGTGATTCTGAGATGAATATTAGGACAAATAGCGATTTCCTCCCTGCAGGTCATGTTGAAGAGGAGACTCCTGGACCCTCTCTGCATAAGGGAGCAGGCCCCATTGGCCTATTCAGGATGGGAGCACTTTGTCCAAATTCCATCTCAGACAACATGATAGTCTGTGTGCCTCTGTTTTTATGGAGTATGAAGCAGCTCAAAAAAATTGCATGGATAAGCAAGAAACATAAAAAATTGGTACTTAATGAAAATCCACAGAGGTAGCCTAGTTTCACATCAAAATGGAGATTCATTCAGTCTGCTCACTAAAGACAGCTGCACCAACTGAGCACAAGGAGGTTGCACTTTGATGCCTATTTGTTTGAACCATGTGTCAGAAATTATCTCACATCACAGACTCTTTATATAAGCTTTCAGTTATCCTGAATACAGGGTTTTTGTTGAATGCTGTAAAATAAAATCTAATGCAGATCAGTAAATAAGTCATGTGGTTTCTCAGGAAGGGGGTATCATTAGTAGGACTTACATCTCTAGTATAACCACTCTCAAAGGATTACATTGATTTCTTCAGCAAAGACACAATGAATTACGAACAAAAAAAGGGGGGGCAAGATATGAATCTCAAATGAAAGACTTGTGGGAAATTCACCTGGGCTATACTACTCTTGGTTAACAAGCTAAAACATTTTAATTCTATACCATGTATTGTCATGGAAACTAACAGACTGTTGGGGTTTTCCACCATTTTTTGCAAAGCATTAGACAAGCTCTGTTGTGATTTTTACATCAGACACACAGGGGCAGCAGTGAGCCAATGAGAAATGTAACAATGGTGACACATTTGAGACAGAAAGTTTGAATCTAGAAATTGAAATGCTGGCTAGCTCTTTTTGAAATTGTTTAAACCAAACAGAAACACATTTTTTTTAACCTTTAAATGTATATATTAATATAGTTTACTCTTTTAGCACATATCTTCTGCTCCCCTTTATTGCTTAGGAGCCCTGGTGGTTTAAGTGCCCACTGCTAAATGAAAGAGAGGTGGTTTGAACCCACCAGCAAATACAGGAGAAAGATGTGGCAGTTTGCTTCTATGTGAGTTAACAGCCTTGAAAACCCTGTGGGGGCAGTTCTACTCTGTCCTCTAGGGTCACTATGAGTCAGAATTGATGACAGTGGGTTTGATTGGGTTTTTATTGCTCAATTTCCTAACTTTCTTCATGTTTTCACTTTTGCTATTGACTTTTTTCTGTTTTAATCCTTTTAGGAATGACTGACTGATCACCTTAAAGCTGAGAAACTTTTTCCTGAGCAGTCCAAATAGAAGTCTGGAGAGCACAGGGGAGACATGCCACCCCCATAGACACAGAAAGCAAGCTCTGTGCGTGCACCAGGTAACAAGGCCTGCCTCTGTGGAGAACCCACTTCAGATGGAGCTGACAACATTGTTAAAGGTAATCTGTTTCCAGGGCTCCTTTTGAATGGGGGAACACAGCGGCACTCCCTCTTCCTCCCTTACAGGCATTTGTTTCATTCCAGCCTACCTAAAAACTGATGTCTAGTATGCCACAGAAAGACACCTTAACTGAAGAACAAGACAGGCTGGTACCCACTTTTGCTTTTACTTTACGGCACACAACAACAACAACATAGGCAGGTTGTTGTTATGTGCCGTCAAGTGGAACCCAACTCATAGCGACCCCTCCTTGGGTTTCTGAGGCAGTATCACTATGGAAGTAGATTGCCCCATGTTTCTTCCGAGGAGTGCCTGGTGGGTATGAACCGCCAGCCTTCTGGTTAGCAGTCAAGTGCCTTAGGCACTATATGCTACCAGAGCTCCCTAAGCAATCCGTTTTTCACCCCAAAATGAGTTGGCAGTGAGAGAGGTCAGATAGTCAAAGACAAGGGCTGGAGGTGAGGGAGGTGTTTACTGAGGGCTGACTGGGCCACTCAAAAGGAGTGATGGAGAATGACACCCTGGAGGGAAGGAGGGAGGGTCTGAGCTCACTCCCCACGTGGCCCCAGAATGGCCTAGCAAGGGGCAGCCAGGACAGCCCCTCTCTGTGCCTGACAAGAGGCCCTTTGTGAGGCTGTCAGGCTGGGTTGTATATTTAAACTCAGGGCTGGGCTCCTGATCTGGGCTTTCCCTCACACAGCTGTTGTTTCTGCTTTCAAAAGCCCCAGCTTACAGGTGCTGTCCTTCCCTTCGCCGTTGTTTGGCACTGAGAAGTTGGAAGAGTGATAATAGCTTTAAAGGGGGGTGGGAGGTTTGTCCATAGGTTGCACAGAAGGGGGCACTGAGATTCACCAAGCAGACTACAGGGATTAGTCATCTGCTCCCAGGCAGGCTTCCTAAACACCCTGCACCCTATCCCATCACTGACCTCCAGACCAGGCATTTTAAACCAAAAAATCTAGGGCCCCAGGATAGGCAGCCTCCTTGTATTGAGCACCCTTACATGCTGGGCTTTTGGTTACTGCTGAGTTTGGGACACTTTACATGGCCCTGGGCCATTGAGAAAAAGAGCACAGCCAGGAGTCAAGGGCAAGTTTCAGAGTCTCTTCTGACATCCACTGTGGCCTTTTATCCTTTTCCTGTCTTTTTAATGATCTTTTGCTTTTGTTGTGGATAATGTTTTTGATGTCATCCCACAATTCCTCTGGTTTTTAGTCAGTGGTGTTCAATGCATCAAATCTATTCCTCAGATGGTCTTTAAATTCAGGAGGGATATAATCAAGGTCATATTTTGGCTCTCATGGACTTGTTGTAATTGTCTTCAGCTTCAACTTAAACTTTCAGAAGAACAGTTGATGGTCTGTTCCACAGTCAGCTCCTAGCCTTGTTTTGACTGAAGATGTTGAGCTTCTCCATTGCCTCTTGCCACAGATATAGTTGATCTGATTCTCCATCTGGTGAAGTCCACATGTACAGCTGTTGTTTGTGTTGAGAAAAGGTATTTGCAATGAATAAGTTGTTGGTCTTGCAAAATTCTATCATGCAATCTCCAGTGTTATTTTTATCACCAAGCCCATATTTTCCAACTACCAGTGATTTTTCTTTGTTTCCAACTTTTGCATTCCAATCACCAGTGATAATCAACACTTCTTGATTGCATGTTCAGTCAGTTTCAGACTGCAGAAGTTGGTAAAAAAATCTTCAATTTCTTCATCTTTGGCTTTGGTGGTTGGTGTGTAAATTTGAACAATAGTAATATTAACTTGTCTTCCTTGTAGGCATATGGATAGTATCCTATCACTGAGCATTGTACTTCAGGATAAATCTTGAAACATTCTTTGTGACGATGAATGCCATACCATTCATTCCCAGCAAAGTAGATCATATGGTTGCCTGATTCAAAATGGCCAAAACCAGTCCATTTCAGCTCACTTATGCCAAGGATATCGTTCTTTTTGTGTTTCATTTCATTTCTGACCACTTCCAATTTTCCTAGAGTCATACTTTGTACATTCCATGTTCTAATTATTAATGGATGTTTGCAGCTGTTTCTTCTTCTCATTTTGAGTCATGCCACACCAGCGAATGGAGGTCCCAAGGGCTTTACTCCATCCACATCATTAAGGTCGGCTCTACTCTGAGGAGGCAGCTCTTCCCCAGCTGTATTCTGAGTGCCTTCTGACATGAGGGGCTCATCTTCTGGTACTATGTCAGACAGTGTTTCAGGGCTATTCATAAAGTTTTCCAGTAACATATCAGACTGTGTTTCATTGCTATTCATAAGGTTTTCACTGGCCAATTCTTTGAAAAGTGGATTGTTGTTGTTGTTGTTGTTAAGTGCCGTTGAGTCGTTTCCGACTCATAGCGACCCCATGTACAGCAGAACGAAACACTGCCCGATCCCGCACCAGCCCCACAATCCCTGCT
>NW_006921698.1:7983089-7984298 GCF_000298275.1 Orycteropus afer afer | reverse complement strand
GATGGGCTCAAGTATAGCAGGGATTGTGGGGCTGGCGCGGGATCAGGCAGTGTTTCGTTCTGCTGTGCATGGGGTCGCTATGAGTCGAAAACGACTCGACGGCACTTAACAACAACAACAACATATTGCCTAATTTAAAAAAAAGTAATTATTTTGTAATTTTAAAAAAGAAATGAAAGAACAGCTCTAACAAGTTGGAGCCATTGCGTTATTGGGCAGATGTGTCCTCAGCCAGGACTCAACCCAGGAGGGTTTTCTCTTCTATTCTTAAATACACATTTGAGATCTTACTCTGCTGTTGGGATCTCCTGTGCTAAAAGTGGTGTCCCTGGATGCCTGTTTCCTAGGAGCAGATAGGGAGCTTCCTTTCTCCACCCAGCACTCTCCTCACCCCCAACACATACTATTTTTTTTATTTTCTTTTACAGAAACATGATACTATCAGGCCCAAGAACTGTCCAGGAAACAACTGGCAGAGACAGGACTACTGAGAAAAACAGTAAGATAAATCCACATAGCCTACAATACTTTGAAAAGCAAGTTATCAGTTGAGTGGAAAAGAATGGACTACTCTTTATTTTTAACACTTTTTGTCCTTTGATTTTTATTCTCTCTTTCATTAGTCCATTCAGCCTCTAAGCCTCACTATACACCAGCCTGTGCCTGGCTCCAGGCAGCTCTGGGTTACAAAGTAGGGAGCCACTTTTCCTATCAGGAGGACCACACATCCTGTGCAGGCGAGGCAGGCCATGCAGTGAGAAGAGTGAGAGAGAGCGATAGAACCAAGGGTGGGAACCCACAGCTGTGCAGCCAGCCCTGCCTGAGGTCAGGAAAGGTGCTCAGGAGAAAGAGATGCCCTAGGCAAGTCTTAAAGGACAGAGAACAGGTGAAAAACTGTTATACACAAAGGAAAACAGGAGATAATAACATATCCCAAATACAACCAGAATGTTTCTTAAAAACCAGAATGGCGAGACTTACTTTGGACATGCCATTGGGAAGGACTAGTTGCTAGAACAAGACATCATGGTTGGTGAAGTAGAGGATCAGTGAAAATGAGGGACACCCTCAATGAGATGGGGTGACACAACAGCCACAACGGACTCAAACATACCAACAATGTGGTAACTAACAACTGCTAGTGAGCACATTCTATACAATTTACATGTGGTGGTGTTGTTGTTAGGTGCCATTGAGTTGGTTCTGACT
>NW_006921698.1:7956805-7982559 GCF_000298275.1 Orycteropus afer afer | reverse complement strand
TTTGTCCAATGCAATAAGTAGTTTGATTTCTTTGCATGCATCATATCTTAATTCTTACTACCCTCTGGGCAAGGACTGTTATTATTCCCATTTTAAAGCTGAGGAACTTAGGCACAGAGAGGCTTGCATAATTTTACCAAGGTTATGAAGTTAGTGAGTAGTAGAACCAGAGTCAGGATATGAACTCAGACCATCTGCCTGCAGAGCCTACACATCTGACCCCTAGATTATCCTGCTATTTGGGTAACTCAAGAAGTAAGTGGTGGCTAGAAGACAGAGTTGCAGGAGCTGAGCAGAAAAGATGGGAGAAGATTTATGTTAAGGAGACTGGATTTTATCCTGAAGACGGGGAGAGTATTGAAAAAAAAAAGGAGTGCTGTAATCTCAGATTTGGGTTTTAGATAGATCTGTGCCTTTGGAAAAGGGATTGGTGGGATTGGTGAGCAATGTACAACAACAGTAAGGTGGCTATCATAGTAATTTAATGGATAAATGAGGCTGTAAATGTGGATGGGTCCGGCAGACAAATCTGAGCTTTATTGAAGAGGTAAGACTTCAAGGCCTTGACCATATGTGGAGAGAGGAGCCCTCATGCCCGTACTCCTATCTGGGTCACAGATGAAAAGTGGGGAACTCTGAAAGAATCATAAGCTTAGAAGAAAGAGAAGGGAAGGAATCAATTCAAGTGCCTGTGGGGAGTCCATGTGGAGATATAATTAGGTCAGTGAGTTGGTCAGAATCAAGAGATGGACATTTCGAGCATGTTTTTGATCTGACAAGGATAAGCTAGTGCAGAGCAAAAAATGTGATGATCCAAGGATAGGGAGGTCAGTGGAGAGAAAGAGATCCCAGAGGAGATGAGTGGGACAGGGGTAGGAGGCCAGGCGCCATTGCAGTGTAGTGAATTACATGGTATGGCATTTCTACCCATAGTCTTTGTAACTGCCACTGGATTACTGGGTGGGGCCATGCAATTATGTGTCAGTTTGGCTCAGCAGCTGGTAGTAGTTATTCCCTATAATGAGGCTGGCAATTAACTCAGTGGTGGAATTTGCAGTGAGTAACTGAGTAGCTGCTTCTAACCTACTGATTGTTAAAGTCATCCACCTAGTTTATTTCTGTTTTTGCAGCATGAAGTAATCTTCTGGGAAAGTTCACTCTCTCTCAGGTGTATAGAACTCTGATGTTGGGATTGATTAGTTTTGCCATTCTGCCAGGCTTAAAATGAGCCCTCCTAGAGGCAGAGGAAGGGAGCTCTGGTAGCATAGTGCCTAAGGCACTTGACTGCTAACCAGAAGACTGGCAGTTCAAACCCACCAGCCACTCCTCAGAAGGAAGATGGGGCAATCTACTTCCGTAGTGATACTGCCTCGGAAACCCAAGGAGGGGTCGCTATGAGTCGGGTCCGACTCGACGGCACATAACAACAACAACAACAACAAAGGTAGGGTGGAGGAGTTCTGGTAGCATAGTGCCTAAGGCACTTGACTGCTAACCAGAAGACTGGCAGTTCAAACCCACCAGCCACTCCTCGGAAGGAAGGTTGGGCAATCTACATCCATAGTGATACTGCCTTAGCAACCCAAGGAGGGGTCGCTATGAGTCGGGTCCAACTCGACGGCACATAACAACAACAACAACAGAGTCAGAGGGGGAATCTCACTGCCGGCTGACAGAGACACCCAGCTGAGAGAGATGCCCAGCTGAGAAACACACCTGGCTGAGAGATAGCAGCAGTATAACCAAGAGGCACGGGACAGAGTGGCAGGCTTACCTGGCCCACAGAGGCAGAGATCAGGCTGAGAGGCCAAGGGCCAGAGAGGCGTGTCTAAGGGCACAGCAGAAGGGAGACTGTCCTTATCAAAGGACTGTATCCTAAGCACATTCCTGAACTTGAATTGTAGCCTGTTGCTTCCCTAATAAGCCCCATAATTTGTGAGTTCTGTGTGGCCACCATGGCCAATTATCAAACCCAGCAAAGAGGTGGTGGATGCCATGAGAGGGACGGTTGGTGTCAAGGATGCTAAGAGGGCTGGAGGGTGGTGGCATGTCTGCCCTCATAGGAACAGGCCTTGGGATGCTGATGGTGATTCTTTCCTCCTCTTGTGTAGTTAGAGGAGGTCAGAAGATGCTGCCTCTCTGCCCCTTTAGCAGCCATCAAGAACATAGGTAGAAGGACAGAGTAGGGACACCAGAAGGAGTAGGGTCAATCTGCTCCTCTTTGATGAATGAAGATTTGAAGTATATTTGAACATATCGATAAGTCTAGAACAGAAGAGAAGACAAACTGGAGGCATTCAGTCATTCCTGTTTCCACTGGGCAGAAGTGGGTTCAGGGCTTGTGTGGCTTGAAATTTATACAATTGTGAGGAGGCCCTTTTTAAATAAAAGGAACACAAGATTTACCAAATCAAAATTAAGTACAAAGTGAATATTTATTTAGAATGCAAAAAGAAATTACAACAAATTGTAGATTTTTAAATAGCAGATGAATATCACAAACCTTATAAAATTCAGAAAAATACTATACAATACTTTTTTTCCTATACTTTTTGGCTATAAGATTCGATCACCTCTAAAATGATGATGATTTTTTAAAATATTTTCTAAAGAGTTGTTGTTGTTGGCTGCCATCAAGTCAATTCTGACTCATAGTGACCCCATGTGATAGAGTAGCACTGCCCTATATGGTTTCCTAGGCTGTAATCTTTACAGAAGCAGATTGCTAGGTCTTTCTCCCATGGAGCCTCTGGGTGGCTTTGAACTGCCAACCTTTTAGTTACCAGCCAAGTAGTTAATCATTGTCCCACCAAGGCTCCTCATAATGAGAGAGTACAGGGATCATTTTTTTCAGTGTGATTGGTTGAAATTTGTTTTTTAATATTGATGGTAAGGATGTACAAAGCTTACAAGCTCACACATGGATCTACTTGCTGTTTGTAGTAGTGCTACAGGTTTTTGCTCTGCAAACACAAGAATTATAATAATTCAGTCTTACATGATTCCTATTTGAAAAGAAAGAAAAAGTATGGTGTGTTTATAATTACAGATGCTGCATTGTCTAGTATATTTCTGAGAGGAAGTTTTCAGTTTTGAATAGACCCTGAGAATCAAACCCTCCATTTAAAATTTTATACATCAGAGGATTAGTAGGATTTTCCAAAGACTGGCTTCTGGCTCTGTACGTTTCAAAGCCTGTTTTCCCTCATATCCCCATGCTTCCACTGCACGACTCCTGGGACACTCACCTCTACTCCCCTACACTTGTGGTACAGTGGGCACTAGGAGGAGCCCTGGGAGCCATCTCTATACCAGAATGACCAGCAACAACTGAAATTGATATAACAGGAATCAAACCACATAGACATAACCCATTAAACCCAAGCTAAATGTACCTCCAACTCATTTTCGTCTTAGCTGGGTCCCCAAAATACCTGCAGCCACTTCCATGCTACTTGACACAAGTGGAACTTACAGAAACAGATGGCATCTTAACCACTTGTGATTAAAATGTCGTACTTTTGCACACTTGACAAGAGTGCCATATGAGCACATTGCTGGGGCTTCTCTTGGGCCCTGGAAAGGGTTGAACAAGTGAGGGGGCTTTAGCTTCATGGTGAATCCACCTCTGCCTTTAGGTCATTGGCACTGACTGTGACAGTGTGGGCAGTATTTGCTGGGAGTTTGAGAAGAAGGTGGAACGGTTGCTCTGGGTAACGGCAGTCTGTACCAATCTGTGAGGATGTCAGGACACGGCTGGAAAGAAATGGAAATGGAGTGCCAGTGAACTCAGATTTCCTCTGCAATCTTACATAACTGTTCCCTCCTACTGAGGTGGAGAGTGCATGTTCAAGGGCACCTGGACACGTCTGTGCTCGGCGTGCAGTGCGCACTGCAGGGCAGCCCTTATTCTCTGCAGGTTCTGCAGATTTGGAAAGAGGTTGCTGAAATAGCCTCCTGAATAGTCTCTTTCTGCTGATCACGACCCAGCAGACAAGGCTGTCTGTGCTTTTAAAATGGAAGTTGAATCAGACCACCCCTCTGCTCAGACCCTCTGGAGACCCTTTCTCACTCAGGGAAAAAGCCAACACCCTTCTGATGCCTACACTGCCTAACATAGCCTAAGCCCCTCTTCTTCCCTCCATTTCTTCTGGCCCTGCCACCCTGGACCCCTTGTGGCTTCCACCTCAGGGAACTGTTCTCACTTGTAAGAACTTCTGCCTAAAACATTTCCCCCAGAAATTCACAACTGCTTGCTCTTTCTCCTCTCCTTCAGGATTTTGATTTAACATCACCTCAGTGGGACCTTCCTTGAGCCACTTTTTTAAATCAAGTAGTTGACACTTATATAGCATTTATCATGTACCTGGGAAATGTTCTGTGTGTGTCTTAAGTCATTTTAATTCTTACCCTTTGATATTGGTACTATGATAATCTCCATTTTATAGACATGGAAACTGAGTCACAGAGGTTAGGTAACTTGTCCAGGGTCACATATGTAGTAAATTCCAGACCTGGGATTTGAACTCAAAATCTGGCTCCCAGGGCCATACTTGCATCTAGCACACTAAGCAGCCTCTCCACAGCATACCCCACAGCCTCCTTTACCACTCCAGGACTCCATTGTCACCACCTATGACCTCTACATAAACCAAAACCAAAACCAAACTCACTGCTTTCAGTCAGATGAGACTCATAGCGACCCCTTCTTGGGTGTCTGAAGCAGTATCGCTACGGAAGTAGATTGCCCAACCTTCTTTCTGAGGAGAGCTGGTGGGTTTGAAACACCAGCCTTCTGGTTAGCAGTCAAGTGCCTTAGGCACTACTCCACCCCTACATAGTGTATATTTTATTTGTATGCTCAGTTTCTGTACTTCACTATGAAATATAAACTCCACAAAGGCTGGACTATTTGTTTTGTTCACAATTGTATTCCCACAATGTCATCATATGTTGGGAACATTTTGTGACTATCTTAAAGTCTATAATATCCCTTCCAAGAAGTAAACTATTTGGAAAACTGCAAAAGAAAACTGGCAAATAAGAGGTTACACATACACACAGAGGAAAAACTTTGATCCACATGAAATCTTGCAGGGGGGGGAACATTTGAATATATTTTTAATAAGATGGTTAGCTCCATTCTAAGTGTCCGTGGGAATCCTCGGATGGTGCAAATGGTTCACTCTCTCAGTTGTTAACCAGAAGTAACAAAAGTTTGGTGATTGGGAGAGCTGCCTCAGAAGTAACTTGTGGCAATCTACTTCTGAAAAAGCAGCTGTTGGAAACCTGATGAAGCACGGTTCTACTCTGACACCTGTGGAGTTGCCGTGAGTCAGAATCAATTCAGTGGCAACTGTTGTATGTGTGAAGCGTCTGTGATTCACGAAATCTATCTCCCATGTCTCAGATCAGGTAAGTTATACAGGGAATCAGCCAGGAATGATCAAGGAATTTCAAAGTGGTCTTGGGTTCCCAGCTGAGGTTTGAAATCCAAAATTTGTGTTAGCACTTTACTGCATGGCTGTGTGGTTTTCTCCAGTAACACTCAAAGGCCAAAGAAAATGGATGGGCAGACCTAAGATTGAGAATGTGATGGCTGGCTGTACCAGGAAGTCAAAGGAACAAGGGGGTGGTGTCTGATGAGGAGAGTTTGCTTACAGTGAACAGCCAAGGGCTGGGGGCTATTAGATTAAAGTCTGGCTACCTTGGAAAGACTGAAGCTTGGTGGGGATGAAGGTATAGGGGAAGTGAAGGGCATGGGGTTGTGATCAGAGTGGAATTTCAAAGTTCGAGATTTCAGAGATGAAGCAGTTCTAGGTGATGACAAGGTCATGTAACAAGATCAGAGATATTACTGGCAAGTGAACAGAGCTCTAAGATGAGTCATAGGACATAAGAAAATTTGATATGTGGAGCAGGCACAAATGTATAGTTTATCAACTTGAGCTAATTTTTAAAAACTTGTAAACTATAAATTCAGCTTTAAATATCATGATTCTTCCTTTTCCAACAGTCCACTTTTGATCAAAAATACTTTGTTTATATTAATTCTAATGATTCCTCCAAAATGAACAAATGAGGACATCTTCCCAGTTCAGTAGGGCTGGTCACCTCATCTTCCCAATTTAGTAGGGTTGAGGACTGTGAATTTTGCCTGTTGAAAGTAACTCTATTCATAGGATCATTTATAGATAGACACACACTGAAGAAGTCCCTTTAAGCTCTAGATTAAAGTCCCTTTGTGAGGTAATAGTGAAGGATAAAGAATCCATATTTTATTTGGTGCTGCACACATCAGAACAGATCTGTCGTCTCCAGAAGATCACATCCTAAGGCTACCAGACACCCAGCAAACACATTAATATAACATTAAACTGTGAGGGGGCAGGAAAAAAGCACTCGGTTCTCCCAGACGCCCAATCCCCATAGCTCTCCAATAACAAGCAGAACCAGCTGATTTGCAGAGAAACAAAGAATTTTACCAGCCATTCTCTAGTGATTTAAAAACTAAACTAAACTAAAAAGATAAGAGAAGCTTGACATTGAAAGTGATGTCCAGTGAGGAGTAAAATTTCAACTTCTTTTACTCCAGTGCAGTTGGGGATAGACGGGGGAAAAAAAAAATGTTTTTCAGATTTCACATCCAGGACTTGGCCGAAACATTAAAGAAAGAAAGATAGCAGAAATCCCAGACCAACTGAAGGCAACAAGTAAATTGATTCCATTCTCCTTTGCAGGAATTCATAATAAAAGAACCAATCCGTGTGTTCATTAAATTCACCTGAAGTGATAAGACGTTTTACAAAGTCTTTCAAAGGAGAGACCTTGTAAAACCCCTTCAGCCCTGTGAACTTCCTAACTGGAGAGTAACTAAGCCATTTCCCTATCCCCTGTTTGGAAGGCACATACATCTGGAGCCAATGGTTTGGTCTAGATAGTTGACCACAGCTGGGTAGGGTTCTGGAAGTAAGAAGTGAAGGAATCCATGTGCTAGATCTTACGTGAGTCATTTTTAGACATTTTATAAAACCAGAGAAACAATCTTGCCCTTTCCATTTTTTCCCTACGGAGTTTTCCATATCTCTAAGACAGATGGAGCACATGCAGCAAAACCAACCAAATGCAGAGGATGCAATCTGGGATATCAAAAATAAAACCTTTTCCAAATCTTCACAAGCTACTTTGAAAAAAAACACTTCCATCCAAGTGTTAAAGCATGTAACAGAGGTGTCTAAAAATGGAAAGAAGAGGTGCCCCAAGGGTTTTTACTTCAAAACCAGCCAGCATTAATATTTACTTCTCAGAAAGGGCTTTATATACAATCAGCAAATATGACCAAATTTAGTCATGTGTGGAATAGAAAACTATTTTATCCCAGAGGGCTCTCTACAAAGAATCTTTAAATATAAAAGTGTTAAATCCAGAAATAAGACAAACAGGCAAATGCAAATAGTATCCTGGTATAATATTAATATTTTAACACTCCAAATAGATAGTCAGTACATTTAGTTATTCATAGAAATCAGTAAAGAAAATAGGGTTAACTAGATTTTTATATTCTCTGTCTTTACTTACTATACTGACTATAACTTAACAGAAACATCATGGCTTATATATTTTCATAATATTTTAAAATATGAATCTGTCAACAGTGGCTCCTGGGTTTTTAATTATCTATGCAAAACTCATTTATTCTGAGTCATGTGTAATTTCAGATTTTGTAGGGGTAGATTAACCTCACAAAATTATGTTCAAATAATATTATTCTATTGCCATCATCCAAAGAATATGTCAATATTCAATTAAGTGGAAAAAAAATTTATATTTTTCACTAGAATATATATATTGTTTGAAGATGCATTACTGATGGAAATGAAGTATAAATTATTTATTTCTTCATTTATGGAGCCTCTTAGCACTACAAACTGACCTAGGTGCTGGGGATACTGCCATGAAGAAAGCAAATGAGCTCCAGTTTAATCTACTGGGGAGACTGGCAATAAACCCATAAACATACGAATAAACAAACAAGACACTTTCAGATACCAGTAAGTGCTATGAAAGACATGAAATCCACTAAGGAAATAGATGGTGGCCCAGAGAGGGTGGGGGCCAGGGTGCTCAGGAAATTGAAGGATTTCACTTTTGGATCAAGACCAGAGTATGGGAAGAAGCCAGCTATGCAAAGAGCTGGAGGTGAGTGGGGAGCATTTCAGGCAAGGAGAACAGCTAAGACAGGAATGAGCTTGATGTGTTCCGGTACCAAAAAGGAGACCCGTGGGACAGGAGTGTAGGCAGCAAGGGTGAGACAGGAAATCCAGGGGATAGGTGGAGCGAGATCACATAGAGAGTTTGGGTTTTATTCTAAGAGTGAGAGGAACAGAATGCATTTTTCAAAGATCACTCTGTCTGCTGTGCAGTGAATGGATGGGACAGAGACAAGAATGGAAGTGGGGAGACCAATTAGGAAATTAACCTCAGGAATCCAAGAGAAAAACAATGGGTGCTTTGAGTAGAGTGTCGGCTGTGGCCATAGTGGAGCAGTGAAAAGTGTTCAGATTTGAAATCTATTTTAGAAGCAGAACCTACAGGACTTGCTGGTAGATAATTGCATTTTCCCAAAATATTATTTATATGCAAAGCTATCTCTCTTTACCAATATTCCCAAAGCTTTTCTGAAACAATTTTAGATCTAAGACTCCTGTCCTCACCTTCCTACTCACATGCATGTCTGAATACTACTTTCATGCCTCAAAAAAATCCCCTACCCTCTTAAAGCACAGTTGGTTCAAAAGGCTTACCCAACCATGCATTCCAGTGTACCAAGCGCCTCTCAGCCTGGGTTGTGTTTACATATTCCAGAACCACTCTCCAGTCAGCCTTTCCCATGTTCCCTATGGCTTTACAATCCATACCTCCTATAGACCACTGGTGAAATGCCCAGTCATTTCATATTGGTATGTGACTCTTCACATGCCCAAGACCATGGCTCCCTATGGGGGTCTGTCCTACTAAATGCTCCCTTAACATTCAGTGGGTGGTTATGAGGGCTTAGCCCATGTCTAGGTCTTCATGTGCCTTGCTTACTTCATTCTTCACAACTCCCTGAGGCTGAACTATCAGGTCACTGTCTTAAAGTCATAGAGACTATTAGGAAGGAAATATGTATTGCAAACAGTGAAACAGCACTGTGTTAGACTGGTGTGATAGTTGGAGCTGAGTGTCAACTTGGCTGGACCACAATTCTGGGTGGTTTAAGCATTGTGATGTGGTTATTCCCATGATGGTATCAGATGAATATGTTTTAAGCAACCAATCCATTGAAAGGGAGTTTCCCTAGGGGTGTGGCCTGCTTCCAGTATATTTATGGACATCCTGGGAAAAGAGGCACTCTTCTGTGGATTGGGATTCTGTTGTGCTGCCTACAACTGTCCGTGAGTGAACAATCCACCATTCGGCCTGGAGATCTTGAATTTGTCATTCGTTGGAGTCAACAACCAGTGTACTGCCTGCTAATCTTGAGCTCATCAGCCCCTGCAGCTGCGAGAGTCAGGAAAAGCCTCCAGCTTGACATTTGATCCAAGAACTTGGGACTTAGAGCTTCTATAAGTGTATGAGCCATTTTCCTAAGATAATTTTTTTTTCTCTCTCTCTCTAAGCATTACTGGCTTTGCTTCTCTTGAGAACCCAGTTGTGATTGCCTGGGTTAACCAGGAGTGGTGAGGTGGGAAATGTCCTTGGAGCAACAGTTCTTGGAAATTCAGTGGGGTCCGGTCAAGGTTGTTTTAGACTGGGTGTTAAACCAGGCACAAGTTTTCTCTTCCTCAGTCAACTGATCATAAGGAACTCCCCATGAGGCCACAGTTGCATACTGGGAAAGGGAAAGTAATGTGACTGGAGTGGAGACCATAGGCATTTGGGCCACTTCCTCATGCAACTTACTTGTGCCTTCAGGTCATGCTCAAACCCAATTTCTGATACACCACTTCCATTTAATGAT
Source organism: Orycteropus afer afer (assembly GCF_000298275.1). Classification (NCBI taxonomy): domain Eukaryota; kingdom Metazoa; phylum Chordata; class Mammalia; order Tubulidentata; family Orycteropodidae; genus Orycteropus; species Orycteropus afer. Next base: position 7,972,556 of record NW_006921698.1, on the reverse strand, counting down.
GGAGTGCTGCTGTGCATGTCCAACTTTATGACTCTGTGGGTCAGACAACACCCAGTTCATGATGGGCAGCTCAGGCCACATGGTGAGTTGGTAGCCCATGGTTAGGCATTCAGTCTCCACTAAAGCCCAGTAACAAGCCAAAAGCTGTTTCCCAAAAGGAGAGTAGTTATCTGCAGAGGATGGCAGGGCTTTGCTCCAAAATCCCAAGGGTCTGTGTTGCGATTCACCAATAGGGACCTGCCAAAGACTCCGAACAGTATCTCTATCTACTACAGACACTTCAAACACCATTGGATCAGCTGGATCATATGGCCCAACTGGCTAAACAGCATGAACCTGTTGCAGAGCCTTCTGTTGTTCAAAACTAGCAGCTTTCCAAGTCACTTGATAAATAGGCCACACCAACACACCCAAATGAGGGATATGTTGCCTCCAAAATCCAAAGAGGCCCACCAGACATTGTGCCTCCTTTTCAGTTGTAGTGGAAGCCAGATACAATAACTTACCCTTCACTTTAGTAGGAATATCTCGACATGATCCATACCACTGAACCCATAGAAATTTCACTGAAGTGGAAGGTGCCTGAGTTTTTGGGGGTTAATTTCCCACCCTCTAGCACACAGATGTCTCACCAGTAAGTCTAGAATCATCGACATTTCTTCCTTACTAGGTCCAGTCAGTATAATGTCATCAATATGATGGACCAGTGTGATGTCTTGTGGAAGGGAAAGGCGATCAAGATCCCTACAGGCTAAATTATGACATAGTGCTGGGGAGTGGATATACCCCTGAGAAAGCACTGTAAGTATACTGTTGGCCTTGCCAGCTGAAGGCAAACTGCTTCTGATGGTCCTTTGAAATTTGTATCAAGAAAAAGGCATTGACCAGATCAATAGCTGCATACCAAGTACCAGGAGATGTACTAATTTGCTCAAGCAATGAAACCACATCAGGAACAGCAGCTGCAACTGGAGTCACCACCTGATTAAGTTTATGATAATGTGCTGTCATTCTCCAAGATCCATCTGTTTTTTGCACAGGCCAAATAGGCAGATTAAATGGAGATGTGGTGGAAATCACCACCCTTGCATACTTCAAGTCCTTGATGGTGGCAGTAATCTCTGTAATTCCTCCAGGGATGTGGTATTGCTTTTGATTTACTATTTTTGTAGGTAAAGGCAGTTCTAATGGCTTCCACTTGGCTTTTCCTACCATAATAGCCCTTACTCCACGTATCAGGGACCCAATGTGGGAATTCTGCTAATTGCTCAGTATATCTATTCCAATTATGCATTCTGGAACTGGGGAAATCACTACAGGATGGGTTCAGGGACCCACTGGACCCACTGTGAGACCCACTTTAGCTAAGACTCCATCAGTAACTTGACCTCCATATGCCCACACTGTGACTGTGGGCCACAATGATACTTTGAGTCTTCTGGAATTAGTGTCAGTTCAGAGCCAGTGTCCAGTAATCCCCAAAAAGTCTGATTATTTCCTTTTACCCAATGAACAGTCATGCTCGTAAAAGGTCTCAGATCTCTTTGGGGAAGGCTGGGAGAAAGATTGACATAAATTTTTGGCATTGCAGTGGGGTCCTTCCTCAAAAGGACCCAGCCTCCCCTTCATTCAGGGAGTTATGAGTCTGTATACTAATTCAAGTCTAGGAATTGATTGAGAGGCCATGACACTGTATTCTGGTGATTCAATCTAGATTGCTGTTCACTTGACCTAGAACTTTCTGTCTGTACAGATCAAATAAATAGTGGGTTTGCCATGTATTTCACTACTAGGAACACCATGAGCAAGTAGCCAACGCCATAATTCCACATGAGTCAGAGTATTCTGATTACTGTTCTGACTCTGCTGTCCATTATGGTAACCATGCCTGCCTTGCCTTTGTTAATTAACTGCTGCCACTTGGCCCCTACTACACAGGGTCCAGTCAGCCCCATCATAGTTAAGTGTCTTAGTTAAGTGTCTTAGTTCAATTAGGGCAGTTCCCACAGTCAAATCTGGCTTACATAAAATAACAATCACAGCAGTCTTCAATCTCCCTTCACAAATTTATTCCTCACCATACTGGTGAAAGGTGTGTCTTCTGGACTCTCCATTTCTGGCTCTAGGGGTCTAATCTGATAAATCCATTCTAACAGGCCAATTTCCCTAAGCCTCTGGATACCTTCTTCTACATTATACCACAGCAGGTCTGGTACTTCAACTTGACATAAGGTAGGCCACTGCATAATCCATGCTTCAGTAAGCCAACCAAATAAACTATTAGATCCTTTCGTAACCCCTCCAGCCGAAACACTGAATGAAGAATCTGTACTTAGTGGCCCTAAATCAATACAGTCAGACTGATCCAATGTTACATTCCTTGCACCATCATCCCACACCCTCAGTAGCCATTTCCATACATATTCTCCTGTCTGTATATGTTAGCAAAATCAAGTAGGTCTTTCCGGGTGTAGCATACTACCTCCTCAGTCACACTTTGTATTTCACCTTTTGGGGCTCGCTTGGACTTAACTTTTGTTATAAGTCTAGCAGTAACAGTGGGTGGTTGGGGCAGTTCCTGAGAACATTCAGCAATGTCTTCCATGGCCTCTGCCTCAGGCAGTGACCCAGCAGGAACACTTGGGTTAATCCCGTCAAACTGAGATGGAGGGAATAATGGTTTTATAGTAATCCCTTCAGATGGGAGGGATTCAACAGAATTTACAGGCTCCATATCCTGATCTTCCTGACTATCTGCCCTTATGTCCCCATTCCAGGTTTCAGGATCCTATTTTTTCCCAATCAATGCCGTCACTTTAACTTCAGACACCATTCTGGGTTGGCAATTTAATCGACATTGCAATTCAGCCACCCTTACTATAAGACTCTGGGTTTGGTTTTTGGCAATATCAGCTCTGTTACTAGAAGAAATAAGGCTTTCTTTCAGAGCACAACTGGAAACATTGAGGTCTTTTATGCTGTGCTTAAGCTGTGACTCAGCAGCCCTGAACTCATCTTGCTCTTTCACCACTTTGTCTAGTGTAAGTAGGACCAACCAACCAGCTTCCTTACACTCCTCATGCTGACATAATTGCAGAAAAGTATCAAATATGCGATCACTTAGAGCCTCACTTCTCAAAAGTACTTGATCTATTGGTGATGCTATTTTGCATATTAATGTTGCCACCTCCTACCACGGATTAGCAGGTCCTCTTTACTAACAGAGGCAGGGTCGCTGGTACAATTAATCAAATTGGAGAACCAATTTAGGAAGCCCATCCTTATGATTTTGTCTCTCTAGAACTACTCTCGGTACCAAATGTGTTAGACTGGGTTTTCTAGAGAAGCAAAGCCAGTAAAGCTTAGAGAGAGAGAGAGAAAGAGAAATTTATTTTAAGAAAATGGCTCACACTTATAGACGCTCACAAGTCCCAAGTTCTTGGATCAAACGTTAAGCTGGAGGCTTTTCCCAACTCACGCAGCTGCAGGGGCTGAAGAGCTCAAGGTTGGCAGGCAGTATACTGGCTGTTGATTCCAACCAATGACAAATCCAAGATCTGCAGGCTGAATGGTAGATTTTTTTGCTCATGGACAGTTGTAGGCAGCACAAAAGGATCCCGATCCACAGAAGAGTGTCTCTTTTCCCAGGATGTCCATAAATATACTGGAAGCAGGCCACACCCCTAGGGAAACTCCCTTTCAATGGATTGGCTGCTCAAAACATATACATCTGATTCCACCATTGGAACAACCTACATCACAATTGCTTAAACCACCCAGAATTGTGGTCCAGCCAAGTTGACACACAGCTCCAACTATCACAAGCACCCAGCTAGAATTTAAGTCTGGCTCTGACTGCAGGTGAGGCTTGACTGGACCCCATTGAATCTCCAATAACTGTTGCCCCAAGGACATTTCCTACCTCACCACTCTTGGTTAAGTATCACAGTTAAAAGCATGGCTCTGGAGCTAGGTGAACCTGGAATTGAATCTGAGTTCCACCACATTTTAGCTGCACAACCTTGGACAAAATTCTTAACCTGTCTGTCCATATCCTTCTCTGTAAAGTAGGCATAATAATAGTGCCTGCTTCATAAGGTGGGGATGAAATGAGTTACTATAAAAAAGGTGCTTAGAATGGCTCCTGGCTCAGAACAAGTGCTGTGTAAATATTAGCTACCATCATAATCTTCATTTTCCTGCCCCAACCACTGAACACCTCATCCTCATCACAACAAAACTTCACCTATATGATCACTGAGCCATTCCTTAGGTAGGTATCTATGGAGTGGATTGTTAACGGAGTGCACATTAAGGTCAATACAAAAAAAAAAAACAAACTTGCGGGGCAGAATGATGAGGTGAGTGTCAGAGATACTAAAAAGACACTTAATAAGTTGTGATTAATTTACTCTGAATAATGCATTGAAGTGAGGCTGTTTTCAAGGGATTATTTGTATTAAATTACTGACTGGTCTGAGGCTCATCTCACTAACCAGAGAGTGTTTGGAGTGGGCAGATGGGAGCCCACTGGGGTCTCTCCCAGTAACTATCTAGTTATTAGCATATATCTCTCCCAACCAGCTCCCTAGCAGCTCAATGTTAACTGTTTTGCGACCTATGGGACATATTGTTGTTGTTGTTATGTGCCATCGCGTCAGACTTGACTCATAGCGACCCTCCTTGGGTTGCCGAGGCAGTATCACTACGGAAGTAGATTGCCCCATCTTCCTTCGGAGGAGTGGCTGGTGGGTTTGAACCACCAGCCCTCTGGTTAGCAGTCAAGTGCCTTAGCCACTATGCTACCAGAGCTCCCTGTGGGACATATAGTGCCCAGCATTTTCCACCTCTTGGGTTTAGTTGGGAAGCTGCTGTCCCACTTTTAGAGCATGCTGCCATCTGATGGTATCCTGTCTTGTGTAAATTTGAAGAAAAAGGCCTCATAACACCAACCCCAACAGTTCTTGGAGATTCAATGGGGTCCAGTCAAGCCTCACCTGCAGTCAGAGTGAGCCAGACTTAAATTCTAGCTGGGTGCTTGTGATAGTTAGAGCTGTGTGTCAACTTGGCTGGACCACAATTCTGTGTGGCTTAAGCAATTGTGATGTGGGTTGTTCCAATGGTGGAATCAGATGTATATATTTTGAGCAGCCAATCCGTTGAAAGGGACTTTCCCTAGGGATGTGGCCTGCTTCCTCTTTAGGACGTATGTGTCTCACTAATTATATCAAAATTCATATTACCTCAAAACATTTTTTTTCTCATTTCATTCAAAATGCCTTCAATTACTGAAAACACATGGTTTCAACAAAAAAATTCAAAGCAGAAAATAATTTGGTCTTGAAAGGGTTCAGGCCCTGCATCTCAAGCTCTGGCCTTCACTTCACTGTTTTTAGTCACTATAGTTGCTAACTATAGTAGTCATCGGAAACAACTTGACAGCACTTAACAACAACAACAACATAGTTGCTAAGATGTGTACAGTCAGAATAGACTAGATTTACCTGTGGTAACAAAAAAAAAAAAAAAAAATTCAGCACGTACTATGGACTGCCAAGAGAACTAACAGATCTGTCCTGGAAGAAGTGCAGCTGAAATGTTCCTTCAAAGTGCAAATGGCCAGACTTCATCTCACCTACTTTGGTCATGTTGTTAGGAGGGACCATTCCTTGGAAAAGGATATCATGCTTGGTAAAGTGGAGGATCAATGAAAAAGAGGAAGGCCCTCAATGAGATGGATTGATACAGTGGCTGCAATGATAGGCTCAGGTATAGCAAGTATTGTGAGGCCAGCACAGGACCAGGCAGTGTTTCTTTGTGTTGTACATAGGACCATTATGGGTCAGAGCTGACTCGATGGTACCTAACAACAACAACAACAACATTATTTCCATCCTTCTGTTTTGTCATCCTTAGGATGTCAGCAATATCTTCTTCAGGGTCACAAGACGACTGCAGCAGTGCCAGGCACCACAAGTAGACCTGCAACATCCAGAGAAAAATGGGAGTGTTTCCTCTCCTAAGTTGTAAGTTATTGAGAAAATCTTTCTCAAAACCCTGAGCTTACTTCCTCTTGTGTTCCCCTGGCCATATTAAATTATATGGTCACGAGTTAATCGCTGGCAAAAGGAATGAAACCGCTATGATGGGCTCAGATCTCCTAGGATGAGAAAAGACCTGTCTTCCCTTTGTGCAAACAACTCTGGTTTCTATAAGAAATATGCCACTAAAAATAAGCAAGCAGTAAAATGTAATCCAATTTTACCAATTATGGTAAGATCCTTTGTTCAGAGTGTAAATAAAGAGACTCCATGGTGTCCCTTCATGAAAAGCCTTCATTTTTGCTTATGTAATTATTCAGAGTAAAATAACTATGGGCAAATAAAGCAGGCAAAATAGGTATTTAATAGGGAAGGATCATTTACCTAAGGGTCAGAGAAATAAGAAACTACTTTGGATTGATATTACATCTGCCTCGAAAGAGTTGACCAAAAGAATTCACCACTCCCTTCTTTGGCCCCCCCCACTGTCGTCTAAACATTCTTCATCATTTCACCTACTGCTCTTTATTGCCTTTATCTGGGTATCTATCTATCTCCACCTGCAAGATATAAAATCCTTGAAAAAGACATGGTCTGCTTTCATCATTTTATCCCTGTGCATGATAAAAATAATAATGGCTAAAATAAATTGATCTTTTACCATATGCCAGAATCCATCTGAAGTACTAAGTGAATTACCTCATGTAAAACTCACCGCAACCTGATGAAGCATGTGCTATTATTATCTGTGTTTTAGAGATGAAGCTATGGAGAGTCCAAGGTTAAGTCACTTGACCAAATTTGTACAGTTATTAAGTGAGAGAGTTGGATTTCAAATTCTGGCAGCCTTGTTGGGTTATGCCTAGCACATTTGCCCAAATGAAACTTAATATGCTTTAACATACAATATGAAGGTGAGATAGAAAAAGGAGTAAACAACAAGTGATATTATTTCCATAGGGTCTTTGAAATCAAGTATTGCAGACTAAAGTTCCATGAGAGCGCTGGTGTTAGGTGCCATCAAGTTGATTCTGACTCATTGCAGCCCTGTGGACAGAACAGAACTGCCCCATAGGCTTTTCTTGCTGTCACTTCATGGAAGGGGATTGCCAGATCCTTCCCCCTCAAAGCCACTGGGTGGATTTTAACTGCTAACCTTTTGGTTAGCAGCCAGGACTCCTTCCATGAGGGTAGAGATTCTGTATTTCCGTCTTGCTCAGCATGGTATATCTAACTCCTAGTACAATTCCTGGCACACAGTAGGTACTCAATCTTCCTGGAAAGGAGGGAGGCAGGGAGAGGGTTACATGAAACTAATGTTCTCTTTCTCTCTCATGTTTTCTGTCTTCTCTTCCTCTATTATTTCCATGGCTAGCTTTGCTTCCAAAAATCTACATTTCACTGATAGTAGAGGGAGTGTCACAGTTTCTAAGTATCAAAGGCTCTCAAGAGAAGAGTTTAAATGTAACATGGTTACAGAGTATCAAGGCCTCTCTGTCTCCTGAATAGTCCTTTGACTTTTGAAACAATGTCTTTATAAAGTACATTTTTCCTTAAACTGAAACATTTTTTCATAATTGGCACTTGTGCTTTTTCTTCTAATTGTGTGATGCTTAAAATGTCAAAACAGTACAGGAATGTCAATCCCCACATAAGTCATATTGACTTATTTTTAAAAAAAACAATACAAAGCCATAAGCAAATGAAAGCAATAATTAAAGACCACCTAATGGCCACTGTCAGTGGATGGAACTATTGCTCCAGCAGCCCCTTCCCCAGCACAGTGTTACATTAGACAGGTGAAAGGCTGTGGACGGGAAAGGTGCTGTTTTTCTTTCTGCTTTCGGCATTGTCATAGGACCCTGCTTTCAAAGATTGCTCCAAACAGCAAAACAAATTTAACATCAGATCTACTCTTCAGACCGTGTTCACTGGCCACTCTAGTTTAAATCAACAAAATCATAATGAAACTGAAGCACTGCACTTTTACAGTGAACTTTAAGTGTTCTTATTTCTAAAGGGTGACCAAGTTTTTGTTATTTTGACTCCTATCCAGAGAGCTTATTCCATTCAAAAAGGGTCTCTTTGGAATAACTTTGAACTTGAATTTCATGAGTTTCTTAGCATCCTGGAATATTTTTGAGTGTTTTTTCTTGATTCTCAGATTATTTTCAAGATTTTGTTCAAATTCCTTTCAGTTATTCCACATTTTTTCAAGTGTCCCCTTTAATTTCCACATGGCTAAACATGAACTCATTGACTTCTCCCCAATCTGGCTTTCTCTCTTGATTGATTGGCCCATCATCTACTCTCTAATCCAACCCAACCTCAGCCACATTTGACCTCTCTCATCGCCTACATCAAGTTAATTGCCAAGTCCAATCATTCCTTTCCAGTCTCACGTCTAGGACCCTAAGTAAGTCCCATATCATCCTGTCTTGGAATATGCAGTGATCCCTAACTGGCTTCCATTGTTTGTCTCTTAACCCTGCAACCCATCTTTTATATTTTCTTTCAATTATTTTCCTAAAAGAGAGATGTATCATATTTCTTTCTTAAAAACCTACAATAGCTCACTATTGCCAATTCTTTAACAAAACAAAACAAAGCCTCTAATGAAATTCAAGACTCTTCTTCAGTTAGCCCCAACCCACCTCAGCACACTTATCTACTGTCATTCCCCACAATTACCTTCATTACTACTGTCAGATATGTATTTATGATGACATTTCTCAATTCTATCTGTCTGGCAAAATTCACGTTACTCTTCAAGACCAAACTAAAGTGCCCCTTCCTTTTAATAGAAACTTCCTTAATCTCTAGTCAGAGCTAATCACTTCTGTGCTCTCACAGCATTTTGTTTATATTCTTATTATGCTCTGTGTCTCAGGTCAAGTTCCCAGAAGCAGACCCTCTGAGAAGGATCTATGGGGAAGCTTTTTATTAAGGAAATGCTCCCAGAAGAGACTGGGAAGTAAATGAAGGGAGGTGGCATAGTGCCTAAGGCATCTGACTGCTAACCAGAAGGCTGGCAGTTCAAACCCACCAGCCACTCCTCTGAAGGAAGACTGGGTAATCTACTTTTATAGAGATACCGCCTTGGAAACCCAAGGAGGGATCACTATAAATCAGAACCAACTCAATGGCAGTGAGTTTTTGAGTGAGTAAAATGGAAATGGGAAGAGAAAGATACTAAGCAAGGGTGAAAATTTAGTGAGTGCCCCACAGAGAAGCTCACTTTCCTTAGGGCAATTCTGTACATTAATTATGTCCTGCTTTAAGGCAAAGGGGCTAGGCTTTCTTACTCCCACATTAAGCAGTCACCTGTTAGGGGCTAAACTCCCAACCACTTCCTGCTCTCTACATGTGTGCACAAAGAGGGCATCCCCTGAAGGAGAGTCTCCATGGGTACAGTCATGCAAACAAAGCACATCACAGCTGAGGGAAGAACACATGGATATGGTAAAAAGGCATCTCAGAGGAACAGGAAGGTAGCAGCGATGTCAGCTATACTCCTTAGCAGAGTCTGCCTTGTGTTCTACTGGAGCTCTAGTGGTGCTGTGGTTAATGTAATGCATTTGGCAGCTAACCAAATGGTTGGCAGTTCAAACCCACCAACTGCTACATGGGACAAAGATGGGACAGTCTGCTTCCATAAAGATTTACAGTCTTGGAAACCCTATGGGGCAGTTTTACTCTGTGCTATGGGGTTGCTAGGGGTCGGAATCAACTTGATGGCAATGGGTTTGATTTTAATTGTGTTCTACCTAATCACAAGCAGTTATTCCTTTTCCAGCCATTGGATAATAAATACCCTGGGAGTAGAGACCTCTTCATTATGTCTCCTTGTTGTTGTTCTTGTTGTGTGCCGTCGAGTCGGACCCAACTCGTAGCGACCCCTCCTTGGGTTTCCAAGGCAGTATCACTACAGAAGTAGATTGCCCCATCTACTTTCCGAGGAGTGGCTGATGGGTTTGAACCACCAGCCTTCTGGTCAGCAGTCAAGTGCCTTAGGCACTACGCTACCAGAGCTCCCCATTATGTCTTTATAAACCAAAAAAATCAAATGCATTTCAGTCGATTCTAACTCATAGCAACCCTATAAGAGAGTAGAACTGCCCGATAGGGTTTCCAAGGCTGTAAATCTTTACAGAAACAGACTGCCACATCTTTCTCCTACGCTGTCTCTGTAGCAGGTAGGATATCACTTTGTACTTGGTATATACTTAAATATGAGTCTCTGGATGGTGCAAATAGTTAAGCACTCAGCTTCAAATTCACCCAGAGGTACCTAGGAAGAAAGGCCTGGTAATCTACTTCCAAAAGATCACAGCTATTGAAATTCTTATGGAGCACAGTTCTACTCTGACACATGTGGGGTCACCACAAATTCGAATCAACTCCACAGCAGCTAGTTTGTTTTTTCAAGTGCTTAAATACCATTTAGTGATTCAAATTGAATAATCCTTACCTAGATATTCTGCAACATTTCCCCTAGCTGTTTTTGGCTCAATAATAAAAGGCATGGTGGCTTCTGGGGTTTCAAAACCGAAGCTTCAGCTTCTCACCTTGCACTTTTCTTCCTGGGGCAACAACTTGCTCAGCACATCCCTTTCTAAATTCCAAGACAGGCTGCTTACTCTGTTCAGTCAAGACTGCCAACTCAAGAAACATTTTTGAAAGATCACAGTCAACATCATTGCCAACTCAAGAAACATTTTTGAAAGATCACAGTCAACATCATTGCCAAGAGAAGAAAGAAGTTCCTGGCACACACAGAACCTGGTTCAATATGAGATGCCAGATGGTGATTTCAACTTCAGCTAAATTCCTGCTGAAAAGTGTTTGAACTGCAGATGAGAAAAGCTTCTATGACAAATTTCCAAGTGTTAGAAGCTTCAGAGAAAAATGGCAAGTGTTGATACATCCCTCCCCCCACCTCAACCGCAAGCATATATATCATAGGACCTGCATCTGGTAGCTAAGATTTCCACAAAGATGCATTTGATTTTTAGGAAGATGGTAGACCCAGATTTTGTTTTATGGATATTATAGTAACTTCATCCAAATGGAAAGCAAACCCTGGGTGGCATAAATGCTTAAGTGTTCAACCAAAAGGTTGGCAGTTCGAACCTGCCCAGAGGCACCTTGTAAGACAGGCTGCAGCAATGCCAGGCTTCACACTGCAGACCAACAACATCCAGAGAAAGGTCTGCTTCTGAAAGGTCATAGCTCTGAAAACCCTGTGGAGTGGCTGGTGGGTTTGAACTGCCAGCCTTCTGGTTAGCGGTCACATGCCTTAGGCACTACACCAGCAGAGCTCCCATTTTGGTGCAAAGAGATCTAAATTATAAATTATATCTTTAGAGAACCATGCCTATTCTCTCCCAACTGAAAGCAAAATGCAAATCAAAGGCCTTTGTATTGCTTTTTGCAATGCTGTATCTAATTGCTTTCTCATCCATCCAGGTATAAAGATGCCCTCATTTTTCAATTTACTCCCAAATGTCCTCATTATTGAAAGTAATATTCTCTTCCTATTGGTCTCATTTTCTGTGTTTGAATTGGTCATTTTCCCTGCATTCAGCTTTAGCTTGGTTCAGAATGTAAAGCACTATAAAATGTGTAGTGTGGGGGAAAAGGGTCACTCAGTTACTTCAAGGCCTTTGAGATTAATCATGGAAAACAACATGGGTCCTAGGGATGCTGATAGGAGCTGACACGGTTTGGCTGGAGGGTGGAAAAGCCCCCTTCGTACTTATCTCTATGTCTGTAGATGAAAGGCAAGGCACAGTGGTGACTGCCTTCTCAGCCTCCAGCCTGCTCTCTGCTGGGCTCCCTATAGACTCAAATATGGCCCAGTAGAACACAGGCAGCTGTGGCAAAGGCATTAATGAGTCATTTCTAATTATTAATATAATATGCATTTGGCTGTTTTCCACTGAAATTTTATTTTTTTAATACCTTTGATGGTCCAATGGGTTTGGAGGGTTTGTGTGTATGTGTTTGTTAATGTTTTTAAAGACTGTGTCTTTTTCTGAGGCAGCTGTTTGTGTCAACTATGAACCCTTATAACAGGGAGTGTTGGAGTGGATGGGCCTGGGCCCACAAGTCTGATACATCCATTGTGTGGTCTTGAGCAAGGCACCAAACCTTTCTGAACCCCGGGTTCTTTTTAATAATAAGGGAATTGGATTAGATAAACTCGGTGTTCTGCTCATGTTCCAACACTGTTCTGCTATTGTTGCCACATGCAGTTGTCTGAATTGAGACATGCTACAAATATAAAATATACACCAGATTTCAAAGACTTACCAAAAACCAAACTCATTGCCGTGGAACCTGACTCATAGCAACCCCTCCTTGGGTTTCCGAGGCAATATCTCTACGGAAGTAGATTGCCATGTCTTCCTTCCATGGAGTGGCTTGTGGGTTTGAACCGCCAGCCTTCTGGTTAGCTGTCAAATGCCTTAGGCAGACTTAGGGTGAAAAAAAATATCTTGTTAAATATCCCAATTTCTCTACTGATTATAAATTGAAATGATAATAATTTGGGGTATGTTGGGTTAAATAAGATGTAAAAATTAATTTTACTTTTTTTGTTAATGTGGCTACTAGAAAATTTTAAATTACACTTGAACTTACATCGTATTTCTATTGGACAGCATTTTTAACTTATGGTTCAGGAGTCCCATTTATTTTTAATGCATATCAAATTGCAAGACATTTTAAATAGTCTTGAGAAAAAAAGTTATGTCATTTTCCATTCTAATGTGTCCATTCTTAAAAAAAAAAGTAAAGATTTCACTTTATGGTTAAGTGTTTAACAGCATTTGAGGGGAAGAAACACCAAGTGTTTCTTGAAATAAAATTTTATTCCTTCTCCTTTGAATGAAGATGTCATGCCAGTCCTTTGGCTCTTCGAGTCTTTAGAATAGCAGAACCTTTCCAGACTCATCTCATTAAAAGGGATTGTTGCAAAGTGAAGATCACACACACACAGCATCTCTTCTTCATGTGAGTACCAAGTATTTGGAAAGCACCTAAATCCTCAATCCCTGAGATCCAAAAGGCCTATGTTCAATAACCACTTCCTCTCAGGCTTTAACTGCTAGACCAAATTGAGAACAGTGGACAGAGACATCAGCTATGCCTTAGTACAGAAAGACCACCAGAGGAAATATTCAGAGGCTTACGTGAACAAAGGGGAGAGAGGGTGGGTTGGCAGGGGACACAAATATTTGCGTAGATAAAGTAGGCCTTGAATGCCAGGAAGGGGATCTAGAACTTGATATGAAAGGCATGGGCAGAATGACTATTCCTACTTTCTAGGACTATTGGCTGTTTTAGTTCCCAGTGAATGAACATTATTCTTATTTATAAGGTGACTCCTACGTGAGTGTTCTGGTTATAGGTTAGATATGCTGTTAATGATCTGTGTGTGTGTGAGGGGGGTGTAATAATTATTAGACTAACCAGTCAGGCATAAAGTATGTGAGTGAGTGTGTACATGTGTGTGCACTTACAGGGGAGTGTTAAAAAGGAGAGAGGAGTATAAATCTCTCCTCTTAGGCACACTGTGTTAAAGAACAGATTCTGGGTTTTAAAATAAGATTATTATTTTTTTTAAATTGTGATTTGGGTGAAAGTTTACAGAGCAAGTTCATTTTCCATACAGCAGTTCACATACACTTTCTCTCATGACATTGACTGCAATCTCCCATAATGCCACTGCTCCCCTCCTGTTTCCTCCCCATAGCCACCTCTTCCCTGTGTCCTTCCCTCCCATGCACTCCTGCCCACACCCAAGCTGTCTCCCTGTGCATACACAGCCCTTCTATTCCCCCATGATTAATCTCTTCAAGAAGTATTATCTACCTAATGTAGATGTTCAGCTCATATGTCTGTCTTTTGTTTGGCTGGAAACCACAGGAGTAGGTTCAATTCCAGACCTGAAGGGCAGCTAGGGGCCATAGTCTCAGGGGTCCCACCAGGCTCTATCAGACCAGCAAACCTGGTCTTTTTTTTTTTTTTTTAAATTAAGATTGATTTTTTAAAGTCTTCTATTTTGAGATCATTGTAGATTTACCTGGATTTTAAGAAACAATACAGAGATCCTGTATACCCTTAGCCCAATTTTCCCCAATGGTAACATCTTACATACTAAATAACTGTAGTACACTCTCCCAGCCAGGAAGGCGCCTTGGTGGTGCAGTGGCTAAGAGCTCACCTGCAGATGGAACCAGCCAGAGGCTCTGCAGGGAGAAAAGACCTGGTGCTCTCCTCCTGTAGAGATGTCAGCCTAGAAACCCCACAGGGAAGTTCTACTCTGTTCCATAGGGTCACTATGAGTCGGAATTGACTTGAGGGCACACAGCAGCTCTCAACTAGGAAACTGACCTTAATACAATCCATGGACCTTATCTAGAGTTCATCAGTTTTACTTTTTTTTTTTTTTTTAAATCACATGTATCTTCTGCTTTTAAATCGCAGCTCTGCTAAGTACTAGCTGTACTTGTTCCTGAGCAAGTTCCTTTATTTCTGGTTCCAGGATCATTTGCAAAGTGGGTATAAAAATGTTCACCACCTAAGGGTAGTGTGAGGATAAGGTGAAATAATTTCTGTGGAGTTTCACTACAGTCTCTGGCTCATTATGGATTCTGAATAAGTGCTAGTTTTCTTTCCTGTATACTCCTCATTCTCCCAGTAGCTAGGGAGGTTTTTTTTTTTCCCCCCACAGGTTCTTGCTGAATTAACCAGACTTGTGGATTATAGTAAATCAGGCAGCTCCTTCAAGGGCACATTTAAATCTGTAGCTCAGAGTGTTGGGTGCTGCCTTCAGTGGGGAGCCATCTCCTGTAGGCCTGGACTTGGGATCCTTTTGACTGTATTGAGGTCAGGGTGTAGAAAGGAGAAAGTGGAGATTTTGAAGAGCATCAGGAGTACGGCTAGGTGGAGGCTGTAAATGCTGCACAACCCTTGGCCAGACAACTACCAACTCTGCCCTGTGTGGTTGGGGTCTGAGGGTCGGATGTATCCACAAGAAGGCCCAGGGGGCCGGAGTCTAAGATAGCAGATTGGTCAGGTGCTGATGCGAATCTAGACCTTGTGGAAGGGTCACACTCGCTGCAGAGGGTTCAGTGTCAAGTCTATAGCCCTTTTGCCTCTCGAACCCCTTTTTTCTCTGAAGAGCAAGGGCCGCCTGGCAGCAAGAAACCAACAAAACCAAACTCACTGAGGAGCCTAAAACCCACCTTCAAGTTCTGCTGGCTGGAGACGGGTGTTCAGAAAGAACCAATTTGTAAGAAAAGGGAAGCAAGCAGGCCGGGAGCCACGGGGGGTATCAGATGCGCCAAGCCCTCGCCCAGTGGCCATCTCGTGGCCAGGGCTCTTTCCACCCGCCTCCGAGTTCTGGTGACTCGAAGTTCAAATCTCAGAGGCGCCCGCCCCAGCGTTTCGCAGCAGCCAAGCAACCAACCGCTGAGCTCCTCCTGACCCCACAGACTCGAGCAGTCACCGTGGCCTGGGGCTCAGGTTAATCAGCGAGGAGACCCTGAGAGGGTCCGGGCGGCACCCGGCGCTCCTCCCTCGGCAGCGGGGCGCCGCGCGGGCCGCGAAGGAGGAGTCGCCAAGCCCCGGCAGGCGTCGCCTGTGGCTCCTCCTCCGCGCGCGGCCCAGCCCTTCCTCCCCGGCGTCCACAGCTCCGGGTG
>NW_006921698.1:7955055-7956530 GCF_000298275.1 Orycteropus afer afer | reverse complement strand
CTGTCGGAGAGGCCCTGTGCGCCTGAGGTGGACCCCGTACTGGGGATAGGCAGGGGCTTCCCCTTCCGGGCCCGGGACCAGGATGGCGTTGTCCCCGCGGGCCAGACCCAGGGGACGGCCGGGAGGAAGCGGTGGCCGGGCAGACCCGGCGCTCTCGGGGGACCAAAGGGGAGGGGCCGGTCCGGAGGCGCGGGCTGCGCTGCTGGGGGGCGGGCTGGCGCTGGGTAGGGAGGGCGCGCGCCGCAGCCTGCGGCCGGGAGAGCTGCGCCTATGAAAGGGCTGGCCCCTTACATATGGAAATGACGCTCGAGAGGGTCTCCTTTCGCGTTCTTTTGAAGGACGCCCACCCGGAACCACGGCGCCGGCTGCGAAGTATTGTCCCGCTTCTCCAGCCTTAACAAAGCGTCCTCCTTCGCTTTCCAGAGCACTGGAGGCCGGCTGTGCAGGCGCTCCGGACAGACAGACACAAGGTAGGCAAGGGCGGCAGGGCCGAGAGGACGAGCTGCCCGGTGACACAAGGGGTGTCTGAGGTTTTTGGTGACGATAGGCGGGCGGGTCGGGGACACATCGTAGGTGCCCGCCCTCCGGCTGCTGCTCTGCCTCTGGCCGGGGATCGCCGCCGCGGCTGGTTACCTCTGCCACCCCCGCGGCCTCAGTCCGCAGTCCCGAGCTGAAAGCGACTACTGTCTGCGGTCCAGGCGCGCACTTGAGCCCCAGAGGGAGCAGAAACTGTGTGTGTTCTGTTGGTTGGTGCCACTAAGGCAGCCTGAAATGAAACCTGTCTCGGGAACCCCAAGGTGTTAGCCTGGGCTGAGTAGCGAAGAGATGTTTGGAACCCTTGAAGTGGGGATTTTAGAAGAGGTGTGGGATCGGTGCATGTAAACAGATTTTCCCAGTGCAGTTACTGGAAAAGAACAAAAATGACATTTTCGGTTATTGCGTAAAAGCCCGGACCGCCAGACCAGCAGAATGAAAGTGTGGAGTGAGTCGCGGGAGGAAGCTGCCAGGGTCTCAGAGACTGATGGCTTCTGGGCGTCCAAACCGCCCCGACACAAGGACAAAGCTGATGGAAACCATCACTGCTGAAAGCTCTTAGGGCAAAATTGAAAGCGTGAGAGAGATCTAGAAAAGGGACTTATTCCCGGCCTCAGCTTGACAAACTTGGTTAAGATGCACATGAAATGGGCGCTGAAAGGTTGTCCTGCCGTGTGCCATGTTTCTAGACAACTTAGCTACTATCATGCGGTCTGTTGCTTCCTCACTTACCAGTGAAAGATCCTCTCCTGGTGTTGCGAAATTCCTGAATTTATAAAATCAAAACATTGTATAGTTGTCTTTTGTGACTGACATTGTAGCATTTGGATGAGAATCCTTTTACAGTTGATTGTGGCGCATGGGTCAAACTCCTGGGGCCATCAATGATTTTTCAATAGGATTCCCTTAAATTCTTTAACATAAGGTTATAGCTGTTTACA
>NW_006921698.1:7937200-7954550 GCF_000298275.1 Orycteropus afer afer | reverse complement strand
CTTAGGGAGGTGAAGTGAACTGCTGGGGAGTGAGTTTGTTGTGGTCTCTTCAGTGGTCAGTGTCCTTAGGGAGGTGAAGTGAACTGCTGGGGAGTTGGTTTGCAGATTTGTTTATTTTTGCCTGTTCCCTGGTGATTTCTTTAGAGGGAAACATTCTGAACAGCCTTGTAGATAAAGGGTAGGCCTTATGGATATTCCACAATGGGTTGGACGTCAGGAAAAATATTGCCAACGCAGGAAAAGGCTTTACGGGAGACAACAGAGTGGAAGCCTTCATAGGCACAGACTGTATTAAAATGTTTACGGGTCAGTCATTTTAATAGGCACTTGCTCAGAATGGTGTTTTTTTCATTTTAGATATGTAATGACCCTTAAACCAAAGGTGTTAACTCCCACAGAGAATAGGCCTGAAATGAATTCTAAATCGGCCAATCTTAATTTAATAGACAATATTCTTATCGTGAGTCAGTGTTGTTCAAATAAATTGTTTTAAATGTCACTGCCAATGACTTTCAAAACTAACATTTCACCAGTCGTAATGCCTCCATTTTATGTTGGTAATGAAATTATATTTTATCAGTCTTACATTGATAAAGTGTTGGGTAATTTAGCCAGAATATTTTAGAGGGATTCAAATAGCCTGAAGCTTTTCAGAAGGTTTATTTTTATAGATGTCAATTGATTTGTAAGGCAATAAATAATGTGGTTTGAATTCTGACTATTGAACTTGCATCTATGGGCCAGGAACTTAAGGAGAGACTTACTGAAGCTTACAGAAAGGTATTTTGTAAATCATGTTTACAAATAAAGTAGAATTTAAAAATGATAGTGGGAATATGCAAGTGAACAACTTTGTTTGCAGTTGGGCATCTTTATTGTAATTTACATGGCAATTGACCATACAGGTTTGGGGCTGGAAAGGAATTACAAAGCATCTGTATACTAACACTCTTTTAACAAACAAAATTGGGGAAAATATTGTTTATGGCTAGAG
The DNA here is from genome assembly GCF_000298275.1 of Orycteropus afer afer. NCBI lineage: Eukaryota > Metazoa > Chordata > Mammalia > Tubulidentata > Orycteropodidae > Orycteropus > Orycteropus afer. The sequence goes on along the minus strand of NW_006921698.1, from coordinate 7,953,556 downwards.
AAGAGAAGCTCTTCATTCACAGCCCAGGGAAGTGTACTCATAGCTGCTGGCATAAGTTATAAGCATTCTTTTTGAGACAAAGTAACAACATGCAACTCTGCTTTCTGTTTTGTGATTTTACTTAGTAGCTGATTACAGGTTATTGAATCTATATTGTGTTAGGCTAATGGTTTTATTCCTCCAGCTTCTCTAAGTTAACTATCTGATTGGGTTACCACCTAATTATTAGGCTTAACAAAAGTGTAGATTTGCTACATAAGTCAGGGCATTAAAATACTAAAAGTTACGTGCTTTAGAATAAATGCTAGTAGGAGACCCTTAGTTAAATAAAATTTTATAGTATAGTTAGCAGATGTTGTTATTTCCTTTCAAAATTGTCTAATATTACTTTTTCCCTGTGTGGTGGCATTTAAGCTGTTGTGTTATATTTTTATACCAAAATTTGATTTATGTGATCCTGTTGTACCTTTGGTCACCAGTGAAAAGTGATGTACTTTCTGAGCAGAGAGGAGGATGTTTGACAGTCATCAGTTTGCTGAAGAGCAGTAGTTTCTGCTGAAGTATTCTATGTCGTTGTTGTTATTTGCCGTTGAGTCGGCCCCGACTCATAGCGACCCCTCCTTGGGTTTCCGAGGCAGTATCACTACTGAAGTAGGATTGCCCAACCTTCCTTCCGAGGAGTGGCTGGTGGGTTTGAACCGCCAGCCTTCTGGTTAGCAGTCAAGTGCCTTAGGCACTATGCTACCAGAGCTCCTGAAGTATTCTATGTTAACAGGTAAATGGAAACTATGGTTTTTCTGTTAAGCTTTTGCTAAAATTTATAGTCACTATTTTGGTTTTATTGAAATTAGTCCAAAATGGTAAGCCTGGAAATGTTTCCAGCAGATTAACTTGTTTGCAGAAAAGAGAAGAAAAAGAAACATTTTTATTTGGTCATTGGCATTATTAGGCAGTGACTTGCTACATGGTGAAAGCTAGAGGCGTGAATAAAAAGCTTTGCCAGAGCAGGGTTTGTTTGTTCATTTTCATCACTTCAGTTATAACTAACCAAAATAGTCAATTGGTGGTCACTGCCTGGTCTGTGGAGCCATGTCTGAACACATGCTCGAAAGCATCTATTATGATGCCTTTGCAAGAAAAGCAGCTGAGCTGAGAGGGGTACCCAGACATTCTGCAGAGCTGTTCAGCTGCTGGGCCATCTGGAGAGGGGATAAAAGGCCCAGGCTAGGGGTGCTGGCATTGTACTCGTTTATTATTTGGTTTTCCCTGGCCAGACTTTGTCCCCCTTTCACTCTCTTTAACCCGCAACAGACGTGCCCTTTGGCTGGGATGCCATTTTTACAAGCTCCTTTCTATATCTGGGGTGTCGGAAAGTATACAAGTTCACATATCCACTTCATCCACTTCATACTGGCCGTATGTTGGTGACTTCATTACTCCGGCTGCACTATACCTTTTCCTTTTCCAGTCCCAGTTGGCACTGTGATTCTATTAGCTGAGGGTTGCTGAGTTAGAGTGCAATAACAGATCTGTAATGGACAATCCCATCAGCATGTACAGCATTTTGGCAGCCTTGTTTTGAGTTACTTGGAAGGAAAATGCTTCGAATAGTTCTGAATTTGGGTGGTTATTGGATGGTAAATGTTTTGATTAATGGCTCTGTGCATCTGCTTTCCGTTTAACCTCCCCTAGTTAGACCTCCAAGATATTGCACGTGATAAAATTCCCTTGTATTCCCAAAGAGTCATAGAGGTTTCTGAAAACTTGAGTGGGAAGGTAGATGGTGAGGAGAGGCCTGGATTTGTGTCAGGCTTTCTAAAACTGGAATTGTCCTTAGCAATTTGGAAGATTTAACATTCAAAAAGGAGCCTGGTGGTGCAGTGGTTAAGTACTCAACTGCTAACTGAAAGGTCAGCTGTTTGAACCTGTCAGCTGCTTCATAGGAGAGAAGACCTGCTGCAGAAAAATCTGATGATCTACTCTCACAAAGAGCCCCCCTCGACCCCAAAAAAAGCTCACTGCCGGCAGGTCGATTCCTACTCATAGTGACCCCCACTGGGTTTCCAAGGCAGTAAATCTTTACAGAGGTAGATTGCCCCTTCTTCCTTCCATGGAGCAGGTGGTAGGTTTGAACTGCAAACCTTCTGGTTAACAGTCAAATGCCTTAGACACTGTGCCACCAGAGCCCTCCTAAAGATTACACCATAGGAAACCTATGGGGCAATTCTACTTTGTCATATATGGTCACTGGGAGTCTTAATTGACTCAATGGTGAAACAACATCACTCAAAACCCAATTTTCTTAATCTCTGAGTAAAATTTCTGCCCTGGGTGATGGGTGCTAGGTAGGCTTTGAGTCTGGAAAGAATGGAATTGTACAAATTTGACATACTTAAGTATTTGGGAGAATTAACTTAACAGTGATTAATTCTTAGGCTTTACCCATTAATGAAGATATGGGATGCTTCATGATCATTTTTATATAAATGCCTTTCTGTGCCGTAAGTCCCAAAGCTGCTTAAGGAAAAAGAGGATACCTATTCTATCTGTGTATCCTTAGTGTTCTATAGGCTTTAATCAGGGACAAATTACCCAATAAGCAAGGTAAGCATGAATTTATAGTGCTTACTTATAATCTGTAGTCAACAGTTTCACATGTTTACTTCTGAACTCTGAACATTTCAGTCTTTCTGTTTTTTTTTGACATTAAATTTATCAGTAATCTGCCCTTAAAGATCTAAGAATTACTGAACATTAATTGCTACTATTATTGCTTAAGAATATAATATTATTTGTTATATACATAATACATTCCCTGCACATTCTCACTTTCTGTCTTATGGCATTCCACATCTGCTTTGTTTTTAAGGTAGATCTATGGGTGACTGATGTTTTTAAGTTACCCCTCTTCAGTTTACTCCTCCTCTGTAAGTCTCTGGTGTTTAATTGGTTGTTTTCTCAATTTGCCACCTGTATCAACTTTCTCTGGGATTAGCTCTTCTCACCTGGTCGCCATATTTAATCTTCAGAACAACCCTTCCAGACGGGCATTGTTATTCTCATTCTATAAACAAGAGGACTTGTTTTAGTACAGATTCTTTTTCAAGCCTACATCATATAACAACAACAAAAATGCAGCTGTATTTTGTGTATCCATTGGCTTTGTTTCTAACCCACTGAATTAAACTTAAGACAACTCTACATAGTACAGTTTGGCAGTTGGCGTTGGCTTTCTTCTGCTTGATTTTGCCTAAGAATGAAAATGCCTATTTTTAAAAAGCCTGGGGGTGGTGAGAGTGGAGATGTGTGTGCGGAAGAAATAGGCATTTCAAAATCTTCATATGCTCATTTCTATAGCTGTCATTCAGGGTAAGTTACATCTCAAGAATTTATCCATACACTAAGTCCGTCCATGATGTTTACTGAGCACCTGCTGTGAAGAGCAGAATGTACTATCCACTTTGGGGAAGATATCAAAGAAATAGATGTAGACTTTGTCCTTAAAGAAATTTCCACCAAGTGAGGAGAAAAAAATTCTTGTCCATGAGATTACTGATGAACATTTGGGGGACTAATATCAACCAGTAGAAGTGCCAGATAAGTACTGACAGCTTGTCACAATGTGTAACATCTTCTGGATGTTTCAGTATGAGCATTTATTTTACGGAGGTGTGGCTTTTTTTCTCCTTCAATCATAAGAATGTTTTCTTAAGCACAGTACGTTGGGAAAGAGAGAAAGGAAATAGAAATATAGAAAAGGAAAGCTGCTATGAAATGAAATGTTTGATTTCATGGAAATCCAGTGACCTGGATGCGTGATAGCTTTTCAAATTCAAAGCAGCTGATATTATCAGCACCTCTCAGTACACTGTGAATTTCATCACCCTCTTTCATTGGTTCAAGTGGAAAAAATATTTGCCCCTTAAAAATAATTTAGAAAAGGAGAAGTGTTAGAAGTCTTTCACTTTTGAGTTTTTTTTTTTTTTTAAATAATATGCAAAGTCAAGCAAAAGCAGAATAATCTGGCTTTGATGAAGCTGGTCAATTTTGCAGCCCAGTGGCCAGTAAAACTCGTTGAGAGTAAGTCTAAGCACTGTGGCAACACTGAACATCCAGCACATCTTGAAGAGTCTCAGTAGGTTTTAGCTGATGATTTACTGGGGACTCTAAGTGAATTTTGTTAGCTAACCGTTGGTCTTGTCTAAATTCCTAAGTCTGTGGCTTTGCTTAACACCTTGGTGTTTCTTTTCTGATGCTTTGATGTTTATATAGCACTCCTAACATATTTTGAAAACATTTACATGGTGATTAGTTAACCTAACAGAACAACCCTGGGAAGACAGCCAGAGCCAGTAGCACCTTAGTAGTAATAATAATAAAGCAGATAATTAGAAGGAAAAGCGACCTAAGATGAGGAGCCTGTACCCAAACTGCTACATGGCAGAGCTGTTTGGATTCATCTTTTGAATCCACCGAGTTTTGTTGAAGCCTTTTTTGTTGAAAGTCATGGCTCTGTTTTGGCTCTTCATGTTTTGAACAGTTGTCTACAGGGGGCAGAAAATGCCACCTAGAGAAGCTTTGTTAGAGAAAGCTCTTCTATTTTCGGTTCTGGCCATGTTCAACATCTTACGTGTTCCACATTGTCATGATCTGTTCTATGGAGCATCATTTCTAAGTTGGAGAGTTTTCTGACCCAAGGCTTTGCTTAGTTAAAGCTTCTGCTTTTTGTAAGTTAAAGGGATGGTTCTGAAAACCTGTGTCAGATGACCCAGTCACCGTCTCAAGGGTATCTATTGTTTGACACCCATTGCATCATGGTGAAAAGTACCTCCAGATGTGAAGCTTCAGACTTTCACTGAAAGACTTAGCACATGAAAATGAAATATTATGCAAAGAAAGAAAAATAGACTTCGTTTTAAAAATAAAGCATGAAGTACCTGGACTTTCATCATATATACCTTTAGCAAAAATTACTGAGAGTTATCGATGACTTCATGTTGTTACTGATCCCAGGGAAGGTGGAATACAAGGCCTGGGATTGAGGTGGGTCAGAGAGATGGAAGATAGATTATTGAGGTGTAAAGGGGTGAAATGGTCAATAGAGGTGGTTCCCTGTGATGCTAGGCAATTCATATTAGCCAATTTATGGCTCATTGTAGCCTCACTGTCTGCAAGGTTGGAGTAGTGTTTTCCCTTTTCTCTAGGCAACTAAGCATTACCTAAGACTCCCTGGGACTAAAGTGAGCTTCAGGGAATACTCTTCCTGTCACACTTCATGTAATTGCACCAGCGAAGCTAATTGAGTTGCTTTTTGAGAAACTCATGTCCAAGGTGTTTGGGCTCATGTAAACAGGGAGGTAGTTCTGTATCAAACATGCATACCCAGTGCCTCTTGTTGCAACTCTGCCATGTCACTATTATGGGGGAATCTAGTCTAGGCTGAACAAAGTAGAATGACTATCTCTGCCAAGCCAGCAGATTGTGGCCGGGCAGGCCATCCAGAGCTCACTGACTTGAGTGGAAGCTCTAGCAGTGCATGCAGCCTGTTGTTGCTAACGTTAGTCCATTTGAAAGGTCTGGATGTCAGAAATGACTCTTCACTTTCTTTAAGTCCTGGGCCAGATGAACTGAGAGAGAGAACCCCTCTCAGACCTGAGTTTTAAAGACTGGTCTCCTGAGGACCAGGCAGCAGAAGAGTCTTTCTGCCTACAAGGAATGAGTGTCTCACTGACTCCCTCATTCTGGTAACTCGGAACTCTACCTCCATTTGTGACCCGACGTTGTGGATGTGCCCCTGGTAGTGAGTGTATGTGAGGAGCTCCACTAACCGGGGCTGGGTCTGGGAGGGACGGACAGTGGACTTGCTGTGGTATGTGCAGTGTTACTTTTGTGTGGGCCCTTCTGAAGGTCCCGGTCTACCAGCTCTAGGGCCACCAGGGTACACAGAGCACTCTCAAGGGGCTGGTGGAGGATAAGGTGAGGGGTGAGTGTGCCAAGAGGTAGCTGCAGTATGATTGGCCTGCCACAACCTGTCTTTGTCTCTCACTCTGCACAGGTGAGCGCCTTGGGCTATGGGATGGATGAGGTGGAGCAGGACCAGCATGAGGCCCGACTCAAGGAGTTGTTTGACAGTTTTGACACGACGGGCACCGGGTCCCTGGGACAGGAGGAGCTCACCGACCTCTGCCACATGTTGAGCTTGGAGGAAGTGGCCCCAGCGCTACAACAGACATTGCTTCAGGACAACCTCTTGGGCAGGGTAAGGCCTGGGGAAGAGCACAGAATCAGTGGGAAGTAGGGCATGGTTTCTCTTGGGGTGCTGGGGGTGGGGCAGACCACATGTGTTGCAATTTATTGCTAACATCCTGTCTGTGTGTGCCTTTAGCTGTTAGCCTGGTAAAAACAGAAATGTAGTGGGCTTAAAATAATAGCACAGCTTTCCACGTGATAAAGACCTCCTTTAATTTGTGCTCTGGAATGGAAATGTGCAGTGAACATATTATGAAGAGAGAAAAGAGGGTAACAAGAGGATGCTTTCCAACTTTTTCCAAGAGTGAAGAGGGCCAGGCCCTAAATCCATAGTAGGATTTTTGAAGTTCTTTGTGGGTCATTTTATGAACTCCATATTTTATCAGTAGAGGGAAGGAGGTGGGTAAGATTTCCATTGAAGAAAATGGAACTAAAATAAGAAAACTGCTATTCACAGGAAGAGTAGATTTCTGTCATGACTTTTACTCCGGATAAAGGTATTTCTTGTGTGGATTGTTTCTAGGATGAAGTATTAATTAAACCTTCCACCCAGAAAGTAAGACAGGATGGTAAGTAAGCACAGTGCAGGTTCATTTGAAACCCAGCATGACCTTGCTTCCAGCAGGGATGTGCATGTGTGCAAGCGTTAACTTCTACAGTTGACACCAGTCATGCTGTCCCCGTAGATCAAGTCAGAGACAGGAAGAGGAGAGAAAGGGTCTTTTTGTCTCTTACTGGATGTTTGTCTGCCATGCTCCAAGATTGCCTTTAGTTCTCATAATTATAATCAATAGTATAATTTATGGGAGCTCTGGTAGCATAGTGGCTAAGGCACTTGACTTCTAACCAGAAGGCTGGCCGTTCAAACCCACCAGCCACTCCTCGGAAGGAAGGTTGGGCAATCCTACTTCCGTAGTGATACTGCCTCGGAAACCCAAGGAGGGGTCGCTATGAGTCAGGGCTGACTCGACGGCACATAACAACAACAACAACAACAGTATAATTTATATGGCTTTGGTTTGAGTCTCTTGCTATTGGTTTTTGAAATAAATGAGAGGAAAAATGGCCAATACTTTTTGAGATCTGTTGCTGTTATTGCTGACACTTTGTAGACAGTGGGTTTTATGAGGTCAAATTGAGGAAGCAGTTGTGAAGCTTAAGTTTATTCCAGTGACCAACCTTTCTTTTCTTCGTTTCTTTTTCAGTATCTTAGTCAACAACATTGGTAGGTGGCTTCAGATACAGCACAATGTATTAACTCTCTAAGCCAAGACTTGACTGGCTATTATCCTGAAATTAATGTCCATAGGATGATATTTTCTGGGGCTTGATACCATGAATATGATGCTAAACAGAGCTAACATTTAAAGTGAATTCTTTTCACTTGGTGCAAAAGAAACACTTGGTGTCTTTGAAGTGGATTATCTACTTAAGAATGCGCATATGGTCCTTATAAAAGTCTAAAAATTTGGTTGGAAAGGAATAGAGAGTGTTAAAGAGACTCAGACAATTTGTTCTTTGTCATATAAGGCATGCAAATGTTTTTGAGTTTTGCCTCAGTCTTGGATGCTTTGGGGAGAGAAAAGAGTCTTGTTTCCCAGCATGGTTATTGGGTATCTCAGGCTTTTGGTGTCTAAGGAATAGTATCTGTTTCAGTGCTTACTAAAGCCTGGGAAGACATGATGTAACTTAAGGTTTCCTTGGGAGGTTGTCTTAGAATCAGCGTAAATATGGAATCTTCTGCGGTGAACAGACTGCACCTTGGCAGCAGGTTAACACTCCAGATGTAGCTTTCCAGATGTTGCACATCTTGCCCTCATTTGATAGACTGAAACAGGGGAACAGTTATCGATTGATTTGTTAATGACCTGACACTGCCAGCCTGCTTCTTATGTTTGCTGTTTGCCTGTGAATAATGAATACCTAAGTGATCTATAGCATGATATTTACTTAGTGAGCCAGTAATAAAAGTTAAATAGATGTGTGCATATTGATTTCGTGTGGGAGGTCTCTGGTGGTTGTCTTGAGAGCAAGGTTGGCATGAATTAATGCACTAAGCAGTTAAATTTGCATTTTTTATGAAACTGAATTATTCTTCTCAGATGAGCAAATAAATGTGGCCATATGCTGTTATAATGCACTATATGGGCTATCACTTGAAATTATAAGAAAAAAATCCCTTAGAATTCACTAGAGCACCCCAAGTACTATCACCTTCTTGACATACTTAGTAGAGAATCATAAGCTTTAAAATGATGAATTGGTTTTAATTTTCATCATCTTTCTTTTCTTTAAAAGGTATTTTAAAGAAAAAATAGAAGAAATTGTACAAGTTAACCAAAAACAAATCCCACTGTCGTTGTCTATTCTGACTCACAGCAATCCTTTAGAACAGAGTAGAACTGCCCCACAGGGTTCCCAAGGCTGTAAATCTTTATGGAAGCAGACCGCTTCACCTTTCACCTGTGGAGTGGCTTTGTTGTTGTTGTTATGTGCCATCGAAAGTCGGTCCCAACTCATAGCGACCCCTCCTTGGGTTTCTGAGGCGTTATCACTACGGAAGTAGATCCTTCCTTCTGAGGAGTGGCTGGTGGGTTTGAACCGCCAGCCTTCTGGTTAGCAATCAAGTGCCTTAGGCACTTTGCTACCAGTGGAGTGGCTAGTGGATTCGAACCATCAAGCTTTTGGTTAGCAGCCAAATGCTTTAAGTAAGGGTTAACAGTTTGGTTTAATAAAAAAAGGAGAAAGATAGCATGACAAATCTAAATATATTAATCTATTCATTAATTCAGCAAATATGCATGTGTCCTGTGTGAATGAGATTCTACTAACCTTATAGTTTGGGTGCAACTTACATGTATTTCTTTCTTTCTTTCTTTCATTTTTCCCCCACTGTAAACTAAGAGTTTTCCTTAAATTGGCTTCTAGATGCATTAGATCCATCAGCTTTCCAGATGCTTGTTAAGGCTTTGATCTTGTCTTTTAAATCTTATGTTTAGCTTTAATTTTGTTTTTAAATCTTAAAGAGTATAATTTTAAAATAAAACAAAACTTCCAAGTTTTACTTCTTTTGGAATGGACTGAATTAATCATTTTCCTGAAAAGAGAAAAAGATTTGTCCCTTTCAACCAAGAATATGAATAGTATCTGTTTATTTTTCATGTTAAAATCAACCTTCAATAACTTATTTTTTTTTTTAAAGCCTAGTGTTTCTTTTGACTGTTGTTAAGGAAAGTGACTTAAATTGACCTGCCATTTTCACACATTTTACTAATAGACCATTTTCCCCAAATTATTTTCATTTCATCTGTCTGATCTTGCTTGAAGCCATAGTCCCTTAAGCACCTTGGTTAAGTTACAAGTCTTTGAAATGCCTGAAGATTGTTGTCTTGGTTCTCTAGTGCTGCAATACAGAAATACCACATGTGGATGGCTAACAAATTTAATCTCTCACAGTTTGGGAGACAGAAATCCAAATTCAGGGCACCAGCTATAGGGGAAGGCTTCCTTTCTGTCGGATTTGAGACAAAGGGAAAGGACTTGTCTCCTTTCAAAATCAGTGGGCATGGCATTCCTTGGAGAGGAGATCTGCATGTGTCTTGGTATCAATATTCTCCTAGGTCTAGAGATTCTTAGCATAGGGACTCCAGTCCAGAGGATGCACTCCACTCACAATTTTCTTTCTTGGTGGTAGTGAAGTCCCTCCCCACTCTGTGCTGACTTTTCTCTCCAGTTATCTCATGTAAGGAGCTGTGGTGATTTGACTGCTAACCAGAAGGTTGGTGGTTCAAACCCACCAGCCACTCCACAGAAGGAAGACTGGGCAGTATACTTCTCTAAAAATTTACTGCCTTGGAAACCCAAAGGAGGTCACTGTGAGTTGGAATCGACTCAATGGCAGTGAGGTTTTGTTTTTGTTTTTGTTTTTTTCTTTTTTTTAGGTTAAGGCAAAAGGTGTGATATCAAACAAGCATGTGACTTGAGTGAAGATGTGACTTGATACATGCTGTCTTGCAAGGCTGTGACTCAAGATATACCCCCACACTAAGCCTGTCTCATTAACAACAAAGTAAAAATTTATAACACATGAAAGGGGGGATGATTGCATCAGATCAGAAAATGGAGGATAACTACACAATACTGGGAATCATGGCGTAGCCAAGTGAACACATATTTTGGGAAAACAGTCCATGACAATTGTAGATCCCTGATTTGAAGGAAAGAGAACATTGCTGATGTACTAGGTTGTTGAAAGAGCCCATTTATCTAGTTGTTACCAGTTAAGATGAGACTCCAAGACAAGGAGCATCTCAAGACACTGAAGGGCTTATAGTCTAGTAGGGAATGGGTAATGTACCTGACAAGTGAATAGGACTGGCAGCAAATATTACAGGAATTTAAGAAAGGAAACCATTGTTAACTGAGTTCTTATCCTAGTAATTGATACTATTTATAGATACTTCCTATTTTCTGTATTTTTCAAGGGAAATATTTCCCCATGCTTCTCTCTTTTTTTAGGAATCAGGACATGAAGAAGATAATTTATCATAGTTGTGCTGAGGCCTTTAGTTATATCTAGTTTTTAAAATATATTTTCCTTTCTCTGAGGAATATACCAACATTGAGACAAGCGTCCCCTTGAAATTCTGAAGTTTCTTTATGCTATACTCTTTAATATAAATTTTATGCTTAAGTACACCATGTCCTTGACACTCTTTAGAATTAGAATAAGCCACCTGGCAGCAGAGCTCACCATTGTATTCCAAAGAGTCCCATAGTTTATGTGGACTTTGGACATCAAAACCAAGAAAACCAAACTCACTGCTATTGAATCAATTGCAATTCATAGCAACCCCTCTTTGGGTTTCCGGGGCAGTATCTCTACAGAAGTAGATTGTCCAGTCTTCCTTCTGATGGGTGGCTGGTGGGTTTGAACCACCAGCCTTCTGGTTAGCAGTCAAGTGCCTTAAGCACTATGCCACCAGAGCTCCCATTAGACATCAAAGGCACTTTAAAATATTTAATATTAAAAATACAGTAGCTGAACAAATACATAATTTAGCTCCAGTTTTATCACCTTTCATTTTAAAGTGTTTGGATTCTTTTATAAATATCATGATTAATTTCATATAATAGATATTTTTTGTTCCAAATCATTAAATGCTGTTAAAAGTTTCTTTCTTTTATATACATTTTAATCATTTGAAGAGTAAATCAGAAATAAAGTACTTTCTGGCAATGATTATTTAGGCTTGTTCTGTGTGCCACAATATACTTGATCCTGAAATAATACCTACTTATAACTACCCCAAGATTGTGCTCCTGCTCCACATTAATGATCCCAGGCCTTTTGAAGGTATTCAAGGGAATGGTGGAAAGATTGCTCATTGCATCTCCCTTGTGCCTGAAACTTTGATTTATCCTACTGCTTAAATTCCTTAGTTTAATCTGAAGTGGCAAAAGTGATTTTTCTGATTGCCCCATTGACCTTGTGACTCCTTTACAGAAGTCTCATTTGGAGTTGATTTGAACTCTTAAGGGTCTGTGGTTCCTCATTTGTAAACAAGAAGGCCTGATCAGGAGGCTAGTAGACTTTATTTTATTTTATATTAATAATGTCTTATCAAACTCACTGCAAAAATTTGTTTCATTTATTATAAATCCTTGAGCCTCTTAGGGTTATTTAATGTTGCAGGAAGCAAGGGCAGAGGAGGTAGCTCTTGAGAAGCTTTGCAGATTGTTAAGATTGTCATCCTCCTTTTCACAGAAGGTAGGACAAAGTCTTTTTTTTTTTTTTTTTTTTAGAAAATAAAAGATTAGATTGAAGAAATAATTGCATTTCATGAAATGGAAGTATATGGCATCTTATAAGAAAATGTGAATAGTCCTCCCTTGTGGGAAAACAGCCAGTTTTTATTTGGTAAAGTAAACAAAGGGAAACCATTTCACATCAAAGAGAGAAGTGCAGGGGAAGGGAGGAAAATTTTAAAGGAGTTATCAAAGCCCATATTTTCTTTTTCAAAAACTTTTTATGGCAATTTGGCTGAAAGTTTACAGAGTAAATCAGTTTTCCATTCAGTAATTCATGCACACTTTGTTTCATGCCATTGGTTGCAATCCCCACAGTGTAGCATCACTCATCCCACCTGTTCCCTGTGTTTCCCATTTCCATTCTTCCTCCTTTCCTATCCCTCCCTGCCTTCTGCACTTTGTTCTTGGCAAACTCTGCCCTTTCAATCTTGAATCGTTAATTGCTCTAAGGAGTGTGTACCTCCCTGGTTTTGTTGTTCCCCTTGTAGACCTATCTGTTGTTTTGCTGAAAGTTGAGCCAAAGGTGAGTTCCATTCCAGGCTTGAAAGGTAACTAAGGACCATGATCTCAGGGGTTATACCAGTCTTTCTCTGACCAGTGAGCCTGGCCTTTTTTATGATTTTGATTTTTCTCCACATTTTTCTTCCACTCTACCCAGGATCTTCTAATGTGATCCCTTTCAGAGTGGTTGGTCGTGGTAGCTGGGCACCATCTAGTTCCTCTGGTCTCAGGATTGTGGCACATCACACATTTTCTTAAACATCGTTACCCACGTGTTATTTCTTTATCTCCTAATGCAAGTGGACTAAAGTAACATCTCTACAGTACACCATACACATTTTAATGTGATTAAGTGTAGATCAGGCCAATTCTAGTGGAAGCCCTTGAAATGTAGGGACAAGTCTTAATAGCCATTCTCTTCTGCCTCCTTTCTTTCAATGATGACAGTCTCCTTAGCCAGAGAAGATGTGGTCAGGAATGCTCATTAGATTCTTGGCTTCTTGTTTTGATGGAGGGAATTTAAAGTGCTTCAGTGTCCATCACAGATTTTAGACTTCACAGTTCTTCTGTTTCAGGGAGAAACCCAGAACCTAGAAAGGAACAGTGACTTGTACAAGGTCAGACAACTCGCTGAGACAGCTTGCCAATCCCTGTGTTTCATTGCATGTCTCCACAACCTCCTCAAAGTCCAAATATAGGAAAATTAATCTCTTTCACCCTCTACTTGTCCTCCCCTCACAATTGAGAGAGTATACTGTTAGAGCACTCTTTGAAGTCAGACCTGGATTCAAGTATGACTCTTGCTATTTTATAGCCAGATGACTCTGGGCAAGTTATCTTAAACATACTGAACTTAAGTTCTTCATCTATATAATAGAAATATTGTACCCTCCTCACAAGGTTGTGATGAGAGTTAATAGACTGTGTGTATCAAAGGCTTAGCCTAGTGCCTGGCACACAGTTAATCACTGTGTCCTGTGTCTTGCTGTATGCCCCCCTCTTCTGCACCTTACATGTCCATAGTGGGTCTTTAATAAATTGTGACTTCCCAGTAATGATTTTCTGAGAAAGCCCATTAAAGCAAAATAGAGATTTGCTAGAAGCTCACTTGTATGTGTCCATCTGTAGACAGGGCTTCTTGGTTCAGCCTTTGAGTATAATATCATATCTTGTAATCTCTAGCTTTAGGTTTTAAAAGCCTGCCTTTTAAAAATGGGCTTTGCCTTTCTCTACATTGTGTGTAATAGATGACTACTAAGATAAACAAATCCAAATTTTTTCAGATAAAACATTTCATAACTATGCCTTTAATAATGGACTACATCTCTTTGCTAATGTATGTCATTTCTCTTTGTATAGTGCTATAAACATTACTTTCCTGTATACCAATCATTTATTATCTGTACCCATTTCAGCTAACATATGATATTTTGAATGTACTTTAATCTATTTCCCTCTGTATTAATAGGATGTAACTATGTAGCTGTCATTAAAGCTGCTATCATTAAACTTTCCCTATGTAACTGTCATTAAACCTACTAAACTTGATGACAGTTATATAGGCCTTTGTCCTGTTTAATAAGCTCACCTTTTGAACATTAGCTTGAGTTCTCACACCTGGGGTCTGTTTGAAGTACTGCCTGTACACATGTGGAAACTGTACACCATTGATCTCTTGATTGCATGAGGTGCTTTTATGCAACGTTAGCTTCCTTATTCTACTTCCTGTTACAGTTTTTTTGTGGTTTGAAATAACATTGTTTCTTCTGAAGCACTTAATCCTTCCCCTTCCCCCCCAGAAACTTGAATTGTGTTTTTTAAAAAGCGTATGATATGTAGAGAGGAAGAGAGATGAGGTAGATTTTTATTAAGTGATCATGACACATGACAAAAATATCAGACTTTACTGGTCTTCCTGTTAACTTAGTTTAAATGTCATACGTTTTTAGTCAGTCATGTAATTTTCCTAGTGCTGCAAACTGCCCTTTGAGGCATGCAAGATAGAGGAATGCTTGTAAAATGAATGGCAGCAATTATTATTCAAATGAGGTGGTACCAACCAGGATGTGCACAGTTTGGAAGCTTGTTACCTTGTGAAGATTTCTACATTTAAAATGATACAATAGTAAAGCTCCCTTGGTGGAGAAAGGTGGTACTTAAAGATTCCAGTTACTGAACTTTGTGAGTCGGCTGAAGCGTGCTTCCTGACAGTGTTGAGGGCATTTATTCACCTTTTGGTTCTGAGTTGTGCCCTAAGGGGCTTCTCAAACACATCAGTATTCATGAGCATTGGCATTGACAGAAAATAGCAGTCACCTGCCTCCATTGGAGAGCTGTCTTCCCGAAAGATGTGGAATTTACTGCTATTTAAAGCGGAGGGTCCACTGTCTACGTGCTTTTGCAAGAGAAAAAAAAATAAAGACCAATTTAAGGCTTAAAGCTGCTCCAGTTGTTTTGATCAACTTGCTAGGTTTTTGTTTTTATTTATTTATCTTTTGGTGGGAGTGTAAGGGGTTTACTAGATAGATGTTATGAAGAATGATACTATGCCCTCTGAATTAATAATCATGCTTAGTCTTTATTGTGGAAAATATAAATAACAAAATATTTGGCAGCGTTTGTACACGTACAGTTCATTGGTCATCATGGTGTATAGCCATCACCGCTATCATGTTTAGCCTTTTAGAGAACCTTTGTCTCCTAAATGTAACTGATTTAATACATCCACTTGGAAACCTTTGACCTCTGCCTGTGGATATCTTGGAGTAGTCAAATGTCATAAAACTGTGCCGTTTTCTTCCCTGCCAGCCAAAAGAAATATGGAGATATACTTGCCTACCAGCTTTTCTTTTCTTTTTTTTTCTCTCTCTTATTTTTTCAAGTAATTTGGGTGAAAATTTACAGAGCAAATTGGTTTTTCATTCAGCAATTCATGCACAATTTAGGAGCTCTGGTAGTGTAGTGCCTAACACACTTGACTGCTAACCACAAGGCTGGTGGTTCAAACCCACCAGCCACTCCTCAGAAGGAAGGTTGGGCAATCTACTTCCGTAGTGATACTGCCTCGGAAACCCAAGGAGGGGTCACTATGCGTCAGGTCCCACTCGACGGCACATAACAACAACAACAACAACAGCAGCTTCTTTTTGATCTCTCAGGGCACTTACTGTATTGTAGTTACTAATAAACTTACCTCTTTTCTTCCCCATTCCTCCCTTCTGTTGTCTATAATCTAAAGCATAGCCATAAAATCCTTGAGGATAGAGGTTGTGTATCTTTTTGCTTTGTATCCCCTGAAGCCCCAGTGAAATGCCTTGTAACTGTTGGACTGGTGGGACCTTTGTTCCTAGATGCTTTGTATAAAGTTGATGATTTGATTTGGGGCCACAGAGAGATTTCTCAGGGAGGTCAGACTAAGAGTGAAGCAGGTCTAGGGTAGGCAGGGTTGCTGCATTGATGAGTCCAGTCAGGAGGCCTGGGTTTTCAAGGTAACCCTATTGCTTCCAAGATATGTGGCTTTGACAACACACATACTTTCTGTAAGCTTCTTTCCCTGGTCTTCCCTCAACACACGCCTTACCTGTCTCACTTCAATGTTGGGAGATACAAAATGTATAAGAAAGAATTAGCCTGAAGTAATACCCCATTTGTCTAGTATTATCCAGAACCCACATTAATAAAATTTTCTAATAATTGGGTCTGTGCAAAAACGGCAAGGAGGCCACATGTTCTGACCTCCTCTAATCCCACGAGAGGAAGACAGGATTACCAGCAGTAACCCAAGGCCTATTACTG
>NW_006921698.1:7933988-7936510 GCF_000298275.1 Orycteropus afer afer | reverse complement strand
TGTTCTTGG
Organism: Orycteropus afer afer; assembly: GCF_000298275.1. Taxonomy (NCBI): domain Eukaryota; kingdom Metazoa; phylum Chordata; class Mammalia; order Tubulidentata; family Orycteropodidae; genus Orycteropus; species Orycteropus afer. The sequence continues at coordinate 7,936,501 of NW_006921698.1, read as the reverse complement.
TTGTTTAAGATCTTGATCTATTAGTTACTCTTCTTCTGTGTTATAACAGAATGATAAATCTCAGGATTTACTTAATGGCATTGGATCCTGCCCCAGTGCTAAATGACATCCAACTTTTAACATTTTTGACTACATATTTCTTCTTTTGAAGGTTGGGCAATCTACTTCAATCGTGTTACCACCTTGGAAACCCAAGGAGGGGTCACTATGAGTCAGGTTTGACTCAACAGCACATAACAACAACAATAACAACATATAGTTTTTAAATAGTTTAATATACTTTAAGTGTAAAAGTTTTTATTCTTTATTTTTACCTTGGGGAGAATGGGTAATATCTTCCTCAGTTCCAATATGTCAGCAGTTACTTCTTATACAACTTTGGAATGCCTTGTCTTTTATTTGCTGCTTCTAATCTGTAATGGGTTGGGAAGTAGAATAATGAAGCTTGTACTAATCAGGTAGAATAAGAATAAATAGATTCTGAGTTAGTTCTGTGGCATTTTGCTATAAGAAGAGTGCATGGGCTTTATACATCACCGACCTCAGCTTTTGATACCACTTCTGTTTGTTTCCTGGTTATCTGTCCTGCCCTGGATAATTGAGATTGTGAGATATGTAATCTCCATAGAAATGAAATTTATACTGTCTTAAAATTATGTGCATTTGGTATACCATAGTAGAGGGATACTTAGGACTCAAAGAAAACCTTGGGAAGTGATTAGAATTAACTTCTGGATTATAGTCTTTGTCATTTTTTGGGAGGTGGGTAAAATTGAGTTACATAGACTCTGGGTTACCATCATGCTAAAATTCACTGAATTGAACTATGTCAGGAGTAGGTTCAGGAGAAGGGCTCCTTCCAATACCTCTATCAAAATTTATACCTTCAGAAGACTCAGCAGAGACCCTTTGTCAAGTATAGAGGATGTGGAATTCTTTAGACAAGTGTCTCCCTTTTGAAACAGGGGTTTCTTTCTGTTTAACTTGTAACTATGGCAAGGGGAAACTTAGATTTCATTCACGTACATTAATATCCTAAGAGAGAAGTGAAACCCAGGGCTGGGGTTCCAAACCACAGCAAGCTGGATCAATTTCCCTGGTTGGGCAACTACACAGCCACCCTCCTGCCACACCATTCCCATATGGCTCTCTTAGTCATTCTTGTGGCCAGTTGCTTTGTTTGAAACTATGGTTCCATTTTCTAGTTTGCCATCTATAAAAGTTGTGAAAACGGTCACTTCCATTACTGTTGTTTGTAGGTGCCATCATATAGGCTCTGACTCACAGTGACCTTATGTATAACATAATGAAACATTGCCCAGTCCTGTGCCACCTTCACAGTTGTTACAATGTTGAGCCCCTTTTTGCAGCCACTGTGTCATTCCATGTGTGTTCCAACCTGAGAAACTCACCTTTTAGCCCTAGGGATAACGGGACAATGTTGTGTTGCTACCCAGGTTTTCATTGACTAGTTTTCAGAAGCAGATCACCAGCCTGTTTCCTAGCCTGTGTTTGGAAGCTCTGCTGAAACCTCACCATGGGTGACTCTCTGGTATCTGAGATACCAGTAGCGTAGCTTCCAGCGTCATAGCAACACACAAGCTACTGTAATATGACAAACCGACATACCAGTGGTGGCCCATTACTATACCTATAACTACCACTTGCTAGGTCCCTGTTAAATTCCAGGGAACCCTAGACACTACATAATTCTCATTTCATCCTCCCAATGCCCCAGTGAAGGAGATGGTACTATAAATAACAGGTCCAGTCGACCAGTTGCTGTTGAGTTGATTGTGGCTCATGGTGACCCTGTGTGTGCCAGAGTAGAACTGTGCTCCGTGGGGTTTTCAGCGGCTGATTTTTCATAAGTAGATCACCAGGCCTTTCTTCTGAGATGCCTCTGGGTGGACTTGAACCTCCAATCTTTCGATTAGCAACTGAACATGCTAGCTGTTTGTACCACCCAGGCACTGCATATGAAATAAAATACATGGAATGCTATTAGCACAGTACCTGAATCCCTGTGACATTTCACAAGGATATGAGGCCAATGGAGGCATGGAAGAGTTTTTGTCAGTTGTGTTCATTGCTGTGTCATCATGGCCTAGGATAGCGCCTGGCACAAAGCAGGTGCTCAATAAATGTTTGTTGAATGAATGATAAATTTTAGTTGTTAGATATCCTGATTTTTTACAGATTAACAAATTAAATCTTGGAGAAGCTTAGTAATTTAGCCAAATCACAGCAGGAAGTGGCAGAGTCAGGATTAGAACTTAAATCCATTTTGTCCAGAGCCTGAGCTCTTCGCCTCTCTGTTGCCTTTCCTGACAAGAAAGAAGGAATTGGTAGATGTCTGTTAAGCCTCTGTGTTTGGTGGGGGAGGAGGGCAGGTGTTGGGTATGTGACGTTTGTGAACCACCTGGTTGGGAAGGTGGCCTTGCCCAGGTGAACTGGAGCTGGGATGCCAGGTGCCTTTCTCTGCCTCCAGGGCAATAGTAGGGCCTGCTGGC
>NW_006921698.1:7883680-7932958 GCF_000298275.1 Orycteropus afer afer | reverse complement strand
TAGATAGGTAGCATGTTATCAAACTAGAATTAAGGTGGAAAAAAAAAATCTCCCCTGTCCCATGGTGATAGCATATAAATTTAAGTTTATAGAAGAATGTATTTGGCTATTAAGAAAATGGTTTTACTCTTTAAACGCAAGTAATATCCCAGATCTGACCAAGTATTTACTTAAATAAAACTCAATCCAGGTAATACTATTTTTAAGAATTCAGGAAAATGCTTCCCAAGGTTCGTTTATCCTTTGTGCTTGCTATTGATTTTTTCCTTGTTTATGGAATCAGGGATTGAAGGGGCCTTGGGAAATAAATATTATATACCTGCCTCAGGCAAGACTATATTCAATTCAACCTCAAATGATAGCTTACTCCCTTCTAGAATGTTTTAGGAGATGAAAGCCTCCTCAGTGCACTGTTCCAATGGTGTTTACTTGGGAATTTTCCCTAATATCAAACCTAACATCTTTCTCTTCTGATCTTGTTCAGAAAACTAACAGGAGCTAAGAGTTCAAAACATAATATTGTTCTGAGTTTATAAAGAGGGCTTTGCTATGTAACTTCTCCCTTTAGGGGTTGAATAAATATTTATATTAGTGTTTATAACATCAATGTGTCAAAAAAAATTATCTACCCATTTTTCCCTTCTGTGCTATTCATTCATTTCTAGGATGTCAGGATGTGAACAAATGGTTCTGGCACCTTGTAGATGGATTTGCACTCTTGAGGCTGTGGAAACTATTTTAAATTTATTTTTATTTATTTATTTTTAGGTGCATTTTGACCAATTTAAAGAAGCATTAATACTTATCTTGTCGAGAACGCTATCAAATGAAGAACACTTTGAAGAACCAGGTAAGGGCATTCACTTTTCTTCTCTACATTCCCCTTTAAAAGTTTTATAGGGGAGAATTTGGCAGCCTTGAAGCATGTCTATGAAAGATGTGGAGCATCTCTCTTTCATAGATTGAATAGCTTTTTCAGTGACTCTTCTTTTCATATTATCATAAAAGCCTTGCAGCTGTTGAACACTAAAATGAGACTTCCCTGCTACAGCAGTTTATTATGAAATAAATAATTGGATTGTTCCTAGGCAGTATGTCAGATGAGGCAGTAACTCATTCTTACAACAAGTAGAGTGAAACTGAATGGTACTACCTTCATCCTTATTTCCTTTGTAAACTAGATTCGATTCTGGGACATCATGGAAAGATGCACATTTTGGGGAAGTGCCTGGAAGAAGACTCTAGAGATAATTTTACTTAGTTCTAATGAGTGGGTAACCCTCTGTTACAGAGACTATCACCTTACACTTGCTTATCTGTCTGACCTTCTCAAGTGTTGTTCCTTGAGGGCCGTATTTTTTATTTTTGTATTCCCAAGGCCTATCAGAATGCTTAATACATAGTAAGTATTCAACGAGTGTTATGAAATACAGGACTTAATGTTGTACTTCATTGATTTTTAAGGCACCATTGATTATCAGACATGGGACATTTTTATTTTATAGACTTCAGTTTTAAAATATATAAATTACTAATTATAATGGTGAAATGCCATTGATTGTAAGATAGTCTAATTTCAAAGTGTTCAAACCTGACAGAGGAAGAGTATTTTAGAATCATTGAAATATAGTAAATATATTTTTTGTTGTTGTTGTTGTTGTTATGTGCTGTCGAGTCAGACCCAACTCATAGCGACCCCTCTTTTGGAGGGTAAAAGTTTTCAGAGTAAATTGGTTTTCCATTCAACAGTTCATACCCATTTTGTTTCTGAAATATGGTAAATACTTAAGGGGAAGCCTGAACAGTGTGGAAATTTTTATTACAGTATAGTCCAGTTCTATCAGATGAGTGGCTGTTAGGGGCTAGTAATATAAAGTGGCACAAGGGAATTTAGGGAGTGTGAAATTGTTTTATAACTTGTTTGTGGTGGTGATTATATGATTGTATGAGTTTTTCCCACTCATAGAATTGTGAACTAAAAGAGTGAAATTCACTGTGTATAAATGATACCTCAATCAACTAGACTTTAAAAATGAGAACATCAAAAAATACAGTTCAGTTTTGAAACTGAGGAGAAATCATTAACATTTTGTCACTACAAAGAGTCATTCAATGTGACCTATTTAAATGAGACACAGATGGGAACTCACTTCTGATCCTTACTGGTGATCTAGTTCTTCATAAAACAAAAACAAACAAAAAAAAAACCTCAATGCCATTGAGTCGGTTCTGACTCATAGTGGCCCCTTTTGGGTTTCCAAGGCATTAAATCTTTACGGAAGTAGATTGCCCAGTCTTCCTTCCATGAATACTAGCTTATAAAATGTTCCCAATTTGTATCTGATGTATGAACAGTGCATCTGGTATTGTTTTGGATTCTAGATTGAGTCTCCCTCTTTTTAATAATGGCAGCCACTCCTAGGATGGGAATTCTCCACTCTGAGGCTGGAGGGGGAAGTTATTGCATTTTCAATGTTTTTTAGACAAACAGTACAATTTCTGTAGGTGCTCACTATTGGACATGGATTTTTGTTCTCATGGGTTCTCACTTTTTATTGGTATTTTCACTTTTTTTAAGGTTGTTTTTCATCTGGATAATAATAATACAAGATCTGGGGATCCTGAATGGAGCTCTGGTGACATTAACACCAACAGACATTTTACTTAATATGAGCATAGGTAACAGAAGCATAAATTCAGCATTCTCCTTCTGTGTGCTGATAATGTGTTTTCATGTGTGTTTGAAAATGGGCAACGCCTGCCATTAGTCCTCATGATTCCTCAGCACCTTTATTGTCACTTGCCAGAAAAAAATTGTCATCTTACATATACACATTTATAATGACTACAGATGTGAACGATGCCCCCTAGAGTTGTGCAGTGTTGGGAGCTGAACAACAGGATGTGGTGGACAGTGGCTGACTAAGCTTGGTAACAGCCAGAAAGTAAAAGTTTATAACTCTAGCTCCAGATGGTGGTTTCATAGTTATGTGTGTGCCTCACTGCTGTGCAGCAGAGACCACCATTTGGACAAGTCTTCCAGGATAACACACAGAAGGGATTTTTATAGCTTTGCTTGTGCTCCCTCCTTTGGGCATTCTGCAACAAATCTTTGTTCCCATACTGCTCAGATCAGTGTGATCAAGCAGCAAAGGACTTATTGATAGCCTTTCACCCAGCATTTATGTGACTTCTCTAAGGTTTGTCCTGGCAGGATAAAATCTAGGACTGGGTGGAGCCTGTGCCTGAAGAGAGCCTTATCTAATGTACAGCAGTGAGTCATCCTTCCTCCCACATTCCCTGCTTTTTCTGTCTTTCTCGCCCATCTCTCCCTCGCCCCTGCAGTTGTTCTTAGGATCATGCAATTCTTTCCACTCAAGCATTCCCCCACCCACTCTAAAATGTGACCCTGCCCCCAGAGGCTGTCTGGTGTGGCTGTTCAGAGACAAAAGGAGCAGGACTCAAATACAGTCTATCAAGAGGCCACCAGAGTTCATTCCTCTCTTTCTCTTTTTGAAAACAATTATTCCTTAAACCAGGAGCTCTGGTAGCATAGTGCAGTGCCTAAGGCGCTTGACTGCTAACCACAAGGCTGGCAGTTCAAACCCACTACCCACTCCTCAGAAGGAAGGGTGGGCAATCTACTTCCATAGTGATACCGCCTTGGAAACCCAAGGAGGGATCGCTATGAGTTGGATCCAACTCAACGGCACATAACAACAACAACAGCATTCCTTAAACCACAGACCATAGCATTTCTAAAATTTTTATTGTGGTAAAATGTATGTAACAAAAACATTTGATAGTTTTTAAATGTACAATTCAGTACCTTAATTACATTTACCATGTTGAGTAACTGAGATCATAAGGCTGGAAAGGACTGTTGTCATTTTATGGATGAGCAAATTGAGGACTGAAGAGGGAAGTAGTAGCTTAATTGAAGTCTCATGGATCGTGGCAGGAGAGGATGCTAGCACTCTCACCAAGGAAAGTGATTCAGAGAAGCTTTAGTTTAAGGCTGTGAGCCCTGAAATGGATGATTTGGTGGTGAGCCCTATCCTCAGTCAGCACAGCCTGGACAGAGGCAGCAAGAAGGAGAAAGAGTGGGTTTTACCAAGTCATTAGGACAGGGATGCCTGTGTCTTCATCTTCAGCACTGTTTGGCTGCTTAGTATTTAATTCATCTTTTACCATAGCAGACAGGACTGTGATATTTCTGTCTTACTTTTCGAAGTAAATGGACCTGGTAGACTTTGAGAAAGACTCCATTAACCCATTGCCATCAAGTTAATTCCAGCTTATTGCCACCTTATAGGACAGAGTAGACTGTCCCATAGGGTTTCTAAGGCTGTAATCTTCACAGAAGCAGACTGCCACAGCTTTTTCCCATAGAGTGACTGGTGGGTTCAAACCACCAACCTTTTGGTTAGCAGCCAAGGGCTTAACTACTGCACCACCAGGGCTCCTTTTTGAAAGAAAAACTTACCCTTAAACTATGGAGGGAGACTGAAAAAGCAGGAGAGCAGCAGTGCACGGCTTTAGAAATGGACTGGGTCATGCATTGATATTTTATAACACTCAAGATTTTTTTTTTTTCCTACTTTAATTGTGGTGAAAACATACACAACAAGACATTCATCAGCATAATAACTTCCACATTTACAGCTCCGGTACATTGATGTCATTTTTCATGTTGTGCCACCATTATTGCTATTTTTTTCCAAAATATTCTATCTTAACACTGAAGATTTTTATAAGTTAAATAGAACAAATGCTGTAATATATAAAAGCCAGCTCAATATGTGCAAAGACCCTAGAGCCAGGAGTCAGGAAATCTCAGTTCTAATCCTGGCTCTGCCCCTCTAATTGAGTGACCTTGAAGTCACAGCCACTGTGGTTGTCACCTCATATATAAAAGTAGTTGTGCTGGAAGATACTTAAAACCTCAGCTCCAATATATGATTGTATTATTTCTTAATATCTGAATGACAGGTAGCCAGAGGAACTGTCATTATCCAATGACAGTTAATATCCAATGACATTATCCAAATCTGTCAAAAAAAAAAGCTAGCTTTGTGTTACTGTAAGATTTTATTTCCATAACTTAACACTACAAAATTTTGCTTCCTAAGGACAAATGCTCAGTATATTTTATATTTTCATATCTCTCTAATGAAGTAGTATATAAAAGAATACAGAAACACAGCTCTAATAGAATCTGAGAAGAGATGGAATTAAATGAATTATTTCCATAGTCTTGGGCTCTGCCTTTCATAACTTCTCTAGGGTACAGTTCAGCATCTTTTTTAACTCTGATATTTATGATTCTCAGACTGTTAGGAAAGTTTTCCCCTAAAAAGCAAATAATAATACAAAAAATGCTGAAATTTAGAAAAGGGCAGAGAAATGGATTGGGGGGTGGAAGGAGTCCTTGTAAATTCCAAACTGACTACCATTGTCAGTGGCATCCCTCCCATATATCTGCATGTACAATTAAATTTTTAAATGGTTTCCTAGAATAAGAGAAAAACAACAGTTTAGTTATTAGTTATTTATTCAGTTTGCTGTGGTTTTGGATGATAGGATTTTTGTAGTGGAAATGCTGGCACAGGCTCTAAGCTGCATGGCATTGACATACCGTCTGGATCTGCTCTCCAGGGATTTTGTCCTCGTTTGATGCGTCTTGCATTAGATTTCTGTTCTGCAGATGTTAGCATAAAGTAGGAGGCCCTTTCGTCCTGGTGTGATTCACATGAAATGTCTTTCCTTTGTTTATCAGTGAGAAAAGCACAGGAGTAGGCATTGTTTCAGTGCAGATGCTAGTTTTTTGGTAATTTTTGGGAACAGATCTTCCTGTTTCCAGGAAATGCTCTGACTTTTATTATTTTCCTTATATGTTTTTAAAAAAAAACCACACACACCATATATGTAATAAACAGATACCCTTTCACTCTTCTAGCAGATGCGCATTGAAGCAGGTCCTTTGGCCAGGCAGGCCTTGCGGTAGATCTTGATTTGCAGTGATTGAAGATTTGTGTTTGAAACTTAGTTCAGAGGCCTTGAACCAGGTGCTAAAGTTTAGGTGAGGCCCTTGTTTTTAGGAAGTATTATACACAGATGGACTTCCTAGATGGTGCAAGTGGTTAAAACATTTGCTGCAAACCATTAACACATTTGGCTGCAAACCAAAAGGTTGATAATTTGAGTCCATTCAGAGGCACCTCAGAAAAAAGGCCTGGTGGTCTAGTCCAACCAATCAGCCACTGAAAACTCTGTGGAGCTTTAATGATGATGGAAATACTACATTGAGTAAAGGTGGGGTTTCACAGCCAATTATTGTAATTTCTGTCAATAAAGTATATGATGACAGGAAAGAACAAAGAATAGGCACTGAACCTGCTTATGTGTAACCAAAAACCTCATGTGATTTGGTTTCTTCGTGTAGAGGTTTAGGATCATGGTTTCATGGTACATCCCAGTTAATTGGCCTAATAACATGTTTAGTGCTTCTGTTCTGCCTCTTACTTCATTGGTAGTGTGTAGGATCTCAAAAGCTTGCAAGTGGCCATCCAAGGTCTCTATGCACCTGGAGCAAAAGAGGAGGAAAGAGTCAGTTGCAGAAGAAGGACATAGAATGTGTAGCTGCTTGCCTCCATGAACGACTGCCTTCTTTGCCTTAAAACCTGAATAATTGCATAGTACCTGGATATCATTACTGAACATCTTGATCAAAGATTCTAAAGAATCTTGATCAAAAGAAGGGAATGTGGAACAGAATTTCCTGGAACCATAGAGGGTGGATGAACCCCTGAAACTGTTGCCCTGAGGTAATCTTTAAACCTTAAACCAAAAATACCCCCTGAAATATTATTAAAACCAAACATAGTTTAGCTTAACTAGTAAAATAATAATAAATAAATGTCTGCCTTGAGCATTACACTCTTTTAAGAAGTATCCTTATGGTATCAGAGTGACAATAGCAACTAGAAAGATTAGATAGGAACCTTACAGGGCAGTGAATTTATGTCAGTGGGGGAAGAACAACTCAGAAAGGGTAGGTGAAAATAGTTGCACAACTTGAAGAATTTACTCAGTGTAACTAAATGATACATGTAGAAACTGTTGAATTGTGTATGTTTTGCTGTGTCTATTCTCAACAACAAAGTAAATAAAATTTTTAAAAAAGAAAGCATTATGGAACATGGTTGTATTCTGACGCACATGGAGATGCCATGAGTTGAGATTGATTCCACAGCAATTGGTAATACACACATGGCCCAAGAGGCTTGTTTTTTTGTCCTCTCAGTTGAGTAAGTAAGAACTTAGTCCCTGTTCTATTTGGTGTCTATGAGGTGCTAACCATGAGGACCAGAAATTTTCTCCAAAAGTTAAAACAAAACCAAACCACTACCACTGCCACCAGTAACAACAAAAGAGGATATGAGAAGGTGTTTATAAGTCATGGAGAATTGGAAACACTTATGCCCCACTTATGGAAGGAAGGTTGGGCAATCCTACTTCCGTAGTGATACTGCCTCGGAAACCCAAGGAGGGGTCGCTATGAGTCGGGGCCGACTCGACGGCAAATAACAACAACATAACAACATGGTCATGTAAAATGACAGACCCTTTCTAGGATTAAATGAAACAATAGGCATCAAGAACTGTAAAAATCCCTTTGTCCAACCAATGCCAATGTCAGGTTTTATGCTATACGAATAATTATGAATGTGCACAATGATGTATATGTAAGGGTAGTCATATAAAATAGTAAAAAAAATTATAGCTAGTGTAATTATATGACAATATATTGATTAGGCGAATTATATTTCTCTGTAGTCAAAAACTTAAATAGCTATTAAACTGCTATCGAAGAATATTTATTATGATAATTTTACTAAGGGTACAAAAAAACCAAAAAACCAAACACTGCCGTCGAGTTGGATCCTACTCATAGTGACCCCTCCTTGGGTTTCTGAAGCGGTAACTCTATGGAAGTAGATTGCCCAGCCTTCCTTCCGAGGAGTGGCTGGTGGGTTTGAACCACCAGCTTTCTGGTTAGTAGTCAGATGCCTTAGGCAATACACCACCAGAGCTCCCAAGGGTACAAAGACAGTCTTTAAAAAATTGTATGTTCAAAAAATACTGGTATTTAAAATTAAATAAGTAGCAGTGGTGAAAATTTTGATAAAGACATGTTTACTTGGGAGTTGTGCAGATGTTGTATAAATTTATTTCAACTCCACTGGGTTAATAAGAAGTTTTCCAAACAGACAACATGAAGATGATAGCTTTCTGCAGGATAGCTTAGAGAATCAGTGTGCCTATCACGTCAGCTCATTGAAGGGAAAGGAGACTAAAAAGGGAGAGAAAAATTGGGGCAGGAATGAGATTGGAACAGCTCCAGTTTCTGAGATGGTGGACTGGATAATGTCTTTATGCATTTGCCACTAATCTTACCTCCTATCTGCTATTCCCCCTCCCCCCCCAAAAAAAATGAGGTCAGGGAAACTTGCAGAAGGACTGAGTGCTGTGAGATTCCTCCTGGCCTCCTGACTTTGCTTGGACAGGACCCTCTCCCTGGCCCACCAGCTTCAGGGGGCTACTGGCCCCCATAGGAACCCAGGTGGAAGGACCAGAGTGGCTGGGTACTCTCTGCGTGATCTTGGGGTAGGAGCTGCCAGATGGAGAGTGGTGAGCTTGAGCCTGTCATCCTGGCAGCCACTTATGGGAGCTCTTATTACTTTCCCTTCCTTCAGATGAGGAAACTGAGCCTTAGAGAGGTTACAGATTCCTGACCTTGGTAAGAACAGTGTGCTAGGATCCAATTTTGGTTCCAAAGTCCAGGCTCTTTCCATGAAGTCACGCTGCCCAGGAAAGTGTTCTGACATGTAAAATGCTTTGGGAAAAATGTTAATATGATCATTACTAATTTGGGAGCTATAGACAGTATAAGTTGTACTGAATTCATAGAAGAAAGGGTTCTATGAAAGTTGAGCCAAGAGGTTACTTGAAAGGAAGGAGTTTTGAGCTGAGCCTTGAACAGTGGGAGTGAGTCAATTCAGTAAAATATAAATGTCTGTCTTCTTCCCAAAAATGGCTCGATTCAGGTCTTACTAGTAGAGATCAGCAGGCTGATCCTCCCATGAAGAGCAATCATCTAATCATGAAAGCAATCATACAGTCATTGTCAGCTCAAAGATTTTCCTGTTGACTGATTTTCAGTTGTTTTAGGGATGAGGTACACCATTTAGTCAGCCCAATGAGCCTGGAGGCTGCCACGCCATTTTAGCAACCCCATGCTCAAGGCCTCCCTCTGAGGCAAAGGTAATCAGGAGCCACCCTATTCATTACCTTTGTGTCCAGAAGCCCCTATTTTCTACAAGAATCATCATTTAGAGACTGGTGAGAGCTTATATGGAGACTGCATCTAAAATTCTGTCACCAGATGACAATCAAGGAAGGAGTTGAAAGCCCAAATTGTGTTATGAGGGAAGATTTCAGGAGGAAGAGTCATTGCTTGGTGCTAGTGGCCCCTGAAAGCAGCTGCCTTGTAAAGGGTGTGCACAGACCACGGGATGGGAAGGCTGCTTGCCTGTGATCTCCTTGGAGGCAGGGAATTCACTGGGAAGGAAAGGGAATGATAGATAATGGCAGGAGGCTTTCCTCTGGTGTCTTTTTTATGTTATTCATTTTCTTTTGGCCTCTCTTCTCCCTTCTGCTTTTCTGCCCCCTCCTTCCAACCCACCCCTAGCCACTTTGCACATACATATAACTTCACCTCTGTCCTTCCTGCCCTCCTTGGTCTCTCCCTCCACTCTTCCCACTTCTTGGTCCCTCATCTGTTCCTCTTGTTCCCCCTTGGCCTCAGCCTCTCCCCGCACTCCCTTCATAGCCCCTAGATCTCTGCCCATCTGTATTTCCCTCTTTTGATCTCAATTTCTTTTCATCTTACCTGTCTCATCTCATCTCTCTTTCTCTGTCTCTCTTTCTGGTCTTTCTCAGTCTCTAAATCCTTCTCTCCTGGTCTCAGTCATATATTCCCCTTCAATTCTTTCTCTATGTTTTTCTCTTATTTGGAATGAGGTATGGGTTTGCACCATAATTGGATTTCCTCCCTGTGTAGTGGTGTATTCTGAATAGGCAAGGAGATGGGGATGTGCAGTGGGGCTGGGGGGATGCTCATTTGCTACATGACTGCCTGTTCTCAAGAAAGCTTCCTAGGTGTACTTGTCTTGGATTTTGCACATATTTCATTTTCAACCCCTTATTTTCAAATGGATTTTAGAAATCCCATGAACTTGGCAGAAATATAGTATAAAAGGCCTCAGACAGTATTCCCTGTATGCACTAGTCCTTTGGAGGGTGGTCATGTCTCTGGGTATTATTTACCAGGCCAGCTAAATGGGGCAGGAAGGGGAGGAGAAAATAAAGGTGTGCATGAGCAGTTCCAAAATAAGAATAGCAACAGCATACCCAAAACTGAACTCACTGCCATCAAATCAATTCCAACTCGTAGCAACTCCCATTGGGTTTCCAAGGCTGTAAATCTTTACAGAAACAGACTGCCTCATCTATCTTCCATGGAGTGGCTGGTAGGTTTGAACTACTGACCTTTTTGGCTGGCAGCTACTTACCTTAACCACTATACTGCCAGAGCTCCTTATCAGCAATAGAAGTGCAGGATTTTCTTCTTCATTTTTAGAAGTATCCTCTGGTCATTTTGGAGAACAGGAAGTATGAATTAAAAATGACAAGCTATCCATCTAATCCTCAACAGGTACAAATAATGCTTTGTCAGTGAAAGGTGTTCAATAATGTCCAATAAATAGGAGTTAAAGTGCATCTTTGAAAATCTCCTTTACCTTCCTGTGTAGGTGATGTGGCTGCTTCTTCACTCTACATCCCAAGTTTGTGATTTCTGCAAAAAAATGCATTTGATTGATTAAAATAGTATTTAGGATTTTGGGTAGTTCTTTCACCTTCCTTCTGCTTGGCCTTTACCTGTCTATGTAGAGAGTTTAGGAGAGATGAGGGTTGCAAGTGGTGATCTGCATCACTGATGGTTAATCTTAGAAGAGAGTAAAAAGTATGCCCTGTGCTACTCAGTCTATGGTTGAGGAAGCTCCATTGCTCTTGGGAAGAGAGCTAGCTTGGAGAGGGATGATGTAGGTAAGTGTTGGTAATTTTCCCATCTGGCTCTTTCCTTCCCAGTGACCATTCTCATTGGTTGTATTTCAGTTTTCTTTTTATATGTGAGACCTTCTGGTGAAAAGTCATATATATATGTGGTGGTTCATCCCGATTTTAGTACATTATCACAGCCCTGCAGTATCATTTCCTGGCACAGATGAGATGTGGAATAAAGAATATTACTTTAAAGAATATTAGCTTAATTTCAAGGAAAGGAAAGAATAATATGCTTTTTTCATTTTTTAAATGCCTGATAATAGATTTTTTTTCTTTTCCTTTTGGCCCATTGTCTATAACTAATAGACTGTTGGTTGCATCCACATTATTCTAGCAATTTTAAGGGGATTGAATCAAAGTTTCTGTAGGGCACCCAAAGGTTTAGTTTGTGGAATAAAGCATAGGCCATCTAAACTGGGTCAGGTAGAACTGCCTCCAAGCCACCTTGCCAGAAATGGTGTTTTCATAATAAGCTCTCTAGGGATGGTGTCTGAGTCTCCTCTGGGTGGGCGTGGCTTGTCTGCATTCCTTCAGAACCCGTTCTTACTTTTTCTGTTGTTGTTGTTGTTGTTGTTATGTGCCGTCCGAGTCAGCCCTGACTCATAGCGACCCCTCCTTGGGTTTCTGAGGCAGTATCACTAAGGAAGTAGGATTGCCCAACCTTCCTTCCAAGGAGTGGCTGATGGGTTTGAACCGCCAGCCATCTGGTGAGCAGTCAAGTGCCTTAGCCACTATGCTACCAGAGCTCCCTAGTGATGCCAAATAGGAGAAATGGGAAAGGAGGGAGAAGGACTTGGAAGCCTGACAGTCCAGGTAGGATCATAGGTATACTTTCATGGGAATAAAACACCTAAGGCAAGGCAGTTCCTTGTACAATGTTTCATTGACATTTCATGATTGAAACAGCTACTTAGAAGTATATTAAAGGAAGTGATGTGATGTAAGTAACTTTTTTTTCTAAATCACATAATCTTATATTTTGTGGCATGGATGAAATTGCTCCAGAATGAAACCCTAAAATATGCAAGGAAATCTGGGTGTGCTCATAAATAAGCTTTGCCCCCAAGGCCTGCATTTTTGTGACTCTTCTGTTGGGCATGGTAAGGATGATGTAAGGCATTCTTTAATTTGGATGTGCAAGATCATCTTTAAATCCCCACTGTGGCCTCCCTTATGGTAGACTGCTGCTGTTGTCTTCATAGAGTTTTCAAATAGTTAACAAAAACAATGGTGGTTGACCACAATTGCCCTCTTTGGACCGTTAGACCTGTGCTGTATTTCTTCCCTTCTTATCATTTGGGTGAATGCTGTAAATAGGAAAAGGATGTGAGAGCATGTAAGTCTAACTAGTGACTATTTATAAATGGTGTGATTAGTCTAATTCCTTATTGGTCGTAGGCATGGTTTGGGAAGTTCAGTGATGTGGAAACCTTAATGCCTTATGCTTTCTTTGTGTATCCTAATATCTTTATTCCAAAAAGATTATACAGCTTAATAGATTTCTCTAGAAGTTGACTTTGTGATATATGTACATTCTGATATTTTCTCAAAATCAATTATTATAAATATACCAAAAAAGGTTCCTGGCAATGTAAAATAAATAAGCAAGTAAATAAACCAGAAACTCATGGGGTCCCTAGTAGTTCACAATCTGTTACCTTCTATCCCTTAGAAAAAGTGCTATTTCAAATCCATTACTGCTCCATATACTATGTGGTATGTTTAGTAGTAAATAACTAGGTAATCACTTCAACCACAAGTGGGTTTTGGATTAAATTACAGTGGATTTTTTTAGGAAAGGCACTTTTCACCAGGGCTTCAAACCAGTTCTTTTTTATTCGGACATGGTTGACAAAGCAAAACTGGAACCGGCCCGAATTTTTAAAATGTGGGTGAACCAGAATGATAACTGGTATGGGAAGAATTACAGGTCAGTTCCTTGCTTGAAACTTAATCTCCCTCTTGGAAAATAAGGGTAATGTGTGCAACCAAATCTCTTGACAGGCCGAGTTGGAAAAAACGATGCTCTGTTCAAAGATGGCGTCTGACCATGCCACTTTGTATGTCACTTTCCACAGCTCTTGCAATAATCCAGTCTTCTGCATCAGCCTCCTGAAAGGGCTCGCTACATCTCTTCCAAGTCTCCTACTCCAAGGCATTGACCTGTAATATTTCCTGTTCTGGTTACTGTTCCACTTCACCCAAATACAAAAAATTTGGGTCTGTTTCGATTTTGCTGTGTTGGCCATGACTGAACCAGGAAGAATAGGTTCAAAGCCCTGCTTTCCACACATGTTACATTTTCTCTTCTGAGAAGGTGCAGGCTGCTTTATGAATTCCTTTGACACGGCCACCTCAGTCCATTATTCTGTTCTCATGCCATGAAACCCATGTTCTGTTTTTGGAGTTTATAACTTCTACTTTCAATCTTTTCAGAGCTCCCTTAGTCATTAATGGTGTATCTTGTTGTCTGCTACTAAAATTTAAGAATATGTAATAAATTAAGGATGGTTCTGCATTGCCTCTTATCTGACTAGCATCTGTGGGTGTCAGCTGCCAACAAGGAGCTCGGGTGTCTGGGCCGCTCCTGAATACTCACAAGCTGACACACGCTCTTCTGATAAAAGGTATCTTCAAATATGCATGTGATTTTCAATATAAATTTTGTATGCTTAAACACCTCCCGTAAGAGAATCGCTTGACCTAATAAAATGACTTGGCTGGAACTTTTCAAAGGCTGGATATAAATATCACTAGAAATTATATAGCTAGCATAAATACTTCACTCTCCGCTTTGCTGAGCATTTTCGGAATGCTTCTGGTCACATTTGTGAATATAGTGAAACCTGAGCTTGTACCAGAGGAAGGACATTGGGGGAGGGGATGCTTAGTCCAACAGGGTTCACCAGTCTTCCCAGGGAAACCGTAAAGTATTGACTAATCTCTACCATGGTTTCAGTGGTGATAAAAGAAGGGTTTTGTTCCTTTAGTTCTTATCTAGTCAGCTACAATCATTTTTTGATCATATGTGTGTATATATCTCATCTAAAAATCCACATGTTTGCATTCAGATATATCTTGTTAAGATTGTCATGTTCAAAGCAAATACATACTATATTCTCCAGAGAGACAGTATGTCTGTGTGGACAATAAGACAAGCAAAATCGAAGCATTGTCAAGTCTTTTGTATTTTAATGGAATATTTTATTCTCCTAATATAGTACAAGATGCTAAACTATATCTATTTAAGAAGGCATTTGAATAGAGTGAAGTATTTATTTTATTGCTTTAAAGCTATTCATTGTAAATAAAGGTTAATCTGTAGTTGGTGGTGGCAGTGGTGGTATTGGCATTGGTGGTGGTGGTGGTGCTGGGAGTGGGTGGGTGGTGGGTAGTGGTGGTAGTGGTGGTAGGTGGTGGCAAATGTTAACCCTGAGGCATGCTATGTTAAAAAGCTGATGTCCTTCTTTAAGGTCAAGAGATGACTTGTCCCTTCTGCACACCTTTTTAATTTGTACAACACTGAAGGTCATGAAGAGAAAGAATGAAACAAAACACCATAATATACCATTTTTCTTAATGTTGTTTCTCATTTGCTATTGTAATCTCCAGCTTTTAATTTTATAATGAGATCTTGATGCCAGGTTTCATATAAGGGACTAGCTATCATTAATTGATTAGAATCCACTATGCTGGTTTCTTTGCACTGTTATCCTGCTTGTCTGATAGATCAGAAAGTGGGATGCTAACAAAGGAGTCATTCAGGTAAGAGAAGGGTATGTTTCAGACTAATTGGTGTGGATACTAACTTTACAGTGCAGATAATGGTGTTTGTTTTATCATCGTTTTCCAAGACTTCCATGTTAGTATAATCTCAACATTTCTTTCTCTTTCTCTCTCCCTCTCTGCCCCTTCCCTACCATCCCTGGCCCTGCACAAAACACCAGCCTAATAAGCAAAAGAAAACATATGACCTTAAATCTGCATGTACATCAGATCTCTCACTGCTGGCTCTGCATCTCCCATTATATTCAGATATATACTCCAGATGCTATAAATCATTCAGAATTAGCAACTCTGCTCTGTACCTCACTTGATGGCTCCAATACGCCCACTTCCATCACAACTGGCAAATGGTGGTGGTTTATTTTGGGACACATATAAGAGGCTGTGTCTGTGGCTCTGTCAGCTAAGGACTGATATTGTCATGTAATGTGGCCTCAACTCTTGTCTCCTTGGCTAGACTGCTCACCAGAAGCTCAGCCCAAATATGTTAGAGGTGGGAAGCGTTATGGACGAAGGTCCCTACCTGAGTTTCAAGAATCTGTGGAGGAGTTTGCAGAGGTGACAGTGATTGAGCCACTAAATGAAGAAGCACGGCCTTCACACATTACAGCCAGCGACTGCAGTGAGGTAAGAAATTGGACTGGCACATTCATCTTGATCACAAACGTGAATACCCATATCATTGTGGCACAGAGAAAGGACAACTGCCGGCTTTTATGGGATGAGATGGGGCAATCATTTGCTAATATTATCACTTGCTAATGTTATCACATGGCTAATTTTTTTAAATTTGAATATTTTAACCTCTTTCATTGTTTGGAGAGCTGATATTTCTGTGCATGTTTTATGATTATATATTTTTAATTCATTTATTTTCATGATACCCAGGTTCTGCTACTTCTGCCCCTTTTTGGGAATATCTCCAACCTCCATGGCACTGTCATTTTTAGTTAAATAAAATGATAAACAATTACCTGCCCTCCCCACATACTGAAAAACAGTGTCCATGACAGGTAAAAAATGAAAGAACATATTTAGGGCATTTCAAGGGCCTGCCTCTTGTCTTTTATGGTAGGACAAAGTGGTTGTAAAGTTGGTTTGTGCCTCAAGATACTGAGCAGAGACACGTTGCAGTTCTGGGCAGTTGCTGTTCTTCTTACTGGTTCTGGCACATGAAGCCCATCTTGTTCTCCCACATCCAGAAACTCACCTGCCTCCCTCATTTCCCTTCGTCTCCCTTTCCTTTCTCACACAGCTGAATCTACCAATAAAGAAGAGGCTCTCACGTTTCCTTTATTCTCTCCTATGGTTCATTTAGCAGCATCCCATTTATAGAACATGATTGAAAATGCCATGCTGAGCAAGCTGTAAATATTTCTTGCAAATCCAAGCTCAGACTGTAGCTGCAAATGTTTCAGATACTAATGTATACTGGAAAAGAGACAAAGTGCCTCAAGTTTCTTATAGTTGTCTGTAGATTTTAGGTTGATCAGAGTGTGTGCACACACGTGTGTGCGTGTGTATGTGCACGTAGAAAGAAAGAGAGGAAAGACAGAGATTGCTGCCAAATTCTTATAGTCAGCTTATTAAAATCTATGGGAAGTTTACTCCCAGTAGTGTCCCCAGTAATCAGACACGTAGCATCTTCAACTTTCCAGACTAGCCACAAACCCAAAGACAACTGGAAAGATACCAAGTGTTGAACAACAGATCAAACTGGCAAGAAGTACTGAAAATGAGAAGAACACATGATTGGTCTGCTAATCAGAACAAGTTTGCACTATTTTTTTTAAACAAGTCATACTTGTCCTCACACCAAGGAAAGGACAGGAAAGAAGCAGTGGCAAAAATGTGAGTGAGAAGAGAGGAAGAAAACAGCAGGAAAAGAGGAAAAATGGAAATGACAAAAGCAGTGCAGTATCAGGGTAGGTGGGAAGGGACCTCAGGAAACAGAAACACCCATGAGAAGCAGGAAGGAGAGTGCTGCTTAGCACATCGCACATGCTGGGCTTGGTCTGCGGCAGAGACGACTACTCTGTCGTGGGTACTGTCCATTATTGGTCCCTCACTTTTCCTGGGTCCATTTGAAAGTTTAGATAGAGACAGTTTCCCAGAAAACCGCTTATGCTCACATGCATAAAAATTTTATATTTAAAAGTTTAGGAAGGCAAGTAATTTGCCTACTTTAATAAGTGCAATGTTCATAATATTTATCTTGCTGTAGGGCAGGGTATTATCATTTTATTACACAAAGTCTGTTTCATAACTCTAGGTAGTATGCAGTATGTTTGCACACTGAGACATTTCTCTACGAAAAATGATTAGAATATGTTTCAACACTTTAGGGGGTAAGCTTTTGTTATCTGGAAAACTCTTTTTAATCCAATATCTCATTTCCCCAGCCATGTTCATACTTGAGGCATTATTATTTGATAATAAGTGGTGCAGTGATTACTTATTTTTTGATACTGTAGTTTCTATTCACCACCCGAGGACACCCAGGAAGTTCTTGGACAAAGGTGACTTTATTGCTGGTAACATATTTCTTCTGTCCTTGTTCTTATCTACTAACTCTCAGTGAGATTTACTATTTAAGAAGTGAGACTTTGGTTTCATGTATGATAAAGATAATGCTTGAGACCTGAGTGTAGACAAAGCCTTACTACATGTGTCTTATTAAAAGGATATTTTGGGATAACTGTTTCACCCCCTGATGTAATTCAGCTTCCCTTAACTTCTCTAGAAATCTCTAGGTATAGACTTTTGATGCTACATACAGAAGAATTAGTGTTCAACCACCCACCATCAAAAAGCTGCAGATAGAGGTCTGGAGAAAGTTATTTCTCTCCATTTGCGTTCTCCTGAGGACTCCTACTGACTTGACTTTGATAGTCTGCTGTACCCCACACCAGAAAGCCAACAGGGATACCAGATAACTCCTTTATACTGTATTTATATTGCCAAGGCCCATCAAACTGCCTTCTTATTTAAAGTGTTTTGTAAGCTTACTTGAGCCTGTCAACTTTTTTTGATCGAGTCATCTCTTTATAATAACTTCATATGTAATATTTTCAATGTTCCTATTGGCAGTAAAAAGGGCACATCCCACCTTTGTGCATAACTGTGGTCATAGGTTACACACATGGCTTTCACCCATGCATATAGTCTGGTGATAAAGTTTTATCAACATGCATACTATTGTGTCAAAATAGAATTCTTGTTTCCTTGCCAGCGTCCAAAGTAGCTTCAACAATTTAGGGCACTCAGTTGGCAAATAGCAGTTATGTGCTGGCAGCATAGGCTCGCTTTAGAAATTCTCACCCCTTCTGTAGAAGCATCGTTATCCTGGAGTGCCATACAGTCATCCCCATTCTGGAGTAGAGGCTTGCACTTTGAACCTCAACAGGGCAGTGGGGAAGAAAACAGACGCAATGATGGTGGTATTTATTTATTCCTAACGTATAAAGAGGTCAGAATCCATCAGGATTTCTTTATTGTGCTGTTGGGTTGGGTTTTTTTGTTTTTGTTTTTTCTCTCTGATTTAGTCAGAATCCATCAGGATTTCTTTATTGTGCTGTTGGGTTGGGTTTTTTTTGTTTTTGTTTTTTCTCCTCTGATTTAGTTGCCTGAGGTCCTTTTGTCTCCTGTCCTTGGGTGTTGAGAATTTACTTCCCGGGTGTATTGTTTGTTGGTGGTGGCCCATAATTCACTGCAGTGCCACCAGACAAGATTAAAGGAGGCGGTGGGGCTACATATCCCCTGATGTGAAGTATTTGCTAAGCAATAGTCAAATGGGAAACTGGAAGCAGGCCTTCATTGATTTGATTGTGGGTTTTCCATTGACTCCTAGATTCTGGCGTAGGGGAAGGTGGGATTCCTTTCTTTCCTTTGAACGGCAATTTCTCCTGCTCATCAGCGTGGCTGATTTTTCTTAAATGACTTCAGAGTTTTTTGATGAAGGCAGTAAAAGAATCTGAACCCGTTGTTGGAAGTTAAACAGAGAGGAAGCCTGTCTGTTGCTATACAAACTAGAGACTAATCGTGGCTCTAGGATAAATCAAGTAATCATCTTATTTATTTGAGGACTTGGGGTGGGCAGTGAAATAGAATGGTACCATAAGCACCTATTAAAACTATCCCCAGGGTAGCTCCCTTCCTTCTAGGATCTTACCCTGTAGGCTTTAGTGAGCAAACAGTCACCTGAAGATATAAAATAATAATTCTGCCCCTTTCCCTCTAGGACTACTCCATAATAGGAGAGGTTGCTGCAGATCGACAAGAATGCATTCCTAAGTTTCTGGGATAGTGGTTCACAACATTTTTTCTGTGTCCTTATTTGGGAGGCCCCTTCCCATAAGCATAGCCAAAATGATAGGGAATTTTACGCATTCTGAATGCTCTACAGTCTACCTGTAAGCCTTCTCCACCAGAAAGATGCTGAAAAGCAGAGGGGTGACAGTGAGGTCATTATAGAGATCACTTTGTAGCCACTAAATTTATTTTTAATGTAAATCCCACATGAAGCATCAGGCTTCATTAGTTGCAAACCACTTGGCGCCTATCTCATGACTCTTCATGGCACATTATTGGGATGTGCCCACGTGGATGAGAGCCCACCTTGTTACATAGGATAGCAGATGTCCCTCTACCTCAGCCTCATCCTCTAGAACAGAATGTAAGAGAATAAAGCTTGTTATCAGGTGGTTTCCCCGCCCCCCAAATTATGTTCACCTTTTGTTTCAGCTTATGTATGTTATAGCACTAACATAAATTGTAAACATTTTAATAGTCTCAATCCCACCCTCACCCCTAGTGTCTATTGGCAATTTAATTGTTTCCTGCTAAAAACAGAAAATATCTAGCCTCGCTATTAAGCATGTCTCCACTCTCAACTTTCCAGGCAATAAAGCCATTCCATAGGGAAAGCTACTGTAATTTTGGTAAATTTTCAGTACTAAAATGTGTATTTCAGAATTTCCTTTGGAAACCCTGAAGCAGAATGTGCTCATTTTACAAGTGACAGGTAGGTTCCACCATCAGGCTGAAATGTACGTTTCTTGTCCGCTTTAGTGTGTTTATCTGACAAATGGAGCCCTTTGGAAGCTGACCTTTCATTTAGGGTGGTATTGAAGAAAAAGTGATTTTCCTTTTTTCATGGGATTATTTTCACTCAAGGCAATTCAGTTGGACATTTTATTTGGAATTAATCCAGACTAACAAAGGGCACACTTTTGATTCCAACCTAAGGTGTCATTAATGAGAAGGTTTTGGTTGTGGTTACTGCTTTGCTTGTTAATAAACAGAACTGAGTTTTTAGGTTTAGAAGAGTACTTTTTTCCTTCTTTCTTTCTTTTAATAAAGATGGTTTTTATATGCCATAGCTACTGAACTGACCTTGAATTTTCTGCTCAGGTTTCTCCTCAGCGTAGGTGGAAGGAGGAAAATAAAGAATTGTCAATTCTACCCTCTAGTACTCAGACCTGGGAGGAAAGGTCGGACAATTAATACAATTGGGGCAGGGCCACTTTGCTTTTTGCCCTGGTTGAAAACAGGGGACACCTTGTTAACTGTTTTCCTCCACAGGGAATAAATGAGGTCTAGTAAGATTCTTATCAAGAGCAAGAGACTTGAAGCAATTATTTCTTCAGTAAGAGACAATAGTATTGTAAGCCAAAACCTCAGGCTTTCACATTGCAGTTTAAGTGAGAACCTGAGAGAAAAGTTTAAGCCAATTGCTGCGTTAGCCCAGGAATGCACAAATAAATCAAGTCTTCATGTTGGGACTGCAGGGTAGGAGGTTACATGGTGGTGGTGGTTTCAAAGCTAAAACACAAAAACTGTGTTTTATTGCCTTTTTTACATAAAATCAAAATTCTTTAAGAAGTGCAAATCTGACTTATCCTTCTCTTAGGTTCATTTTCTTATACATGTAACTTTGCAGCTAAACTTTATGAATTATTTGTTTATATTGTATAAAGTCAATATTTAATTGTGGAGCAAGCTTTTTAATAACTGAGAGTAATCCTGCTAAGATCTTTCATAGTTGAAATGGACCTATCACCCCATTACTCCCATTACAGTCTTTGATTTTGAAAAAGAAACTAATTTCATTACTGATGCTATTTAATATTTATTTCCATCAAAAGATGTGACATCATCAAGATAGTTTTTCTTTTTTTTAAAAGGAATTCTAGCGTTTCCCTTTATTTTAAGTCTTATTAGATTATCTGGCTATTTCCAGAGATGAAACTCTCATCCAAGATGTGCTAGTAGATCACTTGAAAGTGACATTATAGCCCCTTCAAAGTTAGTAAGTTGCCTCTTGCCCTAGCACAGATCCTTCAGGCACTGGTGTCCTAGGAGTCTCCCTGACTCCATGTGGAGGGAGATTCCCTTGGAGTCCAGCCCTCACCCCTCCCTCTACAATGTCTGATAGTGTCAGGAAGTAACTAAAACATAAAACATACAACAAATAAAAAATTAGCGAGTTAAATTTAATGATGATAGAAACATTTTTTTTTAATACCAGTAAAAATTTTCCAACTAGAAAGGCAGTAATTCTCTAAGTGAATCAACAAATACCTGTTAAGTAAATCTGGTGAGCAGGATATATCAGATGTATTTAAAAAATTCCTTTCCAGGGGATGGAAAACTTTGGAAATAGATATTGCTGACAGTTGCATGCCATGATGAATGTCATTAATGTTACTAAAATGTACATGTAGAAAATATGAAATGGCAAATGCTTTGTTACATGTATTTTGTTGTTGTGTTGTTGTGTGCCACCGAGTCGGACCCGACTCATAGCGACCCTTCCTTGGGTTTCCAAGGCAGTATCACTACGGAAGTAGATTGCCCCATCTTCCTTCCAAAGAGTGGCTGGTGGGTTTGAACTGCCAGCCTTCTGGTTAGCAGTCAAGTGCCTTAGGCACTAGGCTACCAGAGCTCCCTGTTACATGTATACTCACCACAAAAAGAAAAAAAAAAAAAAATCCTTTCAGGACTTCAAATCCAGTGAACCAATTCAATCCCCAACCATTGGTAGGAAAAGAAGCTTAAGGTTCAAACTCTTTTAAATTCAGCATTTCCATATGCTGTCAGTGCGGAAGGCTTTTTAGCAGTGTAGTAGGACACATCTAAATGTGTGTGCATTTAAAAATCATACATTAATGCTTGTTATCCTCAACGATTAACTTGTAGCTTTTAATTGTTTTTAAAGATAAAGGAATTGATCTGCATTCTAGTCCTGACCATCCTGGAACTGAGCAGCTTGTCCCTGGATTCAGAATGGAGGGCTCAGTAACTGCCCTGTCAGACCCTCCACTGCCTGGGTTACCTTCAAAAGCAGAATAGCGGGAAATGAACTACAGCCCAAGAAAGTGTATCACCTCAGAAACACAGTCAGCCCTGCTGGAAACACATACCTTCCAGCGCCCTGCTCAGGGCACGGAATTTACAAACACTTAGCACTATTAGTGAGATACACCATGGAGACAGTGTATGTGTCCTAAAGTGTTATCGGGGAGCCCTGGTGGTGCAAACAGTTAAGCGTTTGACTGCTAACCAAAAGGTTGGCAGTGAACTTACCAGCAGCTGTGCAGGAGAAAGACCTGGTGATCTGCTTTTGGAAAGGTAACAACCAAGGAAACCTAACGGGGCAGTTTCTGTTCTGTCACGTGGGGTTGCTGTGAGTTGAAAACAACTCGATGGCCCGGAACAGCAATAGCAAAGTTTTGGTCATAAGCGTTCTCCTTAAACTGATACTCTGTTTTCTTCAGAGACAGCTTGTGTCTAGCTCGGTGTAGTGAGCTGCCTTCAAGTCAGTCCAATTTATGGGGATCCCATGCACAATGGGATCAAACTGCTTTTTTAAAAAGGAAAAAAATTTAAACTACACCCCCGTTTGTTTGGGGGATGCTCTGTTATTCTACTAATTTTCCTTCCTCTTTCCTCTTAGCTAACAAGGCTTTCCCCTTTTAAAAAAAAAACAATCTATTTCATACTCTGAGGGTGAGAGATCAGCTCAGCAACCTCTTCCGGGAAAGAATAGCTCCGTGTGTGCCCCCATAATCGTTTTAATTAGCCGTACATTCTGGGTGCACAAAGGTCTGCGCTGGAGCAGATGGCTGGTGGGGGCGGTGGCTGCGCTATTGTGGGCAGGGATTGCACTAGGCCCACAGGCTGCAGATGCTGGCCCGGACCTCAGGGCTGGAAGCCCGGATCAGAGAGGATCAGGCCATCTGCTCTGCAGTCCAGCAAAGCAGGTGTCCTTCCAAAGAATACACTCACAAAAACTGTGCCGCCTGCACACAGGCAGACATGTACAGGACACCCTTGTCCAGCTGTAGGACAGCCCAAGCACTGGCCACAGTGATCAGTGTGACATTGAGATGCACAGCTCATAGGATGATACAGGGCTCCCTTTGTCTGCCTGAGGGGGCGGGGGGGTGCCTTCTGTAGCAGCCATTACCGGCCTGGCAACCTCTGACCCTCTCCCCTCTCACTCTCAATGGGGCTGTTGGCTAGCACACTTGGCATGGTAATGAGGAAGCTCAGGAAGCCCCTGCCAGCTGCAGCCACCCAGGGGACCCCCATGGAGGCCACAGTAGTGGCAGGGAGCATGGTGAAGGGCTGGTTTCTAAATAGAATCAAAAGTTGGTTGCATCCTCACAACCACCAGGCTCAAAGCTGTAATTTTTAAAGAAAGTCTCTTTCAGGTTTGTTCTTAAAACGGACTCTGGCCTTCCTGCTGAGTTTCCTCTGCTGCTCTGTACTGGTTTTAAACACCCAAGTAGTGGGAATAGTAACTGCAATGTTTATTTACTTAATACTCTTTGCATTTAATTTGGGACAGGCACTGTTCTAAGAGCTTTACAAATGTTAAGCACACCCAGGGAGGTATGAACTATTGTTATCCACTTACCAACTAGTGAGGAAACTGAGGCACACAGTGATCTTGGCCAAGATCACACAGGTGGTGGAGCTGGAATTGAACTCCCAAACCCTTAACCATGTCATTGTTCTGACTGAAATAATAATAATATTGACTGTTTCCTAAGTGCCAGGCACATGTCCCCATGTATTCCTATGAGGTAGGTAGGAGTATCAGCCCTACTGTGCAGATCAGATAAGGTGCTGAGGGATCACAGAAAATGGCAGAGTCAGACTTAACCCACATAGTCCCTCTGCTAAACCCTTGTACTTAACCACCACAATTTTTGCCTCCATAGTTCAAGTTGCTGAAGTCCCACAGAATGAACTAATTTTTAAAATTTATTAGTATCCTGCCTCCAATGAGAGACTACATAAAATTTCAAGGAGAGATGTTAAAAATTCTTTCTCATGAGTTAAATATTGAGAACCAGTCTCATCACTTGCACCCTATCTTTGCCAAAGATTTTCTTGATTATCTCTCTTCACCTGCTCAGGATGACCTGTGTCTGGAGGCCATCTGCCAAGCTTTCACTGGGCTTTGTAAACCAACAGCAATTAAACAACCCTGTTACAGAATGATGCCTCCTTTTTTTATTTTTAAATTGCGATTTGGGTGGAAGCTTACAAAGCAAATTCACTTTCCATACAGCAGTTCACATATACTTTGTCTCATGACATTGACTACAATTTACCCCAATGCAACAGCTCCCCTCCCACCTCCTCCCCATAGTTACCTCTTCCCTGCATGCACTCCTGCCCCCTGAGCTGTCTCCCTGTGCATACCCAGGCCTTCTATTCTCCCATGATTGTTCTCTTCAAGGACTATATCTACCTAGTGTAAATGTTCCCCTCATATGCCTGTCTTTTGTTTGGCTGGAAGCCACAGGAGTGGGTTCAGCTCTAGACCTAAGGGCAGCTGGGGGCCATAATGATGCCTTCTTTTATTGGTGGGGTCCCAGTAACACAGCCAAATGATCTAATCCCTGCAACCTTCTAACCTGCCTTCCCCTCCCTCC
The DNA here is from genome assembly GCF_000298275.1 of Orycteropus afer afer. NCBI lineage: Eukaryota > Metazoa > Chordata > Mammalia > Tubulidentata > Orycteropodidae > Orycteropus > Orycteropus afer. The sequence goes on along the minus strand of NW_006921698.1, from coordinate 7,908,032 downwards.
CCCTCTGCTTTTTAATTGGAACTATGGCTCCAGGCAGTCAGAATGAAAATAAATGAGCTGTGAATGAATTGCATCTTCCTTCCAGCCCCCCTGAAATCGCAATTTAATAACAAACAGTCTATTGCCATGTGCTTACCTCCCTATTATTAAAGGAACAGATCCTTGGTGGAGACTGGGGTAAAGCATAGCACGTATCTGGGCGGTAAACTTCGTTCCCAATTGAGGTGGTCTTGGGATGGAAATCCAGCCATTGATGTAAGCTGGTTTCTCTTCCTAACAGCTGGTCCCAGTTGGGTCTACATTTCTGAGAAATTGTCACTGGAGAAATGTTTGAAAAATTGTAACCCCCAGAGATTTTAACACATATTTAAGATATCCCTTACCTCACCACCCCACCTGCCTTTGGAGTTTATGTGAAATCATTTAAGCTGTGGATGCTGCCTTAGATTTAGAAGGCTGTACCAGATGGCATGAATGGTTTGTGCTTGACTCTCCAAAAGATTTGAGATGGGAAACCACCCAGTGAGCCCATGGAAGAAAGGACTAATGATCTGCTTCCGTTAAGATTACAACCAAGAAAACCTTATGGAATAGTTCTACTTTGTAACCCATGGGTCACTATGAGTCTGAATCAACTCAGTGGCAGTGGGTTTGGTTGACCTGTCTCAAGAATGCCACTTAGAGTTAGTTTCAGTTCCCAAGTTAAGTCTCAGATGAGTGTCCCTGGCTTTTGTACACTCCAGTAAGCTAAAGGACATTGGCATCAACAGGGGTCACCTTCCACAGTAGCACTTGGTAGGCTTGCCACCTGTCTTACTCCACCAAGCCTTCAGCAGGCGGACGTTGCAGTCAGTGCAGAGTGGTACGTACCAGGTGGAGAGAATGCCTTCCCTTCTCCCCCACCCCCAGATCACGGGACATTAATTTAGTGAGAATTTGAGGGCAGGTGGGCAAAAGTATTGAAAGCTGTACCTATATTGTATAAACAACACTTTGACAGTAAAGAAAATAAAATTGTTTCCCATAGTCCCTCAACCAAAATATCCCTATTTTTATGATAGCTATTTCCTTCCCGTCTTTGTTTCATTATATAAATATTTTTGCAGCGATAGTCATAGTGTAGATAGCCTTTTTGTTATGGCCTTTCATTTAACATTTCATTAGCTGTTTTTCCACGTTCCTACATGGTTTTAGAACAGTATTTTTAATGACTACATTATGATGTTTTGTAATACTTTATGCCCCATTGTTGAACACTGAAATTATTTTCAACAATTTACTCTTTCAAAAAGTGCTACAATGCACATGTTTATGTATGTAACATATTTCTTTATTTTATTGCCTTCAGAAAACAAGTAAGATTATTGGTTTAAACAGTATGAACCTTTTTATGGCCTTTGATACATAAATCCATTTTCTTTACTAAAAGGATCTTATATGGCTACCAGTACTAACATATGAACACGCCTGTTTTAAATCACACTTTTGACAATGGAAGCAGTTATATTTTAGATATTTTCCTAACTTAATAGGAATAAAATAATTATTTAATTTATTCTTTTTTTGATGGCTGTTGAGATGAATCTCCTCCCGTAATTTTTTGTATCGCCTCTTGTGTGAATTATCTGTTTGTGTTCTTTGCATATCTGTTTGGACTCTTGGCATTTTTCTTACAAATTCATATGAATGATACCTCCCTAAAACCAAAACCAAACCCACTGCCATCTAGTCAATTCCGACTTGTAGCGACACTAGATGACAGAGTAGAACTGCCCCATAGGGTTTCCAAAGCTGTAAATCTTTACAAAGCCAACTGCCTCATATTTCTTCTGTGGAGAGGTTGGTGGGTTCAAACTGCTGACTTTTTGGTTAGCAGCCCAGTGCTTTAACCACAGCTCCATCAGAGATTCTTGGTCCCAGCTTCTTGTTGTTGTTGTTGTTATGTGCCATCGAGTCGGCCCCGACTCATAGTGACCCCTCCTTGGGTTTCTGAGGCAGTATCACTACGGAAGTAGGATTGCCCAACCTTCCTTCCGAGGAGTGGCTGGTAGGTTTGAACTGCCAACCTTCTGGTTAGCAGTCAAGTGCTTTAGCCACTATGCTACCAGAGCTCCTTGGTCCCAGCTTACATGCTGAATAATAATTTTAGCAATTATGGGTGCCACAGTAGTATGAACATTTAAATCATTTGCTCTCTTGAATGAGAAAATGAGTATGGAGGGACAGTCAGGCAGGATGCTTTTATTAGTAAGGTTTTGATTATTAAAAAAAAAAAAAAAATTAATGGAACAGTGGAATTCTGCCCCAGAAACAACAATGTAAAAAAAAAAGGGGGTAGGGAACCCATGAAGGACTATTTACTCCACCACTCTCTTACGCCCTACCCCCTACCCCATATTTCCACCAGTTTGTAAGTTTGGAAATATGTCTTTATGTAGAGATACAGGTTGAGTAAGCTGATAAAATTATAATCACAAACAAGCAAGCAATGAAAAAAATCACTCTGTACCCTAATTCAGTTTCCATAGATACCATGTATATTATTGACTTTTAGTAGTAATCTGAATGAGTTGCATTTGACATTGAATTTACATATTTTTAGTTATGGCCTTATGAGGTTTTCTTTGTGGCAAAAATAATCCATTTCAGCATTGTCATTTGGGAATTTCAGTTTGGTGAATACTCTGAGTGGGTGCTGTCTTCCATATCCTTCTAAGTAAAATAAGGAACTGTGAAATTGTAGTATACAGCTGCTCCTCATTTTAAGAGAGATATCTAGCTTTTCAGAGTGTAGAGAAGAACAAAGGAGATGTGTTTAGGTTGCCTGAAAGAAGAACATCAACTCATATCAAGCTACTGAAAGATAATATTTAACCTATGTAAGAATTTTAGGTGGCTGAAGGAATTCAAGATCTGGAGATGGGAGTTAACTAGCCTGAGTTTTCTATTTAGTTTAATTCAGGATTCTAAGAAATCAACTAGTTCTGTACAGGATCCTCAAATATCCACGATCTCTTTATAAACTTTTTGTTCAGCCATCACAAAGAATGGGCTGGTTATTTGTTACCAAAGGCAGCCTCATTCATAAAGTTGGATCTTTGTTAAAGACAGTAGCCTGATTTTGAAAGAGGAGTTCACCTTTATTTACCAGGACTTCTTCAGTGGTTGTAGAACTTTCCCATAGGAGTGATTATGGGCAGTGATTATTAGTTGCTGGAGGGGCCAAAGCCACTGCTGACCTACTTGCTGCCACTCACTGGAGGCAGACCGATACCGTGGGTGCAAGGAGAGCATGTGGGCTGGGTTTTGATCCTGACTTGTGCCCTTGATTCTTGTTCTGTACATAAACTATAACCCTATGCTGTGGCCTTAGAAAAGGCCCAGTAGTACCATAGCATGAGAGGTGGATAGAATGGTCCAATTTAGATAAATTTCTCTACTTTTGAAGTAATTTATTGTTAATCTATATCTTGAGCTTTCTAGTCTACCTGTTTTAAGTTGCATCTCAATCTCCTTGCTTTCCCACAGACACACGAGATAATTCTTGTCTCTTTACTTCAGGATCTAACAACTGCTTTTTTCTTTTCACTTAGCCACTTAGTTTGCTAGGGCTGCCATAACAAAATACCACAAAGTGGGTGGCTTTAAAGAAAATGTATTTTCTCACAGTTCTGCAGACTGTTGTTAGTTGCTATCCAGTTAGTTTAGACTCATGGCTACCCTGCAACAACAGCACCACAGAAAGAAACCGTGCCTGGTCTTGTGCCATCCTCAGTTGTTGCTAAACCAGAGCCTATTGTTGCAGCCACTCTGTCAATCCATCTCCTTCAGGGTCTTCCCCTTTTTCACTGACCCTCTATTTACCAAGCATAATACCCTTCTCCAGGTATAACATGCCCAAAGTATGAGAGAGAGAATCTGGCCATTCTTGCTTCTAAAAGAGCATTCTAGCTGTACTTCCTCAAAGACAGCTTTGTTTGTTCTTCTGGCAGTCCGTGATATATTCAGTACTTTTTGCCAACACCGTAATTCAAGGGTATCAATTCTTCTGCAGTCTTCTTTATTCATTATCCAGCTCTCACATGCATATGAGGCTATTGAAAGTACCATGCCTTGGGTCAGGCACACCTTAGGCTTCAAAGTGACATTTTTGTTCTTTAACACTTAAGGAAGTCTTTTGTAGCAGATTTGCCCAATGTAATATGTGGTTTGACTTCTTGACTGCTGCTTCCATGGGTGTTGATTATAGACCCAAGTAAAATGAAATCCTTGACAACTTCAGTCTTTTCTCTGTTGATCATAATGTTGCTTATTGGTCCAGCTGTGAGGATTTGTTTTCTTTATGTTGAAGTGTAATTCATACCAAAAACTGGTCTTTGATCTTCATCACCAAGTGCTTCGTGTCTTCTTTTGGAGTCTAGAAGTGCAAACTTTAGGTATCAAGAGGACTGTGCTCTCTGTCAACTCCAGGGAAAGATCGCTTCTTGTCTCCAGCAGCTTCTGGCAATCTAGGGTGTTTCTTGGTATTTCTTGGCTTATAGTGTCTTCCCTCTGTGTATGACTCTATTTCCATGTCTGTCCTCTTTTAAAGATGACATTCAGAAGGGAGTAGGAATAGGACCTACCCTACTCTGGTTTGACTTAACTATCAACAATCAACATCTGTGGAAAAAAAACAAACCTGATTTCTCCAGTGTCACATACATTCACTGATACAGGGGTTAGTACTTTAGCTTTTCTTTTGAGGAGACGCGATTCAATCCCTAACAGCTGTCTCCAGTTCATTCTTCAGATCTCAGTTTACACATTGCTTCATCTAGAAGCCTAACCAAGTCTGAAGTGTTCCATTTAGGTACCCTTAAGGCATGAACTTCCTATCATAGCACTTTATTACAATTATATTGTACTTCCTGTTTTCTTCATTAGCATATGAACTTCTTGAGGCAGGAAGTATGTTTGTTCTGTTTACAGTCATAGCCCCAGGACCTTGCACAATACCTGGCACAAAAGTGAGAAGTCACCAAACATTTACTGAAGAACAAATTCACTAATGTATGTATTAGACCCTGTTGGTCCATGGATTCTGAAGTTTTGTTCTTTCTATTTGTTGTGATAGGTTTTCCTGTTGAGTAAATGATCTTGCAAATTCTTGTAAAATACTGCAGAAGGCTGTGTGTGGTGTTTCTTAAGAGTCTCCTCTTGATGAGCTGGTTGACTTGAGGAATACCCACCTGGATGAAAATACTGGCTTGTCCATGAAATCATGTACTTCTGCTGATGATGATAATTTCAGAGCCCAAGAGTGACCTGGTCTAGGAGAATCTAGGATAGTTCTTTCTGAATAACTGCCTAAATACACTCCTCTTTTTCTCTTGTCTTTTTTAGCACTGGAAGACACAACACAGTGAGGAATATGAAGCAGAAGGTAAGAGCTTGGTGTGTTGGGAAGCCTGGGAAGAAAGGCCTGCCTTTTACAAGATGCTCCCCACACCCTGCCTTCCTGTATCTCTTAAACTTGCTCCTTAAAGCCTTGCATGCTGGAGGCCAGCTGGCAATTAACAGTAGGAGAAACAGCCCTCCCGCTGCCTTAGAGTGGATTCTGCCTCATAATGACCCATTAGAGAAAGTGGAACTGCCCCACAGGGTTTCCAAGGCTATAAATTTTTACAGAAGCGGACTGCCTCATCTTTCTCTCACAGAGCAGCTGGTGGGTTCTAACCACTGACCTTTTGGTTAGCAGCCAGATGCTTTAACCAGTACGCCATTGAGGCTCCCTGGCAACAACAAAAATAATTCCCAATTGTATCTCCTAGCATTAAAATCCTAGCATTTAACATAGTGCAAGAGATAGTGACTAAGAAGCAGAATTTCACTTATAGGCTAACTACGATCTTGCTTACTCTTTTAAATTAGTTTGTAAACAATGCTAAATTAAATAATCAGTTGTGGTTGAGTTGATGGCGACTTGTGGAGAACCCCACGTGTGTCACAGTAGAACTGTGCGCCATAGGGTTTGCAATGGCTGAGTTTTGGGGAAGATTGCCAGACCTTTCCTCTGGATGGACTTGAACTGCCAAACTTTTGGTTAGCAGTCAGTAGGCTAAATGTTTGCATCATCCAGTGAGTCCCCTAAACTAAATAGTGACCTTGTTAGAATGCATCCCTTGACAGATTGCACTATGTAGTTCAGCAGCATAAGAATATGTTGATCCTCTGGCCACCAGATGGCAATGTGGTTCAGCTGACAGACTGCTTCACAGCCTGCCCGGGATTAACTGTACTTAAGTATGATTGCAATATGTTCTCTAAATTTCCAACCTGGAAAAACACAGTAGTAACGGGTTTAAAAGGAGCTCTGGTGGTGTGGTGCCTAAGGCATTTGACTACTAAACAGAAGGTTGGCGGTTCAGATCCACCAGCCACTCCTCAGAAGGCAGACTGGGCAATCAGAAACCCAGGGAGGGGTTGCTATGAGTCGGCTCCTACTTGACGGCAGTGAGGTTGGTTTTTAGAACAGGCTTAAAAGGAGCTTCGGTGGCTGAGTGGTTAAGGCATCTATTTCCTTAAGGAATTAAAGCCTTGGAAATCCTATGAGGCAGTTGTAGGGTCGCTATGAGCCAGAGTCACCTCAGTGGCAGTGGAGTTGGAATGGGCTTAAATTCTGCCAATAAATGGCAAGGTTAGCATTAAATGTTCTCAACCCTGCAAGGTTCTTCCAGGCATACCAATTGTGGCAGTAATTATCTCATATGTAAGTGAGGCCTTTGCAGAATCTCTAATGTATAAGTGGAAGATTTAAGTAGAAGTGGAAACTTTTAATACAGGATAAATAAGCAGTTTAAGGCTTAAGTCTTCAAATAAAACATAGGTAATTAGGAATTTACAACTTGCAATCATGCTTTCAATTTGAATTGTTTGGTTTCTATAGGTAGAATATTTGCCTGTGTAAAGATTTAGGAGTGGGCTAACATTAAGATTTTTAACATGAAATTATTTCCTTCTCAGAAACAGCAGCTCTTTTCTAGAAAGAAAGGGGGGATAGTGCTGTCTGGCAGCTGTCACTGAGACAGGGTTTATACAGCTCTTTGGAATGGTTGACAACCAGCCTTCTTTTGTAATCACATAAGCCTAAATTTGTACATATTTTCAGTTGGAATAAAACAAGCCTAGAACCTTGTGTCAGATTGCACAAGACATGATAAAAAGTACCTGTTTGCTTTAGTTGTAGCTTGAAAACCAGTCGTTCCATTTCATTTGAACTTCAGGATCAAATAAAAATGGAACTAACATGTATAGTCTTTTTCTTATAATACTTATTTTCAAGCAGCACATTTTCCTTTGATAAAGGGCTTTCTCTTTGCAATTGCTTCGGAGACAACACAACACATGCCTTTGTTTCAGGCCAGTTAAGATTTTGGAACCCAGATGATTTGAATGCCTCACAAAGTGGCTCTTCCCCTCCCCAAGACTGGATAGAAGAGAAATTGCAGGAGGTTTGTGAAGATTTGGGGATCACCCGTGATGGCCACCTGAATCGAAAGAAGCTGGTTTCCATCTGTGAACAGCATGGTTTACAGAATGTGGCTGGAGAGGTAAGCCTTCCAGTGTGTTTTTCTCCAGGAATGATAATCATGACCATAGGTAAACTGGCCATATTGTGGCTTCCTTCAACATGTTTTAAAAAGAAACAAAACAGTAGTCATGTTGATTCCTAAGTGGTGACCCCATTTCACAGAACTGTGCTCCATGTGGTTTTTAATTGTGGTTTTCTCAGGAGTAGGTCTGCAGACCTTTCTTCTGAGGTGCCTCTGGATGGACTCAAACCTCCATCCTTTTGGTCAGCAGTCAGGCACATTAACCATTTGCACAAACCGTTTGCTCTTTTTCCCAAGGATGTCAGCCATGAGAATTCTGTCTTTGAGGAACTTGTGTTATGGGAAAGAAAAAATGATGATAGTCCATACTATGTGCCTCACTGTACTAAGCATGTCACTTGTGAGAGACTGTCAGACACTAGCCATGCTGTCAGGTATACTTGTGTAGGTGGTGTTCACGGAGCAAAGTGTGGAGGTGGGATTAAGCAGAGTTCAGTAGATTTGAGTTGCAGGAATATGTTGAAGGCTAGGCTGATGAGCTCAGTTTTTGCAGATCTCAGTGTTGTCTCTGAGCTCTTGAGCAGAGTGAACAACATAAAGGAGAACTTACTTGCTGAGTATGATCCGATCTCCTTTTATAGGACATACTGATATGAGGAGCCTTGATTGGGGAGACCCACCAGGAGCCATTATGATACTCTAATCATGAGGAAGTGAAAAACAGTAGGTTGGTGGTTTTTGAAAATGCAAAGAAAAATCTTGAAGAAGCCCCGAGAAGACTCTTTCTTAGTATAACCGTAAACTTTCCATTCTCTAAAAAATTAAGAGAGGGGCAACTGGGATGGCTTGGTACATGAAATAGTTATGAAACATAAGAATATAATTCCAAGTGTTTGAAAACAAGATTTGGAGAAAATTCAAGATTAGGGCTAGAGTTGTAGCCTTGGGAATCTTTGATTATAATGATGTTTGAAACCATGCTGCCTCTTTGTTTAGGGGATAAATGGTATTATTTTCCAGAACTAAAAAGAGATTTATCATCATAAGCTCTAAAACCGCCTGGCTTGGCAATGTTTTCTTCCTTCTCCCTTGCATTTGTGACAATTATATACCCTTTGATTGCCTTTTTAATGCCTCAGTGATCTTTTTTTTTTTTTTTCAAATGGTGGTTGTTGAGTAATAAAATTAAAGTCATACTCCGGAATTATAAACTAGTGTAGTATACAGAACTTTGGGTGTTTTTGCCAAGAAATATTGCACAAACTTGGGTTATTTATCAAGAAATAATTCTTGGAATAAACTGGAGTCAATTATGGGGCAGTTTTATTTCCAAAACTCAGGACAAGAAGTAGCACATTTAGTTCTTTTCCTCTGGTCTGAGAATGATTAAAGAATTGCTTATTGAATAGTAGCTTTTACTTAGTTTTTTTCCTCCTTAAAAAAAAATCATGAAGTACTATATTACTTTGTATCACTGGATCCAGACCACAGAACAGCTGAAAGTTCAGGATGACCTCATGCATGTACAACTTGGACTCCTAGAATTTTATGGCTGAAAGCAATTTTAGATTTAGTCACCCCTCAGTTTATAGATAAGCGAAGTGAGATCACTGCTTCTCATTGCCGTGTCATGAAAGGCAGCTAGAGTCACTGCCTTAGGGTTTTTACTAGTACTTTTCTTTCCAGGACAGAGGACAACTGTAGGGCAGGGATGGGAAACTAGCGCCCTAGGGGCCAAATCCAGTCCAAAGTCTGTTTTATTTGGCCCCACCCAATGTTTATAAAATTGAATTTTTTGCTATACTTATGTAGTCAGAAGATTTTTCTAAAAACTAGAAGACTTAATTTGGCTGGTAGTGAGAAGTAGCTAGCTCCTTAGAACAGAACATGCACTCATGTACTCAGTTCACCACTGCTTTCTTTTTAATATTTTGTTTATTTTTGGTGGCAATATATATAACCAAACATACATCAATTCACAAGTTCTACATCAGTAGTTAAGTAACATTGGTTACATATTTCACCGTGTGTCCCCATTTTCACTATCTCTACTCATATTGTTTCACCACCATTAATTTAGGCTCTCTGTCCCCTTAGAATTCTCACCTGTGCTTTAGCTATGCTCTTGTCTGTTTAAACTCGTTTAGATAATTCTTCATAAGTGTGCTATGCTCAAGGCAAATATTCTTTGTTAATTGGGCTAAATTGTTACTTGGTTTAATGATGGCTTCATGGGATAATTTTGGTTCAAAGTTAAAAGATTATCGCTGAACATCACATTCAAGGGTTTCCCCAGTCTCAATGAATTGAGCAAGTGGTTTCCATATGAGTTTGAAGTCTGTTCTACACTTTTCCTACTTCTGATCAGGATCCATCTGTTGGGTCCTTGATCAAAACATTGAGTAATTGTAGCAGGCACCGTTTCCTCTGGTCTCATTCAGCATTACTTAGTAATGTCTTAAAACCATCCTGTCTCACTCATTTACATCATCTTGCTGGCCTCTCCGGATTTTGGGGATCCCCATGCTAGTGTAGTATGTCCCAGCTTGTATATTGGGAAACTAGCTATCCAAAGGCCTGGTTGGTGTATCACGAGGAGTAAGACTTTTTTCATAGTTGGAGATGCTGCTCTTGCACAGACTATAGTGGGTACCCGCATTCTTTTCAGCCAAACTCTGCCTATTCACCTTCTTCTGAATCCACATCCTTTTATTTACCTCTTGCCCACTGGCTCACCTCCAATAAATGACAGTACTCACCTGTTCCACCACTCTGAGTACATCAGGTGATTGGTGCTTAGGCATTCTGGAAGCTGTGCATTGATTTGGCCAAAGTCACATGGCCAAGCAATGTATATCTGAAGTTAGAGCCAAAATATTACGTTGTGAACTTGAATCAGCACTTCTGGATGTTACTGTAATTTCTGATTTGGTAGTCCTGAAAGCCTATTCCTCCTATTCTCTCTCTCTCTCTTTTTTTTTTTTTTTTTGTCCTCTGGTGCCCTGTGGTCCATTGCTCTAAGGGATGTATTACCATAGAGTATGTGGGTGCGTCATCTTGGGTTGAGTGGTCTGCATGTACATCTTGTTAACTATTGGATGGAGAGCCAGCCCCTGGGGGTGAGTTTCATTTCAGGCACAGAATGTATTCCAGGGCCATAGTATTGGGGGTCTCATAAGACTTCCTCTGACAATAATTCTGGTCATTATTGAGTTTTTAGATTTTGTTCCATGTTTTCCCTCCCACTCTATCCAGGATCTCAAGATTTGATCCTTTCCTGAGTGGTTGGCATTGGTAGCCGGGCACCATCTAGTTCTTATGGTCTCAAGGGCCATCTTGTACTATGGCTGATTGCTTCCAAATGCTCTTTTTTTTTTTTTTTTTTGCATTCTTCTGACACTAGGAGACCATTAGTTGCATCTTAGATGGCTGCTTGAAAGCTTTTAAGACCTCAGTCGCTACTCACCAATGTAGGATGTGGAACAAGGCTTTTATGTATTTTGTTGTGCCAATTGAGTCTGGTGTCCCCCAGTACTATGGTCCTGAGCCAGTAGATCTATTGGATCTCTTTCCCATAGTGTCTGGTTTTCTGTGAGGGATTACTCTGTGTCTGTCTTCTATTGTTTCTGTAATGAGGGAGGGAAGGGGAGGAATTACTTTTGGGCTAGTTGGGGCCCACACGCTGACGTGGGTAAGGGGAGGGATATATGGAAAAGAACTGTGACCACCAAGATAACATTAGGAAATGGGTGGACGCTGAATTGTGTGCATAAGAGATAGACGACAGATGCTAATACCAACCATTGTATCCACAATACCGTGTTACCATGAACACCAAACACCAAGCTACAGATTAACACATAAACACCTGAGAGGATCAGATGGGGGTCAGTGAACAGGAGTATACACTAGACCAAGGATAGATACAGCTGAGGCTAATCTTGCACAGACACCAGTGATACAAAATACCTGCAATCCTCCTATTCTTTTAGTTTACAGAACAAGACAAAGAAACTAAGGGATTTTGGAATCTCAGAATCTTATTTAAAATATTATTCCTGTGGTTTGATCATAAGATTCTGTTTGGAACTTCTGCTTTTTTCAAAGATTTTCACCCTTGAAAATGGTTTTCTTGCCTCAGGGTATCCCAATGCCCTTTCCAGAGGAAGTGGTATAAAAGCAAGAAAAGAGGCAGATGTTTTCTATTGGATGTAAATTGGAAAAAAGCTTTCAAGAGAAATGCCTGAAGCACTTACATAAAGAATAAAATCAACAATTATGAGATGTTAGGAATGCTAGCAATAGTCCTGATATGCATGCAGTGTTGTTCCAAGTAAGGTTCTAAACCCCAAGTCATGAGTGTCAGATCCAAACTCCTAGATCTTTGCAGTCTGTCTGAGGTCAAATTCTGATAGCTGACATCAATTTCAAAAATTCAGTATAAGCAAAATATCATTTAGAGGCACCACAATAAAAAGGATTCATGTATGTCCAACTCATTTCTATTCTTAATAACAGTGAGAAGCTGTATCTCTATATCTTTAAAGTAATCTTTTAATTTGTAAGAATAATGTGTAGCAGTATTAAATAATTGCCTGTCCTAGGAGTGTGAGTGAAAGAGAAAACAGTTCATTACTAAATTGCATGAGATTGTGAAGATATTGAAAACTGACTTTAATTTAGTTTGTGTGAGAAGGGCACATCATTACTAGTTAGTGAAATCAATGAAATGACAGTGAAGGGACCTAATTTTTTTTTTTTCCCCCTACAATCCTAGTATCAGCAGTGGTGCTGGTTCCTATTGACCAGATGTACACTTAAGGGGTTGGGTTATATTGAGTGAAGTGTTTAAGATATGTGGTTACCCTTTTCTAGATGCTTGAGGATGTCTTCCATAATCTTGATCCTGATGGTACAATGAGTGTAGAGCGTTTTTTCTATGGCTTGTTCAAAAATGGAAAATCCCTTACTCCATCAGGATCTACTCCATACAGACAATTGAAAAGGCACCTCTCCATGCAGGTAAGAAATAATAAGAAGTGGTTTCTTTGTGGGTGGAAGTTAGAACCTATTTGAATAATATTCAATGAATCTGTTATTCAAAGAAAAATACTGAAAAAGAGAAGAGAAAAAGAAGAAGGGGAAAAAATGCTAAACCTTTGAGAAGGAAAAGTTGGGTCTGAGAAATGACCATAAATTGCAGAGTGGGAAAGCCACTAATTATGCCTCTCAGTGTCAGCTGTGGGTCAGAAGAAGCCTGGTGTTAAGCAGAGACACATGTCATCTATGTCAGAGAACTTTCTACCAGACCAATTGTTTTTGATAAGCTTTGTAGTCTTGGCTCATTTGGGAAAGATCAAAGGGGTTGCATGACTCTTTTTTCTAGCAGTGTGTATTAGAGAAACCTGCCTTCTGCCAGTGTGGTTGGGACTGACCCATTCCAGACTTGAACAACATCTTGTTGAAGTGCCTTGGGTCAAGCTGACTTTGCTCAAGTCTCTTTCTTCATCCAGTCTTTTGATGACAGTGGACGACGTACTACAGCCCTGTCAACGATGACTGGCACCATTGGCTTTCGAGTCTTTTCCTGCCTGGATGATGGGATGGGCTATGCATCTGTGGAGAGAATCCTTGACACCTGGCAGGAAGAGGGCATTGAAAACAGCCAGGAAATCCTGAAGGTGTGGTATCTAAAATGGGAGCATAATGACAAATCAGGGAAAAGCTGTAAAACTCTTCCTCCTTTGAAACTCTGATTTGATTTGATTTCTCCTTAATGATTTCAGATCTTCACAAGATCTTCAGAGATAAGAGACAACTTTTCTTACTCCTTCAGCCAGGAGTCTGTTGCAAACTGTTCTTCATGTTATTTAACCCAAATTATTGACAAGAGAAAGGCTCTGGTTTGATCTCTAGTTGGTGAAGATTAGAATTGTACCATTATGTTTATTTATAGTGCCAGATTATATTTTTAACAAACCTACAAATAAGCATGTTATGGTTTCCTTAGGGAGAACTTAATTATATTCTAAATGAAAACTGTTCTAAGCAGTCACTAAAGAAATACAGTCATCTAACTTCCAGACCATAAATTCAGTTATCTGAGTTTGTGTATCTTTCACGTTTTCTGCTTTCAGAGGATGGAATTTGTGATTGTCTTGAACTTATGGCTGGTTCTGATTTCTAGGCCTTGGATTTCAGCCTTGATGGAAATGTCAACTTGACGGAATTGACACTGGCTTTTGAAAATGAACTTTTGGTCACCAAGAATGGCATTCACCAGGCGGCTCTGGCCAGCTTTAAGGCTGAGATCCGGCATTTGCTGTGAGTTGAGCAGAAGGTTCGCCTGCCCCATTCCCTTTCCTGCTTGGCCAACAGTTCAGTCCGATGCTGCGACAAACATTCTTCCATCTTTTATGCAAATATGACTCATTTTCTATCATTTAACTCCTGCATAAATCTTCCTTAAACTGTAGGAAAATTACATAGTGCTTCGATTTGCATATTGGTTTTTTAAAAGGAACTGTGGAATGCCTTTTTTGTTTTGTTTTGGGAGGATTTTGGTTTTGGTTTTGTATTGAAGCAAGTCAGATGAGAGCTTTTTTGGATCTACCTGTTGCTTAGAAAGAGTGTTCCTTTAACTGAGTTTGTTTCTGATTCTAGGGAGCGAGTTGATCAGGTGGTCAGAGAAAAAGAGAAGCTACGGTCAGATCTGGACAAGGCTGAGAAGCTCAAGTCTCTAATGGCCTCAGAGGTGGATGATCACCACGCAGCCATAGAGCGACGGAATGAGTACAACCTCAGGTGCGACTGGTAGGGTGAGGGTCTTCCTTTCTCACTGGTAGGGCGAGGGTCTTCCTTTCTCACAGCCTGGGCCGGGGCAGTGTGTCTGCAGCTGCAGTGCTAAAACAGAGCAAAGGGGGCTCTGCCTGCCTAACTGGTTAGCTATACTTGATTGTGGTGTTTTAGCTGTGGTCAAGCCTAAAGAAAAGCAGGACACACTCAATAATTTCTCAAGATTCTTCCCAGCTCTCTATTTCCATTTTTGGTGCCGCCCTACATAGACCTCTGAGGGTGCTGATGACAGTTTGTCAATCCTCCTTTCCTCCCACAGGAAACTGGATGAAGAGTACAAGGAGCGCATAGCAGCCTTAAAAAATGAACTTCGAAAGGAGAGAGAGCAGATTCTGCAACAGGTGGGCAAGCAGCGTTTGGAACTTGAACAAGAAATTGAAAAGGCAAAAACAGAAGAAAACTACATCCGGGACCGCCTCACCCTCTCTTTAAAGGTAATAGTCCTATTAGTTCTGTAGTCTGTGTCCCTGTGTTGTTACCAGGTGGAAAACCAAGGCTATGCAAGAAGGAAGGTGTACACAGGCTCAGTCCAAGGATTCCCTTAAGTTTGCCCACCTGAGCCATGACCCAGACAAGGTACCTGCTGGGCTCTGGATTTTAGGGGTATCCAGGCTTCTAGTTTGCTAACAGCATCGATTTGAGCACCTTGTTCTTACTTCTGAAGTTGTACTGGGGCCTCAGGGCTGTTTGGTTGATTACATTCACCATCCCCCACAACTGCTGATCCGCCTTCTTTGTTCCCTATTCTCATCAGTTGGCCTCACCTCCAGCCACAGGGAAACTATCAGCTTTGCTTCTCTCTGCCTCCAAATGAGCCTTTTCCTTGATACATCGTCCCCTCCTTTCCTGCTGCCTCAGTAGAAGGAGAGGTCTTTCTGTGTCGGGTAATATGGTACAGTACAGTCTAGAGATTAAGAATGGAGGCTCTGGAGTCAGAGTGCCTTTTTCAAATCTAAGCATCACCCTTACTATAAAACTTTGGGCAAGTTACCCAAACCAGTTTGCTAATGTACAGAATGGACACCATAATAATGATTACCCCATAGGGTTGATGTGGGATTAAATGAGATGATATATATATATACAGGGTCTGGAAAGCAATACATACATATGATATGTTCACTCTTGTTGCTATCATGAAAGGTTCCTGAAACTCCACACGTTTGGGGGGGGGGGCATTACTTCTCCCTAACTGCAAACTGACTTTTTCCTCTCCTGACTTTTCTCCCTAACCTACCTTATCACCATGTGCTATCATCCTCACTCCTCATTGCTAATCAGTCTTTAAGTCTTATGATGCTCAGAGATGCCTCTCACCTTTATCCCCTTCTTCTCCATTTCCATAGTCTCTGGAATAGGTTCAGAAATGATCATAATTTCTCAGCTGACTGATGTGCATCCTGACCAGTCCTTTCCTACATCTGTCCTACTCTGGCTACCAGAGATCCCAGGTTTAAGCACTCAACTATCAGCTGAAAGGTTGGCGATTCAAGTCCACCCAAAGATACTGTGGAAGACAGGCCTGATGATCTGCTTCCAAAACCCACAGCCTTGAAGACCCTGCAGACAGTCCACTCTACACACATGGGGTCACCATAAGTTAGAAACAACTCATCGCTAACTAACAATAACAGAGGGCTACCAGAGTTGCCTTACTAAAAATCAAATATAATTATGGTTGTAAAAACATCATCATTCCTTTCTAATCTCAGACCTGCCAGCAACTCCTGGCTCCATGTACCTCCATCCCAATGCACTTCTTCCCATCAGCAGTCAATTCCACAGTAGACCAAGTTAATAGTGTGTTTGCTGTTGTGTTGTATCCATATCTGTCTCCATGTGTGTTCCCTGCAGTCAGTAACAATACTTGATGTGTCAGTTCCCAGAGTATCAGCACAGTTTCTACCACACAGAGATTGTTCCTTCTTGTTTCAACATCTAAATTTAGGTATACTTTACATGATTAAAGTTGTCGAATTGGCATTTGGGGAGAAGACAGAGTTTTTTTTTTTTCAATGTTTCAAGTACATTCTTTTTCACTCCATATTGCTGTGTGAGGGTGTGAATTAGAATACATTAAAATATACTGGCTTTATATTCTTTTGGCATAATTCACTTTGAAAATAATGTTCTTCCAGTCAGCCTTTAACATTGGAGTAGAAAATATGTCAAAGCAGTGGTATGTCGGTATGGTTTTACTTACTTATCTTTTTAACAAATGTGGGTAGAAGTCATACTAAAAAGTACTATATTTACAGACCCTTCTAAATGAAAAAACAAACAACTTTTATGGACTTGCAATAGATATGTTATTATATAACTGAAGCAAATATAAATTATGAACAACTTATAGTGTAACTTTTACAGTTATATATTTAAAACTAAAATAAATTTGTAAATTAAATATAAACCAAACTGTAATATCATTAAATGAAAATTAACTTTAGAGTTATTCTACTTTTTATAGTTTTCTGAGTTCTCTTTTGCTGCCAGCTGAACAATGTATTTTGCAAAGTTGTCTTTGACAATACATTAACAACGTTCTTCACGTCCTTAAGTGTTTTACCAAGGTGCTATTCCATAGAAACATAATGTAAGCCACATATATAATCTCAGGTTTGTGAATATTCACATTAAATAGGTAAAAAGAAATGGGGAAATTAATTTCAAACCTTTAATCTACTATCTCAAATATTATTGCTTTGATATGTAATCAATATTGTATACAGAAATTATTGAGATACTTTACATTGTTTGTACTGACTCTTCAAAATCTACCATGTATTTTATATTTACAGCACATCTCAATTTGTCCTAAATACATTTCAAATGTTCAATAGGTCCATGTAGCTGCTAGTGGTTACTATAGTGTGTTAGCTACGTGGTGCTGCTATCACAGAAATACCACAGGTGGGTATTAACAAACAGAAGTTTATTTTCTCACGGTTTAGGAGGCTGGAAGTCTGATGCAGGACACTGGCTCTAGGGGAAGGCCTTTTCTTTCTGTTGGCTTGCAGTTTAGGAGCAAAGTCTTTGTCTCCTTTCAATGTCTGTGGGCCTGGAGTTCCCTGGAGAACAATCTTCAGGGAGGATTGTCTCTTGACATCAGTCTTCCCCTGGGTCAAGTAGGTTCCCAGCACAAGGACCCTGGGTCCAAAGGATGCACTATGCTCCCAGCTCTTCTTTCTTTGTGGTAGTCAGTCCCTCTCTCTGCTTACTTGTCTTGCCTTTTGTCTTTTATAAAAGGGTATGCAAGCTACACTCCAGAAAAACTCCCTACATTGGATCAGGTCTGTGACCTGAGTGAGGATGTTGTGCCCCACTCTGATCCCCTACCATCACATCATGGGGGATGGTTCCATCACTGCATAACTGCCAACCACTGAGAATCATGGCCCAGCCTAGTTGGCACATGTTTTGGGGGGGACACGATTCAATACATGACATATAGTGTATAGCAGCACAATTTAACAGGATCAAAAAAAAAAAAAAGAGAGAGTCAGGTTTTTAGGTTAAAAATAGATGTCAAATTTTATATTTGTTTCCTAAACCACTGGAACTCTTCAAGATAGGCACATTTTCACAATATGGAGACTGATTTATGCTTAATATAAAATGGTACAACCGTTTGCTTATTTTTTAATCTGTGTCACATTTAATTTCCCCAAATTTCTTCAGGAAAACAGTCGTCTCGAAAGTGAGCTTTTGGAAAATGCAGAGAAATTGGCAGAGTACGAGAATCTGACAAATAAACTACAGCGAAATTTGGAGAATGTGTTAGCAGAAAAGGTAAATCTGTTTAAATCTGATTTCCTGGTGTGCAGTCCAAAGTGTAGGGTACTCAAAAGAGTACCATGGAAATTTCCAGTAAGGAATTTGTTAAATGGCTAAAGGAAGCTGTAATTTCTGCTGGGATGTAATTTAGTAGGTAGCTTATGAGGTTATAGCACTGAAAAGTGCCAGCCTCTGATCCTTGCCTTAGTTGAGCATGTCACTCAAGTGTGTTCTCCGTTTGGTGGTGTTTCTGCCAAAGTGTCACATTCCTTTCATACTCATGAGACAAAGTGAATATCAGAAACTGGAGCCTTTGGCATGTTACAGGTCACGGAAGGACATTCGGGAGAAATAACAGCTCTTTCTTTTTCTAGTTTGGTGACCTCGATCCCAGCAGTGCTGAATTCTTTCTGCAAGAAGAGAGGCTGGCACAGATGAAGAATGACTATGAACAGCAGTGCAGAGTAAGTGGCTAAAGAGAACTCGATAAATGGATTAATGCCTAGGTTCAAATCCTGTTGCCATCGTTTAGCTGTGTGACCTTATACATGTCACTTAATCTGTGTGTGCTTCTGTTCCTCATTGATAAAATGGCAAACATAAGAGTACCCACTGAAAAGCGTTGTTGGGAAGAGTCATTGAGTGTATATGGATATAGTGCTTACAGCAGTGCTAAGGATATAGTGAGCAGTTATACAGATGAGCTATTAACGTCATTATCCAATATCCTGAACTACTGAGGAATCATGTCCTTAAGTCTGCTTTATCTAGGTCAGAAATTGCCAGTGCTTAGAGGGAAATGTGGCTTTATTTCAAGTGGAAGAATTTGTGGTCCTGGTGATGGGCTTATTCCAAAATTAGCCTTTATCCTGTGTTGAATGCTCCCCCCTTCTCCAAATCCATTTCTTACTTTTCACAAAATGCAAATGAAATCCTCCATCAAGATTTCAGATGGTGAATGGGTCCCAATGCCTACCAGGAGGGACAAAAACATCCTTATAATTAATAAGTATCTTTAATTTTCAAAATAATTCCCCTAAATTTTTAGGCATTTGGAAATTTTTTTGTTCTGAAACCACAAACACTTGTTTATTTTAACAAGTAAGTATAAACTGAATTCTTACTGCTTTAGATGAAAACTGTAATTGTGCAAACAAGGAAAACAATCACCTTTCAAGTGGTTGCTCATAACCTGCTTTTTCAGCAAATATATGCACACGTTTTGAGAAAATAAATTAAACATTTCTGCTGCTTTTATAATTAAATTTTGGCTCTATCAGAGAGAAAAAGTGTTTTCTCCAAAGGTCTTTTAATTTAATGAATTTTTCAGCAAAATCTGTTGGCTCTACCTAAGAAGAGTACCCCAAATCTGTCTGCTTCTCTTTTTTCCCCACAGCTTTGCATACCGTACAATTCAGCCATTTAAAGTGTACCATTCAGTCTCATATAGTACATTCCAGTTATGCACCCTTCACCACAATCAATTTCAGAACATTTTCATGACCCAGAAGGCACCCCCTGTGCCATAGCTGTGATCTTCCCCATGTCCCCAGTGCTAGGAAACTGCTAGTATACTTCTGTCTCTATAGGTTTCCCTATTCTGGACATTTCATATAAATGGATAGTGTCCTTCACAGCACAAAATTTTTCAATTTTGAATATGTCCAATATTTTTTCTTTTGTTGCTTGTGCTTCTGATGTCATACCTAAGACCTGTGTTGGTTTTTCAATCCCAGGTGTTACAAGACCAAGTGGATGAACTGCAGTCTGAACTGGAAGAGTATCGTGCACAAGGCAAAGTGCTCAGACTTCCCCTCAAGAACTCCCTTTCAGAAGAGCTTGATGGTAACAGCGGTGGCATTGAGCCTGACCAGGGTAAACACACTGAGACACCACCTTCTGGAGCCTCTGCCTTTGACCCTTGTTTTTAGAATCATAGTTGAATGTAAGGCTGCAAAATTTTGGCAAGTTAAAAAAAAAAAAGGATTTTGGCAATAGTATTTTCTTGAGCTTTCACTTGTGGTCTGGTTTTTAGTTTGTCCTTGAAGTCTTTATGAGAATATTTCCATCTGATTTTGATATATATCACTAAAGGAATGGAAAAATCAAACCGCAAGGCTGTTTGCTCTTTAAAAAAAAAAAAAAAAAACTGGCCACAAATCTGAGAACGCAGGCCTTTGAAGTGTTGGCATTCAGACACAAGCTGTGACTGAATCTTCCTTTATAAGAGAGTGTCTAACTGGTATGAAGGTGGTTTTTGAGAGTGAACCAGCCAGGAACCACAGAATCCATAACCGGTTTTCTTATCCTGGTTGTGCTGAGTGTCTCTGTTGCTTCTACAAAACAACAAATTAAATAAGTAAGGGCTGCTTGCCTGTGCCTTTGAGGAAGACTTCGATGGTGAGGTCAGAAGGCAGAGTTGTTTGGGACCCCTCATACAGTCACCAGGAGCCCTTTTCTTCCCTCCTGAAAGCCTGCCTCTTTCCTTGGGTGTGTTGAGTTTCAATTTCAGAAACCCTAAGTAAGGTTCCTAACCAATTTTTCTGTTACAAATCATTTTCCTCACTGCTACTTAGAGCAGGAGTACAAGTTTTTGCAAGAGTTGTTTATTCACCTCCTCATCTCTTTTCCTCTGAAATAAATAAGGGATTGGGGAAGGGAGAGAAAGAAGCCTTAAGATCTTTTCTCTGACTCTTGACTCACTTATTGTAGTCTAAGGATGGAGCCCAACTGATGATATATCTCAGCAGCTTTTTCTGGGCTTTTCCATAAATGACCGAGCATTGGGGTGCTTTGCATGGATCCATGAAACTGTACCATCTTGGGGTGTCTCACAGCCCAAGGATCACTTCTCTGTTGGGTATATGCCATGATCAGTGCAGAGAGAGGCAGAATAAGACTGCCACTCAGAGCAATGGGACCCAGCCCAAGAGGACTCCCTTTCTTCCATCTGAAAGTGTCCCCTAACATCAAAGACTCAGGTGGTCCCCGCACCTCAACAGTTTCTACATAGTAGTACACACAATCATTTTGTCTATAACTGGGTCAGCCCCCAGCTTATGCTTCGCATTTCAACCAGTGTCCTTCTCAGTAATCGTCACAGGTAGTTAACAGAGGTAATCTCATATGGATGGACAGAGAATTTTTCCCCAGACTGCCTATATTCAGGTCTCTATCGTATGCCCTATTTTTCATGTTAGCTGATAATTTAAGATGTAGTTCCACCCACATCCCAAGAAATTCATAATACAATACCCAGTTAAGTAATGTTGAATGAAGCACTGGATACCTTGACCCATGAAATTAACTCTTCAAGGTATAGCAGTAAGTGTGCTGCTGGCCATTCATTCCTCTGGTCCATTGCCCCTCTGCTAACTTTTCACTTAGTATTTGTTGGCTAGGTAAGTGGCTGGTTGGTTTGACCAAATTACCTCACCCTCTGGCATTTTCGTTTGGAGGAGGTTACCTTCAAGCAGCAATTTCCACAGCTGCCCACCTACTGTTCAGAAAGAAGGATTCTGTTAAGGTTTGATGAACTTCCTGTACATGGAAGGATTTGTTCATCTTCATTTCTTTTTGTTGACAATGGTTTGAACCCACCCAGTGGCACTGCAGAAGAAAGGCCTGGTGCTCTTCTGTAAAATTAGAGTCGGGGGAAAAAAACTTGGAAGCATTTCCATTCTGTGACGTGGGGTCACCATGAGTCAGAAGCAACTCATCAGCAACAGGTTTTTTTCTTGATGCATGAGAAAGAAGGCACTTCTCTTGTTTCCTAATAGATCACATCTGGGCAATTTAGGCTGAAAATTCTTCCAGTTTAACTGGATTTTTACCCCCCCCCCCCGGATGCCAGATTGTGTTATTTGAAGAGCCTGCCACCAGGTCAATGGGTCCCATGTATTTACAGGGCTTGGTTCTGAAGAGTGCAATCCATTGAATATGAGCATTGAGGCAGAACTGGTCATCGAACAGATGAAAGAACAACATCACAGGGACTTGTGTTGCCTAAGACTGGAACTTGAAGATAAAGTAAGTCCTTCTTGCCAATCCAGTTCTCTAATTTCTTTGAGCTTGAACAGGCTTTTGCCTGTAGAGCATTCCCAGTTCTTTATTTCTCACAGTACATTACTTCGTGCATTTCCTCTTGTGTCTAGTGACCACCAGGAACCACGTCCTCAGGCTGGTCTCATAGGCTGCAAGAGAGGCCTTGTCTCCCTGGGAGAGAACTTCTCCCAGAACGTGTAATATCTTCAACTCTGGCCAACATAAAATTAAAAGCTTAGAGACTATAATATTATTTCCAACCTGTTTAAAAAAAAAACCAAAAAACCTAATGCTCAAACCTGCATCTAAGCAGATGTTTTAGATTCATACCAAAAAACTTCTTTGCTATAGCTAAATGCTAAATTAGTACAAGTTTTGAACCTTAAAGTCCAAAATCTTTTACCATGTATCTCAGCTCACATTTCTAGTCTTCTCTTTCACTATCCTTTGAGTTAACCTAGCCTCCAGCCAAAGAGAGTAGTTTACTGTTGTCCATAGAACTCTGTCCTCTTTTGCCACCATATCTTTGCTCACACTATTACTCCTCTGCTTGAAAATCTGCTCATCCCTCAGAGTTTGTATCAAATACTACTGCTTTCATGAAACATCCTGAATTTCCTCAACAAAATGTAATTTTTCCCTCATTTTACATGGTAGCTGTTTTTTTCCATACCTTTTATGTTCTACTTTGTAGTGTACTTATTTGTACTTGGCCATAACCATGTCTGTACTGGTTTCTTCTTCATGGCAGGGACTATGTCATAACCAACCTCGTGTTCCCATGAGGCCTACAGAGTCCTGATAGGTGTTCAGTAAATATTTGAATTTAATTATTTCCTAAATTTGCTGTTTAAAAGGATGCATTGGAAGACAAATGATAGATATCTTTGAAAGTCTGCTTAGTTCTTAATGAATTGTTCAGAAACTAATGAAATTCAGCCCACTTAAAAAGAAAAGCAAGCCATGCCTGACTTAATTACATATTACTTAAATTGTTTTTTGAATTAAGTTAATTTATAAAACAAAATGGGAAAACTCAGGACTGTCTTATAGGAAAAAATACTTGCTGCCCCATCACCTTCCTTTCCACAACCTTGGGTTAAATAATCTTATCATGATTGCACTTTTTGATTTTAGGTGCGCCATTATGAAAAACAGCTAGATGATACTAAGGCCACCTGTGAAAAGGAGCAAGAGAACTTGAAGCAAAAGTATGAGGATGAAATACACACCTTGAAAAAGCAAATCAGTGGCCTGAAAAATGAAATTGCAGAACTTCAGGAGCAGGCAGTAGTGCTAAAGGAGACACAACAAAAGACTAACTGCAGACACCAGGAGGAAAAACAACAACTACAAATGAAGTTTGTTGAAGAACAGACTCATCTGCAGGAAAAGCTAAGGCTGGAACATGAAATAGAGCTCAAAGCTAGACTGTCACAGATAGAGGAAAGCTTTAACCGAGAGAGGGAAGGACTCATTCATAATGGCACCTGGGCAGAAGAGAAGGTGAGAGACTTAACTCAGGAACTAGAACAGTTTCACCAGGAGCAGTTGAAAAGTCTGGTGGAGAAGCATACTCTTGAAAAAGAGGAGTTGCAAAAAGAGCTCTTGGAAAGGCACCAAAGAGAACTTCAAGAGGGGAGGTAAGACAATGAGGGGAAGTAGAGCAGCTTGGGGCCTCATCTCTTAAGACACCAGCAGTTCCAGTCAGTTAAGAAAACTGGTAAATCAAGAGGCATGATAGTCCATTGATTGATTTAGATTCCGTTTAAATTTTTCATTATGCTTTACCTTTGCTTAGCCATAGTTTACCTTGGGGTTATTGGAACTATGGTTTGTTTTTTTTTTTTTTTTTTTTTTTGGTTTTAAAGGCCCATATTTGATAAGTGTCGTCTATGTACCACTTTTTAAGGTAATGTTGTTGTTGTTGTTGTTATGTGCAGTGGACTCGGACCCGACTCATAGTGACCCCTCCTTGGGTTTCTGCAGCAGTATCACTACGGAAGTAGATTGCCCAACCTTCCTTCCAAGGAGTGGCTGGTGGGTTTGAACCGCCAGCCTTCTGGTTAGCAGTCAAGTGCTTA
>NW_006921698.1:7875793-7883580 GCF_000298275.1 Orycteropus afer afer | reverse complement strand
TTTTTTTTTTTTTTTTTTTTTTTCCTTGGAAAAAAAAAAGCAAGTATTGTACCCAGCCTTATTATATCTTACAAGGTTCCAGATGAGGATAATATTATTCCAAACATGATTCCTTCCTAGTTCAGTCCTGTTGTTTCTGAGAAAGGCTATTTGTAAGCTAGACTCTGGTCAAAGTAACATTTCCTCCCAGAGCTATGAAACACTTTGTGTTTACCTTCTTCACACAAACCAGGGCTTTGAACTGTTTCTACTCGGTTCAGTCATGGCTGATGAAGTGAAGCCCGAGTGGTCTCTAATTTGTAAACTGTAGGTGAACACAATGATAACTGAAATGAGAAAAATTACGGTTGACAGCCTGCTAGAAACTTAATCTCCCTCTTAGAAAACAAGGGCATTGCACATTGCATAACAACCAAATCTCTTGACTGGCAGAGGAGGAGATAGCAGTGCCCCACTCAAAGACCAAATTGCTTTGAATATGTGTCATTCTCCACTGCCCTGTCAATCATCTGGTCTCCTGCATTAGGCTCTTAAAAGGGCTCCCTGTGTGTCTTCTGAGTTTTCCATTCCAGGGCTTCAACATGTAATTTTTCCTGTTCCAGTTAATATTCTGCTTCATGCAAATTTTAAAAATTTGAGTCTGTCCCGATTTTGCTGCATTGGCCATAACTGAACGGTCTGCACCAGTTTGAAGCTCTGCACGAAACTCCAGGTACATTTGAGGGTGTTGATGCTTCACACTCATTTAACTCAATGCTACTTTATTAAGGACAGCAAAAGCAAAATGAATTTGTTAATCTATGTGGTTTATATGACTAATATGCTACCTTATTTAAAGGTAGGAAATTGTTACCTTAATTGATCACTTAATTAAAATGAAAGAATGTTAAACATTTTCTAAGTTAGAAATTAGGTTAACACGTGTTTGTTTGATCATTGAGTGTGAAATACCAGTTTAAGTCTTAGGTTAAAAAACTAGTACATATATATATTTGGGAATATGTCAAAGAATTTGATTTCTCAAATTTTTCCCCTAAATGCAGAGAGAGGTGAATACATCTTCTAAGTTAATTATGGCTGCCAGTTTTAGCTCTCAGAAATGAGATCCATTCCCAGTATACATGAATCACATATGAATGTGTCAAGATAGTTTTTAGAAAGTGTTTAAATTGTTTGCTTGGCAGCCTTTCCTATGTATGATAAAATGTTTTTTGTTTGCTTCTGGAGTTGGTGGCGGTTTCAGTAATGCTGTATATTGACCACATTTAGGGAAAAAATGGAAACTGAGTGTAATAGAAGAACCTCTCAGATAGAAGCCCAATTTCGGGCTGATTGCCAGAAAGCCACTGAGAGATATGAAGATGCACTGCAAAGCCTGGAGGGGCACTACCGCCAAGAGCTGAAGGATCTCCTAGAACAGCAACGTGAGGAGAAATCCCAGTGGCAGTTTGAAAAGGATGAGCTCACCCAAGAGTGTGCAGAAGCCCAGGAGCAGCTCAAAGAGACTATTCAAAGAGAGAAAGCAACTTCTCTGGCCTTGACCCAAGAGAGAGAGATGCTAGAGAAAACATACAGAGAACATTTGAACGGTATGGTTGTTGAGAAAGAGCAGCTGCTCAAAGACCTGGAGGATCTAAAATATGTGTCTGAAAATAAGCAAAGGCTACTGTCCAACCAAATACTTGAACTGAAGAGCAGTCATGAAAAAGAGCTGAAGGACCATCAGTGGGTCCTGTGCCAGGCAGGGGCCTCAGAGCAGCTGGCCAGCCAGCAGCTTGAGAAAGTAGACATGGAACATGAGCAGGGGAGGCAGGAAATGATGTCCAAGCTTCTGGCCATGGAAAGCATCCACAAAGTAACTTGTGAGAAAGCAGATCGAGAGAGGGATGAGATGAGCGCAGAAATCTCCAGGCTTCAGAATAAATTAAAGGAAATGCAGCAGGCAGCATCTCTGCTCTCTAGACTTGAGAGTGGCTGCCAGGCAGTGGGAGTGGGGGAGGCAGAAGGAAATGGTGCCATGTCCCTGCTGCAGCAAGGGGAGCAGCTGTTGGAAGAAAATGGAGATGTCCTCTTAAGCCTGCAGAGAGCTCATGAACAGGCGGTGAAAGAAAATGTGAAAATGGCTACTGAAATTTCTAGGTTGCAGCAAAGGCTGCAAAAATTAGAGCCAGAATCAGTAATGTCTTCTTGTTTAGATGAACCAAGTACTGAATTTTTGGGAAATTCTCTGGAACAAACAGAGCCGTTTTTATTGCAAGACAGAATAAAGAAAGTAGAAGGTGTAACCAAGAGGCATATCCTAAGTGACTTGCAAGACGATGAGACCAGAGATCTGGGAAGTACAGACACCAGCTCTGTTCAAAGGCAGGAGGCCAAAATAGAGTCTGAAGCATCAATAGAGAGTTTTTCTGAGCTTGAAAATAGTGAAGAGACCAGAGCTGAGACCTGGGACCTGAGGATTCAAATTAGTCAGCTTCGCGAACAACTAACACTCTTACGTGCTGACTGCAACCGAGCTTCTGAAAAGAAACAGGACCTTCTTTTTGATGTTTCAGTGCTCAAAAAGAAACTAAAGATGCTTGAGAGAATCCCTGAGGCATCTCCCAAGTACAAGTTGTTATTTGAAGATGCTAGTAGAGAAAATGACTGTCTTCAAGAAGAGCTGAGAGTGATGGAGACTCACTATGATGAAGCACTGGAAAATAACAAAGAACTTGCTTCAGAGGTGTTCAGATTGCAAGAAGAGCTCAAGAAAGTTGAAGAAGTGACTGAGACATTACATAGCCTAGAAAAGAGTTATGATGAAGTCAAAGGAGAAAATGAGGAGCTGCATGTTCTGGTTTTGAGACTTCAAGGAAAAATTGAGAAGCTGCAGGGACAATCAGTGCTACAATGTGACTGCTTCTCATTATGGGAAGCCCATTTAGATAACCTGCAAGTTGAACCTGATGAGAAGGTACTTGAACTAAATCAGACACTGGAAGAGTGTGCACCAGCATATACAAATGTACACCATGTTATAGAAGAACATAAACAAGAAAACCGATGCCTTGAGCAGGAGAATACACGACTCCTAGAAAAAGTAAAAGCCCGTGAAGTTGCTTGGTTACAAGGAACAATTCAGGCACATCAAGAAAAGCCAAGAATGCAGAACCAGGTCACACTGGAAGAAAATACTTCCCTTCTAGACCTTCAAGACAAACACTTTCAGCGTCAAGCCACAATAGCAGAGTTAGAGCTAGAGAAAATAAAACTACAAGAACTGACTAGAAAGTTGAGGGAAAAAGTCACTACTTTAGTTAAACAAAAAGATATACCTTCACAAAGAGAAAAGGAGGAAGAGCTGAAGTCAATGATGCATGACTTGCAAAGCACATGCAGTGAAATGCAGCAGAAAGTTGAACTTCTGAGGTAATGTATGTACCTTCTAAGCTTCATGGGATCCCACAGAACACTTCACCCAATCTAACTTCTGCTGCTTGCTGAGCCTAGAGAAACTAACCTGTTAGTCTTGGAGAGGAAAGCAGCCTTATAGACTTCCTTCTGCTTCTGTGTCGTATTAACAAGTAGAATAACCTTGCCTAGGAGGCATTCCCTTCCTCTGTAGGAAATCAATGTTGTTCTTATGGGATGTGAAAGTTCATAATAGTGAGTGTTTGCTATTTAACCATATGCATCATCAATGCATGTCAAGTCTTTTAACTCTTGTCTAGCACTTGCTTCATTTGGATGAATAGCTTTTTTTCTTTTAGCTAGACGTTAGTTGTATGAGAATGATGAATACCTTTTGTGTGTTATTAACTAAGTTGGTAGGTAAGAACTCTTCTTACACTAATACAGGAAAAATTTTGTGTTTGGTGGCTTATAATTTTTTTTTTTTTTTTTTTTTTTTTTTATTAGGATTTGGGTGAAGATTTACTTACATCACTTGAAGTACATGCTAATCCTGCAAACAATGGACATTTATCTTAGAATATATAATTTTATTGAGGAGCTACCAGATTCTAGGAGCTCTGGTAGCATAGTGCCAAGGCACTTGACTGCTAACCAGGAGGCTGGCGGTTCAAACCCACCAGCCACTCCTCGGAAGGAAGATGGAGCAATCTACTTCCGTAGGGAAACTGCCTCGGAAACCCAAGGAGGGGTCGCTAGGAGTCGGGGCCAACTTGATGGCAAGTAACAACAACAACACCAGATTCTAATAAATATGTTTGAAGAATAAATATAAAATAGTTTGAACGATTTGACTTTATAAAATGTGATTACATTAGTCTTCTAGGAAGTTTCATTTTTAAATAACTTGTAAAGTATTACGTCATGTCTGAAATGTCTTAGTGATACAAAACAAAATAATTCTAAACGTCATTTTTCCTCCTCATGCTTCACACTATGTTTAGCTCTAAAAATCAAAATATAATGAGATGAAAAAATTACTAGGTAATCAGTGTACATATTTTAATGTGACCTTTGAAATGTCTTTTTCTAGGTATTCTTTGGGTCTAAAAGCCAATCCATCTTTGTAATGTGCAGTAATAAGGTATATGTAGATTCACAGTAGGTAGGACTTGAGACCAAGATAGATGAAATCATTTGATCAAAAACAAATGCTTGCCATTGAGAAAATCACCAACCAGAGTGGGCACTCCTGTCTTGATGTACAAGTTTCTTAGCTACATTTTCCTAACATCTTTTAGTAAAATTCTTATTTCCCAAATGAAATGAGTCAATATGTCATAGCCTGATTTCCAACTACTAAGAGACAACTGATTTAGACTTTTCTTTTTAACTGGCTTGGCATTCTTGTTTTATTGGAAGTCACTAGAAAGTAGTTTCCAAAGATGCCAGATGATTATCTTGTTGACTCTTTTTTTTAATCTCCATACTTCAGATATGAATCTGAGAAACTTCATGAGGAAAATTCTATTTTGAGAAATGAAATTACTAGTTTAAATGAAGAAGATAGCGTTTCTAACCTGAAATTAGGAAAATTAAATGGATCTCAGGAAGAAGTGTGGTAAGACATACTTAAAAATTTTTAAGAGTTTTTTTTGCAAGAACTAAAACTGCTTTACTTCAACTTTTAAAACCTAACTCTTAAGTCATATGTTCATTGTCCCTTTAGGAAAAAAATAGAAACTGTGAAAAAGGAAAAAGATGCAGTTCAGAAGATGGTAGAAAATTTAAAGAAACAGGTAAGGAGATATTTAATATTTCCCATAGTTTCTGGATTCTAAAGTTTACTTTTTATTTGAAATTTACAAATTTACAGAACATACTACTAGGATAACATAGGACATCATGGTAAGATTGTAGATCTTGAGTATGAAAATAGAGATTCAACTCGTGCTGACTCTAAACTAGGTTTCTATTTTTTGTTAAATTATGTATATATTATTTCTAACCGCTGAGTGCTTAATACATGTTTTAAAACTAAACTGGAGGGCAGGGGTAAGACCATACCTATAAAGTATTAGCTCTGTCCCTCATCTCTCTGTTCCTTTGGTGGAAGAGTAGAAAGATCACGGTCTTAGAAGAATGATGTCTGAAGAGCCAGTCTCACTGCTTGACTGAGAGTCACCATTCAATAAATGTTCCCCTTTCCTCAACATGACTGAAAGCAGAAAATTAAATAAGGACAGAATTCCACAGATAGAGAATTCTAGTTAATCAATATATTAGTTCACAGAATTATGATTTATTCAAGCGGCTTGTACCATTCAATACCCAATTTGTATAATCTCACAACATGTGATTGTGCAAGGAAAGGCTATTTAAGAATCGGTCTGAAATACTCAAAGAACAAGGATATATGGGGAAAAAGAATTTTCATTACTTGATGTGGATAGTATATTAAGATCCAAAATATATTTTGTGCTCTTATAAGTAAATGGGAAGGCCAATTGAAAAACAGGCAATCAACATGAATAGTATAGTCAGAAAAAAAAGGAATACAACATATAAAAACATCAAGAGCCTCATTAGTGATTGAGGAAGTGCAAATTAAATGAGTTTCCATTTTTCACCTATCAGATTGGCAAAGAAATAAAGATTGGTATCATCTAGGATTAGCAAGGGTATGTGGGGAGAGTACTTTTATACACGCCTGGTAGGATTATAAATTGATACCACTTGTGGAAAAGACATTTTAGCAATATCTACCAAAATTGTGATATACCTTCTAACCCAGCAATCCCACATCTGAGAAATGATCCTAAAATCAAAATGCTACATAACAACAACAACCATGTGCAGAGGTATTTTCCAAATTATTGTTTAGCTTATTTATAATTAAAAAGTAACAAACCTATATGTAAGCCAATGTAGGAATGGATGAATGCATTGTAGAATATCTTGGTACAGTGAAATACTGTATAACTGTTAAAAATAAATCATGTAGTGGTTTCTGAATGTGCTGACTTGGAAAGAAAAGAGTCTAATAGGCATTATAGTAGATAAAGCAAGCTGCCCAGACATGAAATGATCTAAATTTTTGATAAAGAAAAAAGAATATGTATGTGATAGGAGTTTTTATATTTGCAGAGAAAACTATCTGGAGGGACAAATGTCCAGCTGTGAACAGTGGATCCCTCTGTGGGGTGGAATTGAACTGTTAATATTTCTTCATACACTTCCAAAGTGATTGAATTTGTAATAATGAGCACGTACTATTTCTGTTATTAAAACTATCTACACAGAGGGAAAAAACAATTTGTCTATAAATTTGTGTTTTAGCAGAAGTGTGGTAACTAATTTTAAAACTATTTCAATTTTACTTAGATTTCAGAATTAAAAGCCAAAAACAAACAGTTGGATTTGGAAAATATAGAACTTAGCCAAAAGAACTCTCAAAATCAGGAAGAACTGGAAAAACTTAATCAACGTCTGGCAGAAGTGCTACCCCAGAAAGAAAGAGAACCAGGGCACTGTACATTCAAGGAACAGGAACAAGAAAGGTGTAATCTGAAAGAAGAACTGGAACGTTGCAAAGAGCAGGTATGTTCTATAGCCACCCCGTAGTTTTCTTGAGGAAATCTTAACGTATAGAAGAAATGCTTGTATTAATATATTATACACAAAGCCTCAATAATTTAAACAGTGTGATAGTGGCATATGGATGAACAAATAAATCAGTGGGAGAGAAATTCTAGAATTAGGCCCAAATGTAAATGGAAACTTAGTAAAACAAAGATAGACTCTCAGATCACTGAGGTATAGATAGACTTTTTAAATAAATGGTACTAGGACACCTGAATGATCATTTTAAAAGAGATGAAATTGGGTCTATACCTTATACCATACATAAGAAGAAATTCCAAATGAATTAAGAATCTAAGTATAAAGAATAAAACAGTACAAGTGCTAGAAGAAAACACTGGTGAATCCCCCTACAATCTTAGTATAGACAGAAGCTTGCTAACTGATTGAGAAACCAGAGGCAACAAAAGACTGATAATTTTACTATAGAAACATTGCGACACATTTTGCATGATGAAAAAGATAATTAACAATATCAAAAGACAACTAACAGAAAATATTTGTAACATATACCACAAACAAATAGCTAATATCCCTGTTACGTGAAGAACTCTTAAAAATTGAGGGACAGGAGATCAATTCCAAGATGGCAGGCTAGGCAGAAAGTCTGCACAGACCCTCTTCAACAAAGAAAAGGGGAACCACTACCCAGAGCAACCGAATAGTTGATCCTGTGGGCTTGGAACCATAGTCACAGGGGACATCAAGCTCAATTGGCATAACATACTATACAAAACATTGTTCCACCTCCT
>NW_006921698.1:7869710-7870784 GCF_000298275.1 Orycteropus afer afer | reverse complement strand
ATTAGAGAGATGCAAATCAAAACAACAATGAGATACCATCTTGCTCCAGCACTAGTAGCAAAGTTCAATGAGACAGAAAATAACAAATGCTGGCGAGGGTGCGGAGATATTAGGACTGTCATACACTGCTGGTGGGACTGTAAAATGGTACAACCATGGTGGAAAGCAGTATGGCTATTCCTTTAATTTGGAACTAGAAATACCATTTGACTCAGCTATTCCATTACTATGTATATATCCTAAAGAAGTGAGAGCCAGAACAAGAACAGATACATGCACACCCATGTTCATCGCAGCACTATTTACAATAGCCAAAAGATGGAAGCAACCTAGGTGTCCATCAACTGAGGAATAGATATCCAAACTATGGTATGTACACAAAATGGAATACTATGGAACCCTAAAGAATAACGTAGAATCTGCAAAACACTGCATAACATGGATGAACTTCGAGGACATTATATTGAGTGAAATAAGTCAATCACAAAAGGACAAATATTGTATTAGTCCATTATTATAAAAGTCAAGGGAAAGTTTATCTATGGAAGAACATTTTCTTTGTTGGTTACCAGGGGTGGGAGGGGAGGGGAGGGGAGGGAACACTGTTAGATAGAGATAATTATCGATTTGGGTGAAGAGAAGGGCAGTGTACCAAATGTGAGTGATCAGTATAGTGGCATTGAGGAAGAGGAAGACATAGAGAGGTACATGGGAGGTACAGACAACAAAGATGAACCCTTTTGCATATACAGTACTGCGTTGTAAGTGAAGGCAAACATGGGTATATGGATGGATAGATAGGTGGACAGGCTGAACTATTAGTTATGTCTATGAAGTGGGGAGTACACCAAAGAACATGTATAGGGTTGGCAGACAATGGTCCTATAACTTTATGTGTATGATCTGAATTTCCAGGTGTATAGTGGAGCTGACAAGGGGCATGGTTATAGTCACTGCTTTGTCATAGCCAGCTACCCAGAGAGACCGAGTAGTTGAACCTGTGGGCTCGGGACCATAGTCGCAGAGGACATCAAGCTCAATTGGCATAACATACTACACAAAACATTGTTCCAC
>NW_006921698.1:7820921-7868885 GCF_000298275.1 Orycteropus afer afer | reverse complement strand
AAAAAAAAATAATAAATTGAGGGGCATTGGAACAGAAATCCTGTAGAAAAATGGGAAAAACACATGAACAGTTCAGGGGAAAAAAAAGATAATTAGATTAGATTAAAACTGCACTGAGATGCTATTTTTTACCTGTGAGACTAGAAAAAATTTTTAATGTGACAACACATTCTGTTGGTGAGCAGTGGGAAAAACAGACAACTATATATTCCTGATGGAAATGCAAACTGACACAGTCCTTCTGGAAAGAAAGTGGCAATACCTAAGAAAACTACATATGAACTTACATTCAAACCCAGCAATCACTCTTGTGGAAATCACTTTGAAGATAACACCTCTAACAATATGAAAATTCTTATTCCAAAGGTTATTCATTGCACTGTTTTTTGTAATTGCAAAATATTGGAAATAATCTAGATGCCCATACACAGAAGAGTGGTTGAATAAAGTATGGTACCTCCACACAATGGAGTGAGCATATCTATTTAAAGGAAGAAAGAAAATGAGGATGATCTCTATGAACTGATGTATAGTGATTTCCAAGACATCAGGCAAAGTATAATATACCTGTAGTATGCTTCCCTCCATGTAAAAAAGAAGGGGACATAAGAAAATATGCATGTATTTGCTCATTTGAACACAGGAATTCAGGAATGATAAAGCAGAAACTAAAGGAGTTGGTTACTACTAGGGAGTGGATGAGAAAGAAGTAGAAAAAAAGTAGGGGATTGGGAATGGGATAGAAGAAATGAGGATGGGAGTGACACTTCTCTGCTAACCAGAAGGCTGGCGGTTCAAACCCACCAGCCACTCCTCAGAAGGAAGGTTGGGCAATCTACTTCTGTAGTGATACCACCAAACCCAAGGAGGGATTGCTGTGAGTCAGATCCGACTTGATGGCAGTGAGATTGTTTTTTGTTTTTTTTTCCTTTGAACCATAGTAGTGTTTCACATACTCCTAAAATAGTCAAAACCAACCAAGATTTGGGAGAATGTCAAAATGGATTTCAAACACTAACATACAAATCTCTAGGTATCTCATAAATGGATACTATAAACCACGCTAAAGGGATGGGGAAGAAAATTAGTTAATGTAAGCAATTAGGAAAATAGTACCTTGATTGAATATTATAAAGGTAAAAGACACTGAGAACAACAATACATATATATTATACTCTAGTCAGTAAATGGATTTCTCATGGAGGTATAAGTTAGCACCTCTGAAACTACTTTATATAACTACTGAAACCAAAAAAAACCAAACTCACTGCTGTTGAGTCAAATCCAACTCATAGTGACCCCTCCTTGGGTTTCCAAGGCAGTATCACTACAGAAGTAGATTGCCCAGTCTTCCTTCTGAGGAGTGGCTGGTGGGTTTGAACCGCTAGCTTTCTGGTTAGCAGTCAAATGCCTTAGGCACTATGCTACCAGAGCTTCCATATAACTACTAGAACTGAACAAATAAATATAGATAAAAAGAATTAGATTTCTGGAGAAAGTTTGTTGCAAATGAGGTAGAGAGAAGGCTAAAATGAACCCTGTGGTCTTGGATTAGAATCTGAGGTGTCAGTATGAATTCGTGGTTTTTAATAGACACATAGATAGATACAGAAATATAGATGTATGCATGTGCATAGTTTAGAGGACATGTTTATGCCCCCTGAGAAAGCCTGGAAGCAATGACAGTAAGGCATCATGAATGCACCCCTGGCACCTAGATCTTGGTTTCTAAATACCATTCTTCTATGGAAGGTATCAGGTTTTCTTGGAAATGTTATTGAGTCCAGGGCTGGAGGAGGGAAAATAGAAGACCTGGAACATTTCGTGGTAAGCAAAAGTGAGGAGGTGCTTTTAAAAAAAAAAAAAAGGGTAGAGAAAGTCAGAAGGATCTAGGCCCCAACCTGAAGAAGCTTCCAGTGGTCAAAGCTGGAACAATTTGAGCAAGACAATAAATGATAGTATAGAACAAGATACATATAAAATTTAAAGTAAATATAGAATAAAATATCTGTACCGATATAAAAATGGATTAAATAAAATCAAGGTGAAATGACAGCTCTTTTTTCCAGTAGAATTATAACTAATGTGGAAAGAAAAAGAGAAATAGAAAATCATTATTAGACAAACACTATAGTAACTATTGTAAAAATAAAAACCACTAGCAATACAGTAAAGTTAATGGACAAAGTTTGAGGAGAAATAGGTTTTGCATAGTCTCAAAGTATCATCCCCAAGGTATTTATTAACTACAAAGGGAAAGATAGTAACTTTGCAGTGGAGAAAGCTGCAAAAACTACCTTAGAAATAACATTCATGCCAGTTAGGTGGAAGGTCTTTTGAAAGATAGCTTTGGTTAATTCCCTTGTGTATAAGAACAATCACAAGACAGTGTGCCACTGAATTTGCATTAACGTTTTCTTAGTATCACCTTTTGTGAACCTGGTCAGTTTTCCTAGCCTAGATGAATATGTCTGTTGTTTGACTTTTTATTTTTCCCTTAGTCTTCCACTTTAGTCTCTTCCCTGGAGGCAGAACTTTCTGAAGTTAAAATGCAGACCCATATGGTGGAACAGGAAAACTTCCTTCTCAAAGATGAACTGGAGAAAATGAAACAAGTAAGGCTGTGTGCTGTTTAGGGGGCATTCATAGAACAATATGTACCCAATGGTCTGATTTCTCTAGCCAGCAAAAGTCCTTTCTACTAAGCCCTGTGACTAATTTTTTTGCTTGATATAGTTGAAGACTTGAAATAACAAATCTATTTATTATGGTTTTTATTGTTAATTCTCTAAATGTTGTTCTAGTCATGTAACTTACAACATATATGCTTTAGACTCTAAAACTCTGTTGTTACAAATGAATCACAATCACTTCCTTTTAAGAAATTTGTTTTTCTACTTTTTCCCCAAAACCCATTGCCATCAAATCAATTCTGACTCAGAGCAACCCTAAAGGACAGAATAGAATTGCCCCATGAGATTCCCAAAGCTGTTAATCTGTACAAAAGCAAACTGCCACAGCTTTCTTCTGTGTAGTGGCTGGTAAGTTCAAACTGTCAACCTTTCAATTAGGAACCAAGCTGCTTAACTACTTCACCACAAGGACTCCTTCCAAACTGATTGACATCAAGTCAGTTCTAACTTATGATGTCCCTATGGGAAAGAGTAGGATTTGCTTTCTCTAAGCCAGGTTATATAAAATAACGTATTTTTGTCTGAAAAGAGAGTGACTTTCTTGCTCTTTACTTTCATAACTGTACACGCAGGTCTCTGAGGCACAGGTGAAACTGTGGTCCCTCTTAAGTCTTTTTCTTATAGCAAGTATGAGGCATCTATCCAAGGTATATGGGCAAATTCTAGAACATTATCAGGGATGCCACCTCACTTATGAATTTGGCTTTAAGGATCCTATTTTAAAGTTTCAAACACAGGGTTTTGTTTTTCCAATAATATTTTATTGGTTTTTTTTGTGTGTGCAAGTTTACACATCTAATTAGGTTCTCTGCAAAGGTTTGATTATAAGTATAAAAGAGGGTTCACCTTAAAATTATATCCTGAACGTCATCCTATTTTACACTTAGTTAATTTTCAAAGGCTACGAGTATCTTTCTTTGAATAATCCTAATGATCTTAGTAGGATAATTTGTTTCATTTGATTTATTGGCTCTACCATAGAATTCCTTTAATATGATGGCACCCTTAGATTATAAATTCTGTTTTTTGCATCTGTTCAGTCTATAATCATAAAAATATTCTTCCCAAATGCTTAAACTTTTTTTTCAACTTTTTCTTGTGAGTTGGGTGAAATTTACAAAGCAGATTGGTTTTACATTCTACATTTCATACAGAATGTGAAACTTTTTAGAGTCTGTATGACCTAGTGTTGTGTTTATGTTGATATATTATTAACTCATATAGATATTGCTTTCATAATAGGATTTTAAGATTCTCAGAGTATTTATGTCTCTCACAATGCCTAATACAGTACTGGTCCACAACAGGTACTTTAAAAGGAACTTTTGAAGTTCATTACTGTTGTGCAAAGTCATACCTGTTCTGCCATAACTAGAGAAGATATCTGTTCCACATAAATATACCAGAAGTGAAAATTACAGGATCCTTTTGTGATGTATAAATATTCCAAAGCTGTTATTATCAAGTATATCCTGATTAACTTGAGCATACTTTTCTCCTTTATCTTTTGAAAAGTCTGCCTGTTTTAGCCTCTAAGAAGATAGCGATGGGTTCCAAATCTATAGTACAGGAAAGTGTGTGCTTTGTGACTTTGTGAAGCTAGACAACAGAAGAAAAAGGACAGAGTTGGGAGTAGAAAAAGATGATTAGAACATCATTCATCACATTTTTTACAGAGGTGTTGATATAAGTAAAAGACCAAACCAAACCCACTGCCATGAAGTCAATTCCAGCTCATAGTGACCCCCATTGGGTTTCCAAGGCTGTAAATCTTTACAGAGGTAGGTTGCCTCATCTTCCTCCCACAGAGTGGCTAGTGGGTTTGAACCACTGACCTTCTGGTTAGTAGCCAAAAGCCTTACCCACTATACCACGAGAGCCCTTAATAGGTTGAAAAGGAAGTGAACCTTTCCTGTTTTTGGTAGGAGCTTGTTTCATCAGGTACCTGGACTCCTGGATCACAAGGATAGGATAATGTCAGCCCATTGTTGCTGCTATGCAGTTTGGAGCTAGAAAGTGTGTACCACTCTGTAGGTATAATGATTTCTAGTTCACAAAGCATTTTTACATATTTATCTGTTGCACTGAAAAGAAACACAAATAGCATCAACAGAAGTCACATGCCAGGCTGTAGACTCTCAAAATAGCATTAAGCGTTGCAGGGTAGTGGTAAAGGAGAAGGTCCTGTATTGAACAAGTACCCAAGTACTTCAAAATCCATTTCCCCACACCCTTGTGACTTGTAAGACATGCCAGGTGAAGACAAGATTCAACCCTTAAAATCTATCTTTTCATAAGAAAAAACCCACTGCCATCGAGTCAATTCTGACTTATAGTGACCCTATAGGGCAGAGTAGAACTACTCCATAGTGTTTCCAAGGCTGTAAATCTTTTAGGAAGCAGACTGCCTCGTCTTTCTCCCACGGAACAGCTGGTGGATTTAAACTCCAACCCTTTGTTGAACAGCTGAATGTTTGAACCTTTATGCCATCAGAGCACCTAATGTAAAAGAACTTAAGTGTAAAGAAACTTAAGATAGGAAGTAGAAAGATGACCACAAAATCAAAATGATAAATTAAAAATATGAAAGGCAAGTGAAAGGAAGGAACATAAAATAGCTTATAAACTACGGGAAAAGGGTAAAGAAGTGTAAGAAACACTCATTTTCTTTAAAGCAGTGAGTCTCAACTGGAGCAGGGTGGGAGGCAGGATTTTGCTGCTGGTTCTAGTTGTCAACTAGACTGCTCCTTAGGAGTGAGACTTTAGCTCTCTTACTTTGGACATGTTATCAGGAATGACCAATCACTAGAAAAGGACATCGTGTTTGATATAAAGTAAAGGGTCAGAGAAAACAAGGGAAACCCTCAGTGAGACAGATTGACTAAATAGCCACAACAGCGAACTGAAACACACCATGAGGATTGCACTGGACCAGCCAACATTTCATTCTTTTGTGCATAAGGTTGCCATGAGTCAGAGCCTACTTCACAGCAACTAACAAGCTGCAGTTGGCTGGTGGGCAAAGCCAGGAATGGTGCTAACATTTTACAATGCATAGGACAGCCTGGACAACAAAGAATTATCCAGCCCAGTATGTCAGTAGTGCCAAGAACGATGCTGGAAAGGAACAGAAACAGTCTTTGGTTTGCCTGATTCCAGGAAGAGGGGAAAAGGAAGCCATTATGTTTTATACCATCTTACGGACGAGTCAATTTAGACATCTTCCAAAGGGCAAGGAGCATGGAGTAAGCTGAAAAACACTGATTGTTTTATCTTTAAATGTGCCCTTGTGTTAGTGCATAGTATGTATGTGGTTCATACCAATTTTATATTCTTGACTGAGAATTTTGAAAATGATTTTTCTAGTTTAAAAAGCATGAGGAAGATATATTGTGTTATATGTGCACAAGTTGATGATAGCATGGCAATGTGTTATTTATTTTACCCTGAAGGTAAAACAGAAAGCTAGGACCATTTTTTAGAACAATGTCTGGTTGAATCTATCTGAGCAGATGTTTCAGCCTTCAGTTGGGAGGCTGGGGCAAGCCAGCAGGGAACATTTTGTTAAAGTTAATTATAGTCCCCTAGAGTTTGTATATCATCTGAAGCATCTACAGATAAAGAAACAGTAGCAGGCAAGCAAATGTCCTGTCTATAAATACCTCTTTGTAAATACAGCCTGAGGTTTGATGGGAAGGCTTGTTCGCTGATTTCTTACAGCTGCACAGATGCCCGGATCTCTCTGACGTCCAGCAAAAAATTTCTAGTGTCCTAAGCTACAACGAAAAGCTGCTCAAAGAGAAGGAAGCTCTAAGTGAAGAATTAAGTAGCTGTATGGAAAAGGTAGTAAAAATAACAAGACTTTTTACCATCATTGTATAATGCATACCATAATGAGCAGTTCTCTATAGACGGTGCCGCAGTGGCCTCCCCTGTTAGCCTAGTTGTTTCATAGTCTCCTGGGACAGCATTTCAGCTGGCCCTACGTGACCCTAGATCTCCTGAAGCCGTGGTTGTTACAGGAATCTGAATTAGTTGTTAAATAATTACGTTATTAAATACAATAACAGAGTTTGTCTCATTTTAGTATGTCACAAAGCTATTTAATATATATGTATAATGTATGTATATGTGTGTGTGTGTGTATATATATATATATATATATATATATATATATGTCACTAGGCTGCTTACATATAATATAAATATTATTGTATTTAATAATCTGACATCTATTTCATAGACTAGCACTTTTTTTCCTATGGTATTTTCTATAGGAAAGAAACTTTATTCCTGCCTGCCTTAACAGGCATTCCATTACTCCTGTGAAGATGCACTCTTGAGATTTCTAGTTGCCTTTAAGCCCACTACCTCAAACCCTCAAAATACTAAGCATTGAGAAAGGAAAATGGAAATCTCAAAAGAATAGAGATGCCTCAAGATTAGAGATAGAACAAGGAGTCGGGAAAATGTCTCTCCTTCCTGTTACCTCGCCCTGCTCTCCACATTACTAGATGGCACTTGGTCTTGTCAGTACAAGCAGAAGCATAAAAATTGGGGCTAGGTATGATTGCAAAAATGCCCTCTTACTTCTTTTCTCTTCCTGAAACAGTTAGCAAAATCAAGTATCTTAGAGCACAAAATTGCTACTATGAAGCAGGAACAGAAGTCATGGGAGTGCCAGAGTGAAAGCTTAAAATCACAGCTGGTGGCCTCACAGGGAAAGGTATGTGGACAATTCTTGTTTCATGTTCAAGGTAAGTATTCCCTTTCTTCCAACAGAAATCATAGTAGAAAGAATATTCTAAGTGAAAGTGGTCTAAGATAGAAGAGGGCTCAGAATGATGGCTTTTTCAGTTTGACTAATATTTCACACAGGAGCTCTGGTAGCATAGTGTGTAAGGCACTTGACTGCTAACCAGAAGGCTGGCGGTTCAAACCCACCAGCCACTCCTCAGAAGGAAGGTTGGGCAATCTACTTCCGTAGTGATACTGCCTGGGAAACCCAGGGAAGGGTCGCTATGAGGTGGGTCTGACTTGACGGCACATAACAACAACAACAATAATATTTGACACACATTTACAGCATGGTGAAATAACTTGAACAATATTTCCCTCAAGATTTAATAATTATAAGATTAGATACTTATGAAAGTTTGAGAAAAGTATATAAAAATGACTCCTTGTTCCTAATTAAGAAATAATGGTTTTCTAACACAAGTTTATGTCCTATTATAGTTAAAAATCTCTATGAACATTCTTTTTTTAAATTGAAATTAAAAAAAAAAATTATTGTGATTTGAGTGAACATTTACAGAGCAAATTCATTTTCCATACAGCAGTCTATACACATTTTGTTTTATGACATTGACTACCCCACAGTATAACACTCTCT
This sequence comes from Orycteropus afer afer, assembly GCF_000298275.1. NCBI lineage: Eukaryota > Metazoa > Chordata > Mammalia > Tubulidentata > Orycteropodidae > Orycteropus > Orycteropus afer. Next base: position 7,860,797 of record NW_006921698.1, on the reverse strand, counting down.
TCCCACTTCCTCCCCTTAGTTACCTCTTCCCTGTGTCCTTCCCTCCCATGCACTCCTTCCCCCTGAGCTGTTTCCCATGCAAACACTGCCCTTCTGTTCTCCCACAATTGATCCCTCTAAGGAGTGTATCTGCCTGATGTAAATGTTCACCCCAAATGTCTATCTCTTGTTTGGCTGGAAGCCACAGGAGTGAGTTCAGTTCCAGACTTGAAGGGTAACTAGGATGAATTTTTTTTTTTTAATTGACATTTATATGAAGTATGGTTCTACAGATAGACATGTTCATTTTCAACTAAGAATTCCTTTCCAAACCATCATCACAGGCTAAAACATAATTTCTACAAAATTCATTAAGACCACCTTCTGTGATGCTGGTTGGTACTTTTTGGTTCTGTAAGATATCACTTGGTATCCATCAGATGAGTGTATTAACAATACCCTACTTCAGGCATCATTTGTCATTGTCCTAAATATAATTTAATATTCTATAAATGTACATAATATCCACAGGTTTCCACCAAGCTACTGAAAAGAAAGCTGAATGTAGTAAATAGAAACAAAGGGGACCTTGGGATTCTCTTGTCCACATTCATCCTTGGGCATGCTATAGGTGAGACCATGAGGGTTTGGGTAGCCATGTAAGATTGTTGTCATGATGCAGGTCCAAAGTTTAGAAGACACCCTGCAGAATGTGAATCTGCAAATGTCCCAGATTAAATCTGACCTACGAGTGACTCAGCAGGAAAAGGATACTTTAAAACAAGAAGTGATATCTTTATGTAAGCAACTTCAGAATGCTGGTAACAAGGTAATTTCTTTTTTATTAAGGTGTAACTTATATATAATAGAGTGTACAAAATTTAAGTGTATAACTTGATCATTTGTGTATGTATATATACATAAATATATACTTTACATATATATATGAGGAGCCCTGGTGATCCAGTGGTTAAGTGCTACACTAACCACTTAAGTTTGGCTGCAAACTGAAAGGTCGGCAGTTAGAACCCACCAGTTGCTGTGCAGAAGAATGATGTTGTGACAGTCTGCTTATGTAAAGATCTACAGCCTTGGAAACCCTGGGTTAGTTCTATTCTGTTCTATAGGGTTGCTATGAGTTGGAATTGACTTGACAGCAATGGATTAGGTTTGGTTTGTGGTGTGTGTGTGTATATATGTATATATAAATGTATATATGTATGTGTACATATAGGTATATATGCATGTGTGTGTATATTTGTATACACGTACAGGTATTTGTGTAACCATTGCCTAGATCAAAATATAAAACATTTCTAGCACCCAGAAGGCTTGTGCCGCTCTAGTTGATACCATCCAAGTTCACCACTTTTCTACTCCTCTGCCACTTGAGGTTAGGGTTGCCTGTTTCTAAAGTTCTGAATGGAACCATAGTGGCAAGGTAGTTTTTATACTGAGAGAGTCAGAAGATATGCTGAGTTCAGTTTTGTAGTAAGAAAAATAAACATTCTTAATTAAGTGATAGAATATAAAGCATTCATGTAACCCTAACAAATTAAAAGTCAAGGAAAACATTGCAAGAAATCATTCTAGGAACATGCATAAACATACAAAGTTTGCAAAAATATAAAACTTCTGCTGAAAACTGTGGCAGGAGGTAATCTTGTTACCAGATGGACTAGTACAATGACCCCAGAAAGTCCAGGAGGAGCTAGTGAAAGTGTTAGCAGGCTGACACATCATCGTGATGTTCTGGACAGTGTGTCTCATTTTAGTGTATCACAGTGCTCCTTCATCTTTCCACAGATCAGTCCGTAACAGTGTCATGGGGATCAGCCTTGAGATAGATGTAAAGATTTTGTCCTACAATGAAAATAGTCAATAATGCAGTTATTTGATGTATATTTTTTAAACTGTGGTTTCTTTTTACTGAAGTAGTTGTTTCTATTTTCAGTATTACTTCCAGGCTGACATTTTTCTCAGAAAGTGATTATACCTTTTTCCTTTTCTATGTTTTGACTTAAAAGACAGGAGGCTTATATTGTTGTTACTGTTTTATATTTCCTTAAGCAATTTCAGGATCCAAAAAAATCATTTTGGTAGCTTAAAAGTATATTCCTGGATCCAGGCCTCAATTACATGGACAATATGTTCTTCAGGTTCTAAAAAGGGACATGATTGCATATGTGAAACTGAAAGTAGAGTTTGACTTGTGAAAGCTTTCAAAGTGACAGGACATTTCAGAGTTCCCTTGTGTCCTCTGTTAACCAGAAGAGTAGTTATCTCTGTTCAAAACATAATCCCTTGAGAATGAGGCCCCAATCTGTATGCACTTGGATCCCATATGGAATTGGAAGTTGTTCTATTCATTTTTGCTAATGAACTTGTTGGGACTGTTCCGCTAAAAGGCTATTTTAAATAGAGAATTTCTAAGCCTGTTTTTCGCAAACTCCAAGTATTTTGCTTTATTTATATCTATTTATACATACATGTACTCCATTAGAAGAGAAAGGAGAAGCCTGGATGGTACTAAGAATTGTTGTTATTAGGTAAATATGACACCTTTCTCAAAGCAGAAGTTACCCATCATCTTGTTTTTCAGACTTAACTCTACAATTCTCTCTTAAGAACAGGGCCCCAGAGATAGCTACACATCCATCAGCGTTCCATAACCAGCAGAAAAGGCTGTCTTGGGACAAGCTAGATCATTTGATGAATGAGGAGCAGCAGCTGCTTTGGCAGGAGAATGAGAGACTTCAAACTGTAGTGCAGAACACCAAAGCAGAACTCACGCACTCCCGGGAGAAGGTAACTTGGAAACTGTACATGGTGGCATAGGTTTGAAAATGATTTGTTTGATTTGAAAATGGGTGTTTGATATGACTGAAATAGTTCTAGGATATGGATTTGAGTATTCTGTTATGGCAGACTTTAGAAGTAATTTATCATTGACATGCATATAGGTTCATCCTGATGTGTTTATAAAGTATTCTTTTATCTTGTATAAGCAATTCTATATTAAAATCTGCCTGCAATTTTAAGCTTCATGTCTAAAACAGAGAGTCATGGAAATTATGTTAACCATATATTTCTCATTTAAATTGGCTAGCTGCCAAGACTAACGATACAAAATAGAAAAACTAGACAGCTCTTGCTGGTTTAATTCCTACCATGAAAACAACAAAAGCCAGTTGCCATCAAGACAGGGCCAACTGACGGCAGCCCCCTGTGTGTCGGGGCAGAACTGTGCTCCCTGGGGTTTCCAGTGGCCAGGATTTTAGAAGTAGATCATCAGGGCTTTCTCTGAGGTTCCTTTTGGTAAGTTCAAACCTCCAGTATGTCATTAACAGCTGATTGTGTTAACCATTTGCACCACCCAGGGCTTCCTTGTATGAGAAAAAGGGGCCCTTTTTTAAAGACTAGCATTTAAAGGTTAGAATGGACTTCAAAGGTTGTCTTTTCCAACCACTAAACTGATGCCTAAATTCTCTTTAACCTCTACCAGGTACTTGACCAACTATGTTTATCACATGCTTAAACACCTCTTTTAAGAGGAATCCTAACTCCGAAGGGTCATGAATATTCATTTAGGACACCCATTCTGTGCCAGAAACCCTACCATCACTGATGTAACAGTAGTGAATAAGACAGATATGGCCCCTGTCCCTGTGGACCATAGATGATGTGAATGCATTATTTCAGGTGTGAATGGTCCAGTACAGTACAGAGTAGATGAGAATACTACCTCATTCACTCTCTAAAAGTGAAACTCATATCAAAGTGAAAGTGCCTAGACAGACTGTGTCTGTTTTCTTGGCAGTCACACCACAGTATTGAGCCCTAGAGGTTTGGTCAAATGTAAAATCCAAAAGACCCCTTTTCCCTGCCTTGTCCTTACAGTATTGGGGCTTTTTGTTTGTTTAAGTCTATAAAACTGCTTTATTTGATTTTTAATTTAGGCCCAACCAGATTAGAAATGTGTTTACCTAGGAAAGATCTTTTGAAACCCAGAAGGGTAAGCTTCCAGAGTTGGCAGATTTAGGGAAGTTCTGGTAAGATGGTGGAATAGGCAGACAAGCTACACATATTCTCTTCAACAGAGAAAAGAGAAACCAACTGACAGAGATACAGATGATAATTCTGGAGCCCTGAGCTTTGAAAGGAAATATACAGAAGTAGATTAGGCACCAAGTAATAGAAAAACCTGGGCTCTGGTAGCACAGTGCCTGAGGCATCTGACTGCTAACCAGAAGGTTGGTGGTTCAAACCCACCAGGCACTCCATGGAAGCAAGACTGGGCAGTCTACTTCCATAAAGATTTACTGCTCCAGAAACCCAAGGGAGGTCGCTATGAGTTGAGTGGAAAAACTAGAACAGGAAGACACAAATAAAACCACAGAAAAAACTGTTGAAGATTTCTTGGAAGAGAATTTCTCTGGTATGATGAAAGATGAGAATATATCCATTCAAGAAGTCCAATGAACTCCAAACAAGATAGATCCCAAAAGAAAATCACTAAGACATATCATCATCAGTACATGATGTCTCTGTACATCAGTGAGTATGGAGATGGATGGATCTGCAGGCTGTCAGCTACTCTGACAACTTCAACAGCCTGAATGTTTCCAAGTGGTTTTAGGACCTGAGAATTGACCTAAAGAGCCCTGGTTGCCAAGGGCTACAGGGACAACTGTGCTGGTGGCCTATGACTAGGAAGGGTAACAGCAAAGAGGGAGACAACCTGAACTGTGGACTTTTGGCTGTCCAGAGGGCACAACCATTTTGATTGTTTACAAGTGGTGGCCATATTGGATATTTAAAGTTACCGAGGGTGCACCCATTTTGAATGTTTATAAATGTTGGACATTTTGATATTTAAAGTGGAAGCATTCTCATTCGGATTCCAGGGACCTAAGAATAGGCTCCGTTTGCCAAGGACACTAGGGACATATGGGAGGCAGACAATGGGAAAGGAGACAGGTGGTGAGTGTATAAGTGCTGCCAACTAGCAAATAGAAGAGCACAGTACCCTGCTTATATAGATAACATCCAAAGAAAACAAAACTCGTGGGCAAGTCGTTCCAACATACAATCACCAACTAAATATAAACACAAAAATGTCACAGAGTCTCAGAGACAACAACAGACCATCACTGTTCACACAAAGAAGCAAGAGAAACAAGGGACCAGGATACAGACCCAGAACACATCCATGAGGAAGAAGCAGCATTGAAACTCCCTGATAAAGAATTCAGAAGAATTATATTTAGGTACCTTCAACAGACTGAAAGACAGATCAAGGAAAACACTGACAAACTTGAGGAAAACTCTAGAATAATCTCGAAAGATAATACAAGAACAAAATGACAAAACAAGTGAAAAATTAGAAATGATACAAAATCTACAGATAGAAATCCAGAAAATTAATACCACACTTTCAGAAATAGATAACACATTGAATGGACAAAGGAGTAGAATTGAATCAATGGAAGACAGAATTAGTGAGATTGAAGACAAATACCTCAATAGTTCTTTGGAAAGGGATCCATCAGAAAAAAGATCAAAACAAAATGAAGAAAGCCTAAGGATTATGTGGGATACCATCAAAAGGAATAACCTACATGTGATTGGAATTCCAGAACAGGAAAACACAAATAAAACCGCAGAGAAAATGATCAAAGATTTCTTGGAAGAGAATTTCCCTGGTATGATGAAAGATGAGAATATATCCATTCAAGAAGTCCAGTGAACCCCAAACAGGATAGATCCCAAAAGAAAATCACCAAGACATATCATCATCAAACTCACCAAATCAAAGACAGAGTCCAGAAAGCTTTACGGGAAAAGTGAAAAGTTACCTACAAGGGGCAACCAGTAAGACTAAGGTTGGATTTCTTGGCAGAAACCATGCAGGTGAGAAGACAATGGGATGGTATATATAAAACCCAGAAAGAAAAACATTTCCAACCAAGAATTACAGGCAAAATTGTTCCTCAGATATGTTGGTGAAATTAGGACATTTCCAGATAAGCAGAAATTAAGGGAATTTTTTAAAACCTGAGCAACCTTACAAGAGATGCTGAAGGGAGTCCTTTGGACAGAGAACCAACAACAGCCAACAACAACTGACCATTAACACACATGATGACATAACCCAGAAACCAACCCAGCTATGGAACTATCCAAAGTAAATAAGCCTACAAGATTGTAAACAGGGAACCAGAGACACCAATTGGCAAATGAGGACAACTGCAAACCAAAAAGATGAGAAAAATTATGTAGTTACAGACCTTCTAAATGGTAGGGAAGTCAAGACAACTACAAGATAGAATGGACTGTTCTAAACTTGGGAAGAAATTATAAATCACAGGGTAACCTCAAACAAAAATGATAAACCTTCACATCACAATAAAAAAGAAGACAAGCACAAATATTTAGCAAACACTAAAACAATAGCAAAGAAGGAAGGGATAATACAATTTATAAGCAAAACGAGCTCAGCACAGAAAATTATATGGAACAAAGAAATCAGCAATACAATGAGAAAGCACATAACAAAATGACAGCAACAAATTGATACTTGTCGATAATTACACTACCAAAAGAGTAAAAATAGAACCTACAGATTGGGGAAAAAAAATATTTGGCAATGACATATCTGACAAGGGACTTATCTCTAAAATTTATAGAAAACACCAACACCTCAACAACAAAAAGATTAACAATCCAATTAAAAAATGGACAGAAGACATGAATAGACACTTCACTAAGGAGGATATTCAGAGAGCCAGCAAATACATGAAGAAATACTCATGATCATTAGCCATCAGAGAGATGTAAATCAAAGCAACAATGAGATATTGTCTCAGCCCTGCACCAATGGCAAAGTTCAATAAGACAGAAAATAACAAATGCTGGTGAGGGTTTGGAGAGATTGGGACTTTCATACACTGTGGGTGGAACTGTAAGATGATACAACCACTGTGTAAAAGCAGTATGTTGATTCCTTAAAAAGGTAGAATTAGAAATACCATTTGACCCAGCAATCCCATTACTAGGTATATATCCTAAAGTGAGAGCCAGGACGAGAACAGATATATGGATACCCATGTTCATCACAGCACTATTTACAATAACAAAAGATGGAAACAACCTAGGTGCCCATCAACAGAAGAATGAATAACCACACTATGATACATACACACAATGCAATACTATACAACACTAAAGAATAATGTAGAATATGCAAAACACCATATAACATGGATGAACTTGGAGGACATTATGCTTAATGAAATAAGTCAATCACAGAAGGACAAATATTGTATTAGTCTGTTATCATAAAAAGTCAAGGAAAGGTTTATATATGAAAGGAAACTTTCTTTGTTGATTACCAGGGGAGGGAGGGGAGAAGAGGGAACACTTAAAAAAAAAAAATGCATTGACACATGTCACTTTAGTTTTGTGTATTTCACTGTACATGAATTATATTTCAATAATAAGTAAAAAGAAGAGTTGGCAGCTTTAGCTGGAATAAAAAGAACAGAACAGAATACAACAGAACTCAAGTGCTAAATAATTTTTTTTCTTAGGTTTGCTGGGTTTTTTTTTCTTGGCTCGATGATTATAATCGGCATTTCTTCTTTTTTACATTTGTTCTTGTTAGGTTCGTCAACTGGAATCTAGCCTTCTTACCCACAGGCACCAAAAACATCTAAACCCACCAAGTACTGTGAAACCTACAGAACAGGAGAAGTTGAGCTTAAAGAGAGAGTGTGAACAGTTTCAGAAAGAACAATCTCCTAATAGGAAGGTGGGCTTTGAGCGTTTACTATGTTCCTATGTTCTGACTATCATGTGTCCTTAAGTGTGTATTTCTTTCCATGTGTGCTTCTAAGCAAGTGAAGATTGTGACATGTTTTGGTTCTTCATTATATCTCTCTATGCATTTCCTATCTTGTTAAAGCAGTATTTGTGTTCTTTTGATTGAGTAATGGTTTCATAAAGATCTTTTTTTTTAATGTGGAGTTTTTGAATCATCATTAGTATTACAAGCCTTCATAAGATACTAAAAACAACTCACTGCTATCAAGTCGATTCCGATTCACAGCAATCCTTAGCACAGAGTAGAACTGCCCCAAAGGGTTTTCAAGGCTGTAAATCTTTACAGAAGCCAACTTTCACATCTTTCTCCCATGGAGGAACTGGTGGGTTTGAACCACAGAACACATAACCACTGTGCCACCATGTCTTCTTCTTTATAAGATAGTAAAATATATATTGCCTTAATGTTAGGAATATCTTAATATGATCTATATTAATTTTCCATTAATGCATAAGAAATTTATCTAAAATTTAGTGACTTAAAACAACAAATATTTATTACTTCAGTTGTAATATGAATCTGGAACTTGAGCAGCTTAGGTGAGTGGTTCTAACTCAGGAGTCTCATGAAGTTGCAGTCAGGTGTCAGTCAGGGTTGCAGTTGTCTGAAGGCTTCGTGGGGGCTGGAAGATTGCACTCAAACTCACTCATTTAGCTGTTAGCAAGAGGTTTCAATTCTTTGCAGGCTGAGTGCCAGTGGCCTCAGTTCCTCACCACGTGGACTTCTCCTCAGGATATGCCAGCTGGCTTCCCCCAGAGTGGGTGATGAGAAAGAGACGAGCTGAGAACAAAAGACCAACCTGAAAGCTGTAGTGCCTACTGATCACCTAATCTTGGAAATGGCGTACTATCACTTCTATATCTATTGGTCACACAGACTAACCTTGGTATAATGTGGGAAGGGACTACACAGGGTGTGAATATCAGGAGGTGGGAATCTTGGAAGCTGACTGCCACATGGTCAAATTTCTGTTTGTTGTTGTTATGTGCCGTTGAGTCGGACCCGACTCATAGCGACCCTTCCTTGGGTTTTTGTCCCATGAGAATCCTAGGCCTGTGTTACTCTGTGAGTTACTATTGTTACATTTCTTTCTTTCTTTTTTTGAAAAAACTAAAACTCAACTTCTCAGTGAGGTTGTCCGGGTGTGAACTATGTAATATATAGTGGAGAGACTGTCACCTCATTCACTCTGTAAAAGTTATACTCTTGTCAAAGCAAAAGTGCCTAGACAGACGGTCTATGTCTGTTTTCTTGACAGCCACATCATACTATTGAGCTCTAGAGGTTTGGTCAAGTATAAGATTCAGAAGACCTTTCTTCCCTGTCTTGTCCTTTTTTAGACCCAACCAGATTAGAATTGTGTTAACCTAGACATTATCTTGAAATTCAAAAGGATAGTCTTCAAGAATTGACAGATTTGGCCAATTAAATTTATGGTTTGTGTTTTGATTCTCTAGAGGTGCTATAACAGAAACACCACAAATGCATGGCTTTAACAAACAGGAATTTATTCTCTTACAGTTTAGGAAGCTAGAATTCCAAACTCAAAGTGCCAGCTCTAGGAGCTAGTAGAAGGCCCCTCAACCTTGGGCTTCAGCTCTGCCTCTTATTCCATGCCCACTGGAGCTGGAGGCATCTTCTAACTCAGGCAGCTGCAGGCTGCTGCGGCTGATGAACCCAAGATCAGCAGGTAAAATGACACAATCCCAAGATAAGCAGACAATACAGCAGGCCAAAATGTGCCCGAAAACTAGTGGCCCGCCTCAGAGCTTCTCCACATATACTGGAAGCAGACCACACCCCGAAAGCAACTGCTGACCTGCTTATAGCAGATTCTACCATGGAGATGATTACAATCTTATCATGGGGAGTAACTACATCCAGCTGCCAAGCACTCCAAATCACAGCCCAGCCAAGTTGGCGCACAACCGTAACTACCATAATTTGTTTTTCTGGGAAGAATGGTGTTGTTATTGTTGTTTTTATATGCTGTCAAGTCAAACCTGACTCATAATGACCTGTCCTTGGGTTTCCGAGGCAGTATCACTATGGAAGTAGATTGCTCAGCCTTCCTGTTGAGGAGTGGCTGGTGGGTATGAACCACCAGCCTTCTGGTTAGCAGTCAAGTGCCTTAGGCACTACGCTACCAGAGCTCCCGGGAAGAATGGTGAACAACATTATTTCTGTAATTTAAACATTCATAAATATTATTTAAAAATAAAATTTGGGGAAGTTATTGTGGCCATAGGCTGTAAGAAGGCTGGTTGTACTCTAACACTGAAATGCCATTTAATTTCAGGTACAATCAAGTGAACTCTTCAGAAAGAGAGTGGATTTCATCTAGCTACTCACCAAGGGAAATGTCTTACCATAGATTCAAAGATAGCATGAATTTCACATATACCAGGAAAGATTACATTTCTGTTTAACAATTCTTATTACTTTCATTGGGGTTCTTACTTTGATAGAGGCACATATCAGCATTCTAGAATAACGTCATATTTTCCACTTAGCAATATTCTAATCCCAGCCTCCTCTAGCTCATTTGATGCTTGTTATAGTGAAGACAGTCCTCAAAATGGATACTTATAAAATCTTCAAATTTCATCTTCAAATTGAGAAATGAATTATATAAATCAAGTTTTATGATTCTCACCTTTAAACTTTTAACCTTTCCCTGGGACAGATTTTTCCCATGTCAGATTCATAGTAGTGTACCATGAAATCAATTCAGTGAAATACAAGTAGCATTTATTTTTTATTAACTAGAAAATATCAGAGTTCATGGCTTATAGTAAAGATAAGTATTAGCTCATAAAACTTCTCTTTGAGTAATATATACTTATAACTGAATATACATATATGCACATGGGTACACGTGTGTGTGTGTGTATATATACATATACTGGGTTGCAATATAAAATGTCTCTTACAGTGAGTGGCATCAAAGTGTGAAAGCCAGCTGCCTTAAGGAATCTGTCCTATATGAGGAATCATGGTGATTAAAACTAGAGTATTTGAACGTAAGGGGTCCTGGGTGATGCAAATAGTTAAGTGCTGGGCTACTAACTGAAAAGTTGGCAGTTCAAATCCACCCAGAAGCACCTCAGAAGAAAGGCATGGCCATCTATTCTGACAGGTCACAGTCCTGAAAACTCCATGCGCACAGTTCTGCTCTGAAACACATAGGAACACCATGAGCTGGAATCAACTCGATGGCAGTGGGTGAAGGTGGAATTAAATGTAAGCGTTGCTGTAAATTCTATTGCTTTTTGTTTTCCATCACTGAATTAACTTTTTTACCTCCAAGAGTTAGGATTTCTGATAACACAAATTTGCTGACGTATAGTAGAGCAACTCAGTTGGTTTGGTTGGTTTTTAAGAAAATATTTTTGTTTTCTAACAGGTCAGTCAGCTGAATTCCCTTGAACGAGAATTAGAAACAATTCATTTGGAAAGTGAAGGCCTGAAAAAGAAACAAGTAAAACTGGATGAGCAGCTAATGGAGGTAAGTTTTTAAGCAAATGGCCTTAGCTATTAAGAATATTTTAATCCATGAATGAGCCATTTGTTGGAGGAGACTAGACACAGCATTGAATTCCTGTTGTGAAAATCTAAGTACATTGCCAAGCTGCATTCTTTGGTCTGTTTTACCAAGTTTGATTGATAGATGTTTTTGCTTAATCATACAGTCATAGGAATCCATACTGATTTACAGAGAAAGGAAGAATGTTGATTATTCTAAAATACAAAGGCCTATGTTTTAAGTAAGGAGCTCTGGTGGTGTGGTAGTCAAGGCATTTGGCTGCTAACCAGAAGATTGGCAGTTTAAATCTGCTTCTCAGGAGAAAAATGAGGCAGTCTGCTTCTATAAATATTTACAGCCTTGGAAACCCTGTGGGGCAGTTCTACTCTGTCCTATAAGGTTGGAATCCATGGCAGTGGGTTTGGTTTGGTTTTTAGATACCCCAAGCAAATTCAGGTGGCAGGGACTCAGTCTAACACCAGCCAAGGGGCCCAAAGCTCTCTCACCACCTCTGTGATTTTAACAGTGTCCTGCTGCCTCCTATATTGTAACCTTTTAGAGATAATCATTGCTCTCTAACAACCTCTTAAATTAGGAAGTTCAGGCAAGGAATTTGGAAGCATTAGCATTTGAAAGTTTAAAAGTGCTGCCATTGTACATTACTATGTTTATAACTCAGAACCGCCTTTTGAGAGTCATATCTGATAAATATAAAATGGGTATGTAATACTTGTCAGCTTGGACATGGGGTTTATAATCTAGATTGTTTTGTGAAAACTGAGTACAATTATAGGATATAAAACAACTTATGTATAAATCATCATTAATAAATAAAAATTTAATTGAGATACTTTGCTTTAGATAGATGAAAATAGTCAATTAATAACCCAGCATTTAGTGAACTGTGAAATTTATGTAAGGTAGAGAAACACAGGTAGGAAATGTCTTTTTGTGCTCTTAAAAAATATTACATATGTGTATATTTTCAAGCCAGGATTATAGAAAGGAAGAGAGAGATTTGTATTTTCTCTTATGAAGCTGGACACATGCAAAGGTAACTTTAAATAGATGTTTGGTTTTAAATGTGAAATATGGACAACCATATTCTATTGATATTTAAATGACCACTGAAATGTCTATCAATTTTAAGCTCTCTGATTTATCCACTAAGGGGGATATTAGGAAAATGATAAATAGTGAAATTCAAACAATTTTTTCCTTTTTCTGGCAGCGTATAATAAATGTGTCCAAAGCCTTGAGCTGTGAGCTGTGTTTAGATGTAGATGTGCTTTTCTGATGAAGTAATTACATACTTTAATGAATAAGATGTCTGAAGCCAAGCCCAACAGTGTCTAGTCCAAATTGAAAAGTAACAGGGTATATACTTAATCACTATTCGATCCTCTCCAAATGCTCTGACAACAGGCCAGTTTTTCTCCCACCTGCTCGAGCTGGCCTCAGAAGCCCTGTCTCTCCAGCCTCACTTTACATTGCCAGCTGTTATAAGCAATTTCCACTCCTAATTTTTCTCCCTAATGTGGTGGTAAATATTTGCTAATGGATGAGAGAAATTGAGTGTTCTTGGCACTGGAACTACATAACTAAGGGAAAAGCATGACTGTTCCATTTGAACACTAAAAAGAACAGCACACACCATCTACTTTAATGGAATTTACATTAGGAAATAAGACTGAGCCATTAAGTCTATATAGATTTATAGACATTGGATTTTTTAGCGTATGTTATGGTATCTATAGTTTAGGCTAATTTGGGAAATTAAAGTGATTTTCACACCATTTTTTTGTGCCCACACTCACCTGAGGGTTAGGTCTATTCTTATTCTGACAGGAATTCTCATCTGGTTGGGGTGAGAAGCAGCAGATAGGCAGGGAGATGTTCTGACATGAGAATCTTGGGAGGTAGAGGATTTGAGAAAAGCTTTCCAGGTGATTCTAGTCTGATGTATGTGCTCCCTAAGCAAAAGGGTCTCTCCTCATTCTTACATACCAGTTCAGAGTGTAGCTGGGACTCGAAAGTAGAAGAGTTAGAGTTTGACTCCCACGTCAGGGCTTTTTCAACGATATAAGAGGTAATGTTCTATAAATAATTCATTTGAACATTCAAAAAAAATGGTTTATAGACTGTATCAGCAGGTCTCAAGCCTGCTTGTACACCTCTGTCACCAAACTACTCAGATAAGAGAACAACAAAAATGTCTTATAGCTTATATTCCACACCTCCAAGTACCAAGGGATCTAATAGCAGATCCATTTCATACCAGACCCAGAATCTTCTAAACAGTTGTATTGGGAACTTGGAATAAAGGTGGCAAACTCACAAACCAACCAAATTACAGTAGGTGAGGAAGCAGTTTCATAATTGGAGCTATAAAACATTTTTGTCTACAGACTTGATATGCAAAGAAATGTAAATGTTGGTCCTTCTTCAGCTCTTACTGACTAGAGCCTATGTATTCATATATGTAATATACTCAACTGGTAGCATTCCTTCTCTTTTTCTTCCTCTTTTTTTTTTAACTCCTGTAATTTCTTTTGTTTGTTTTCCTTATCTGTGGCTAACCTGTACCTAGAACTCAGTGGTTGGAACTAGCAGAGAAGGGTGCAGTTCTCTGCCTGAGATAGTGTGTGAAGGTAGTACATTCTTTTCAATGAACTTTCATAGCATGAATACATCTCATTAAACTCCTGGTTCATGTAATCATTTCTACTGACTATAACAATAAGTAGTTACAATAAGAGCCAGTATTCATTTTCATTTTTATTTAACTCTGGAATATATCTCCATTTACTTTTATGCCAGGATTTTCCTCAGTATGTAAAGCATTGTGTATGAAGAAAGTTCTCTCTCTAATATAAAATTACTGGAATATAATTCTCTATAGCCTCTGTTCCTGAAAATAAAGTGGTGGGTTTTCTACATTTACAGCTAGAAGTATTTGAAAATGGATAAATGCCCACCTCAGAAATTCAAGTTTAAGGAAATGGATAATGGCTCTGAAGTTTCATGATAACATTTAGTTTTGCTGTGAAGGGCCTTTTTCCCCTTCTCATGAGCCTGGGGGTGCTTCCTCTTGACTTTAGTACTTGGTCATGTTTGTTGCATTCCTTCCATTGAGCCATGTGTCTGCTGATTATGTAGGCAGATGAGAGGTGGCATGCTTTTCACAGGCCAAAAAGCAATGTGTCCTCCCCTTCCTTCCCTCTTGGATTGGCATGTTGATATGTACACCATTTCCTCATTGTCTTGAACAAATACTTCTGTGTACTCTGGTTCCCAGATGTGCTGGGATATCACCTTATGTGCCAGAATTGCCTGTCTTACTGTGCTACTTAATTTAAGGTTATAGCTACACATTGATAAACTAAGGTAGGTTAAAATATTTTTAGATCTAAGATAAGATTCTTTGAAAAAAAAATTGTAGACTTGGATTTGGAAAATACATAGGCATTAAACATTTCTCTCCATATTTTCCTATGTCAACTAGAGCAATAATCTAATTAAATTTTGGTCTAGTGTAAGAGAAAATGAAGTAGAATTCAGATGTATCGTGTATGTTGTGAAGGAGCCTTGGCAGTACAATGGTTGAGCACTTGGCTGCTAACCAAAAGGTTAATGATTTGAATCCATCCAGTGGCTCCATGGGAGAAAAGACCTGGCTGTCAGCTCCCATAAATTTTGTAGCCTGGATGACCCTATGGAGCAGTTCTACTCTGTCACACGGGTCACTATGGGTCAGAATCAACTTAATGGCATTTAACAATAACATGTATATCATGTACCTCATGCCCTTATAGTCACTTGAGAATGAGGAAGCACAAATTTTAAAAATCTAATACTATTAAGAAGGCCTGCTTGTTGATTAATTATACTGTCTCCTAAGCTAAATGACTCTTCCATTTACATCTGAATCAAGCTCAGATATGCCAATTTCCCAGCTATCAGTGGATATTAGAAGCCAGTAATGAATTCATAGACTTCATTACTCCCTGCTTTACACCTTCAGGGGCAGCTGTGGTATTAAACATGCCCTTTGTCCCTGCCCTTCAGATGCAGCACCTGAGGTCCACTGTGATGCCTAGCCCATCCCCTCATGCTTGGGATCTGCAGCTGCTCCAGCAGCAAGCCTATCCGATGGTGCCCAGGGAGCAGTTTCTGCAGTTTCAGCACCAGCTGCTGCAGGCAGAAAGGATCAACCAGCACCTGCAGGAGGAACTTGAGGACAGGACCTCCGAAACCAACACGCCACAGGTATGAAACTTTCTTTTTCTTTTTTTTTAATAAACTTCAAACTGATGAGTTGCCTAATTTTTTTCTAATGTTTGCAAGTTCAAAAGTGAGGACCTAAATATCTTGTAAGAGAGTTACACTTTGCCTGTATTAGAGAGCCACAGAACTGCAGTGCTACTTTTAAGCTGTCCACTTCTAAGCTGGGTAATTAGGTGTCCGGGATCTCCTTTACCCTTGTGGAAATAGGGTAAGAAGGAGCAGGGTCCCTTGAGTATGGTGCACAGTTTGCCCATCGTTATTGTCTGATACCAAAACTGATACAAAATTCAAGTGGGAACCCAGGATATGCACAACTAATAACGTCCTGGGTTTTCCTATAGCAGCTGGGAGTAGCCTGCTCAGTTCCGTGAATTCACAAGTAGGGACTTTTCACAACTTTTCAGTAAAGGGGAATGTGTAATTGGGGAAATTTTTTAGTTGGCATAGGTTAACTTAATTTTTTAGAAATGATCTAGCTTGAAAACTATTTTTAAGAAAATAAAGATCTTCTTTCCCTTCTCATTGAATTAGCATTATCCCAGCTCACTACCAGACACAGGCTCGTCTTACCTACTTTTTCACATTGTTATTTCTCTTTTGTACTGTGTTCATAATCATGCTTTTTCAGAAGTCTCATAACTCCTTAGACTTGCCCATTTATTTAGAATAAGAAATAAAAAGTACTTTTTATGAGTTCTTAACTAGTTTTTTTAATTCTAAATAAATTAATTTGGAAATTAAATTCTGTATAAATTCTAAATTTTTTCTGGTTTGAATGGTCTTCTCCTGCTTCCAAATACCTTGCCTGTCAGTAAACATTTGATAAGGAATTTCCCAACTTTCTTTTCCTAAATCCCTACAAAGTGGCTTCAGAAAGCCACATTGTTGTTGTTGTTGTTGTTAAGTGCCGTCGAGTCGTTTCCGACTCATAGCGACCCCATGCACAGCAGAACGAAACACTGCCCGATCCCGCGCCAGCCCCACAATCCCTGCTATACTCGAGCCCATCATCGCATCCACTGTATCAATCCATCTCCCTGAAGGCCTCCCCCTCTTTCGTCGACCCTCCACCCTACCAAGCATGACATCCTTCTCCAGGGAATGGTCCCTTCTTACAACATGACCAAAATAGGTGAGACCAAGTCTGGCCATTCTTGCTTCCAAGGAGCATTCTGGCTGCACTTCCTCCAGGACAGATCTGTTAGTTCTTTTAGCAGTCCACGGTACTTTCAGCATTCTTCGCCAGCACCACAACTCAAAAGCATCAACTCTTCTTCGGTCTTCCTTATTCATTGTCCAGCTCTCACATGCATACCAGGCGATTGGAAATATCATGACGCCACATTAGCGTCATGATTATACATTGGAGTGTGTCATTGTCTTCTCCTATTGCTAAACATTGATGCTTTGTCAGGATGTACCTCTCTGTCTAATAAAAACTGTCTTATGTGTTTTAAAATGCATGTTTTGGGGAGTTTTCTATACCATTTCAATTTCCAAATATTAAAATTAAATTATTGAATTAAAATTGTGATGGTAGGGCATTGGAGGGATGGTTCTTCATTATACAATTGAAATATAAAACCTTGACCTCAGTTATTAATGGATATCCCAAATCAAATGATTTAGCTAGGATTCTGCTCTTGGCTCGGTCATGCACACTAGGGATCTCAAAGCATTTTCTTCCCAGGCCACCTACCAATTTTTAACAATAAAAAATATCCTCTTACTTTGTCTATATTCATAATCATCCTTTTTCAGGGTGATTTTACTCCAATTACTTCAGGGTTAGAGTGACAAAAACTTTTCAATCCTCCAGCCAGGTGACAAGGTGGACTACATATTGCTCTGTAGAATGCCACCTGTAGGCTCATCAGTTTCCATCCACTGAGATGACACAAATTTTAAGATCACAGAATATTATTAGAGTCTGCACGTTGTCTGTGTGTGTGGAGTGATGTGATTTCTTCTGCCTTTGCATTGCTCTGCTTGCTTATGTCGTGTTAACGTATGTGCATTTAAAGACTGTTTGCATTATAAATGTGAATTTAGACTTCCCCAGAAAGTAAAATCTGGACATCAGGGTGAAGTGTACCACTTGCCTTCTTTCTCTAGGCCTTGCTACCGGAGCAGCGAGCAGTGCATGCAGATTCCTACAGAAGGATTGGGCACCTGTGAAAACTGGGCTGCTATTGATGGCATTTCTTACCATGGCAGATACTCAGATGCACACATCCACACACCACACAAACACAGAGACATAAGCTGAAATGTTTTGGAATCAAGTGCTCTTTTAAATTATTTTACTCTTACTATTATTATTGTTAAGCCTCACAGTATTATGTCTCTTATTTATTTATGTAGAAATGACAGATTTTGTGAATCAAATTCACAAATACCAGCTTGTTACAAATCATTTTATTTATGCCATTTAAAGAGTGTGAATTTGAAATTCTTGAAATGATGTATTCTATATATTTTCTCATTCCATATGTTGTAACTATTTTTAACAAAAGGACCTACTTTTGTATATGGAATTTGAAAATCAGGACTATTTATACTGTTTTGTATAAGTTGTATAAAACTTTTTGACAGGAAAAAGGAAAATTTTGATGAAACAATAAAATAAATTTTAAATATATGCCTGCTTTTGTTCTTCCTCTTCCTCCCACTCTTTGGCCATATTCCATGTTCTTTGAATTCATTATTTGTTATTATATTTTATATTTGTTTTGTTTTGTTTATTTAGGCAAGTGGAAATTGGGTACTTTCTATTTATTCCTAAACTCTAAACACTATTGTATTTTTTTAAATACAGGGCTTTTTAAAAAGCTAGATGGTCTCAAGGCCTGACTTCTTGACATTTACTTTCTGCCTTAGATTTGTGACTACTAAACTTTTCATATTCAAATTAGTTATGATTTTGTTCTTTATGATTGTTACTGTTTAACATCCAAATATGTTGACTTTCAACTTACGTATGACCATTCTGCTTGCTTTTTAAAGGCTAACTTTTTAAGAATATTTTAAAGGCAAGTTATGCTATCAGCCATTAACTTCTGAACTTTGTTTAAACCTTTGAAGAACCTTTTGAAATCTGGAATTCCTTGTGTGGACATTTTGGTAGATTTGTGGGAGAGGGAAAGAATAGTCAATTCTAGTCTAAGCTCTCTCTAGGTCTGTCTGCCTTCTGAGAAGCATGTACTCCTTAATCCATCACTGTTGTGTGAGGAAAGGAGGAAGGAAAGGCTGGGGTTCCTTTCCTGTCCTATTGTTTTATTTAGAAGCTGTTTGCAGGGAGAAGATCCTTAATTTTAAATCCGTTCTGATGATAAACCCAAGCCAGATGTTTGCTTCACATGGACAAGTCAAATTGGGAAATAGATGACTAGAATAACTGGCAGGAAGAGGCTGATTATTATTAAGAAAAAAACACAAACATTGTTACAGTAATCAGCCATTTCAAAGGAAAAACAGACACGCATATTGAAGCTGATTGGGCATATTAGGTAATTGTGAAAACTCTGTTTTTGTTTCATTGTTGAGAAGCCCACACTATTAAAAAGACTCAAATCACAGATGGATGAAGGAAAACCATCTTTTTATTTACTTTGGATACCCATTTTACTAGAAGTACAAGTAGGTATTAAATTACAGGTTTTAAGAATTTTGTTTTCTCTCAGGGGATGATGGTAACACAGGTAAGATTCTCTTTTTGTTTTGTTTTTGCCTTTGCTTTTTTCTCTGATAGGATTACTTTTCTAAAATGTGCAAGTAAAACTCCCATTTCATTAGAAATCCATTCTTCCTGTTACAAGCCAGAGCATTTGCTGCCCTTCCTATAGGCATCTTGTGGGGAAAATACACTTTTCTTTTCAGTATGGCATGAGTTTCAAATGATAATACACATTTTTCTTCTTTGCAGGGATACCAGGAACAAATGGTAACGGTCATGGAGGAACGAATGATGGAAGTTGAACAGAAACTGAAACTGGTAAAAAGACTTCTCCAGGAGAAAGTGAATCAGCTCAGAGAACAAGTGAGCCTCCCTGGTCATCTCTGTCCACCCACTCCACATTCCAGTTTTAACTCCAGTTTTACATCTCTTTATTGCCATTAACTTGTTAACGTCTGTTGTCTAATAAAGGCAAACTCTATAAATGTCTACAAGAACTTAGAAATCTCTCTCCCATTCCCCCAAACATATGAATTCTGTATTCTACATCATTTCTTTTCCAAAGCTCTGTTAAGGTGTATATTTTTCTACCATTAAAAATTATATATTTGCTAACAGTGACTCACATAGACCTAAAGCATTCCTAATGAGGTTTCGGTGGCTCGAATTGAATATTTATAGTTTTTTTTTTTCTGCCCAAGCCAGGAAATGTTCCTGTTTAAATACCCAGAGAAATGATAATGGTGAAAAATTGCAGAGTACGGGGCTGGTAATAAATGGAACTTTAGCTTTCCTGTTACCAACAGCTTGTGACAACCTCAAAAAGTACCTTACTGTTACACCCAGACTCCAAAAAAATATATGCTTTGAATCAGTCTGGACTCCAAATTCTAAGACCACTAGGCAGTCTGATAATTTTCACCTACCCAAGGAGGGGTCGCTATGAGTCGGGGCCAACTCAATGGCACATAACAACAACAACAACAACAGTAGCAGGGGTAGCCTCGGGGTTTAGAAATTAGTTGTATATTCACTGAAGAGACATGCAGGGAAAACTACTTCCAGGAGAGTTCTGTGGAAACGGAGATTGAAATGGACTCAATTCCAGGAAGGGAGGTAGAAATTGCCCAACCTGGTTTTCTAAGTACATAAAACCTAAATATAATAATCCCAGGAGAATCTGAGTACAGAGGTAGACAGGATCTTTTCTTTGCCCCATTATTTTAATTCATAGAGTCAAGAGAAATAGAAAGGCCTGTTCAATAAACATTTATCTATTCAACCTTTTAATCATTCACTTGACACATAGTTACTATGTGCCAGGTCTTGCTCTAAGCCACTAGAGATACAACAAAGTGAATGAAACAAATTCCCTGTCCATGTGGAGTACAAATTCTAGTATACCTCCAAGGTGCTAAGCATTTGGCCAGTGATAGGTTCAAGAACAGGGTTGACTCTATTTTCTGCAGAGGGGAACACAGAGAAGAGATACTTCATCCAGCCCAGAAATTTAAAGAATATTCCTGAAGGCTTCTTAAACTGAGTCCTGAGGGATGAATATGACTTGGACACATGCAGAAATGTGGGAAGGGCAGTTTAGGGTATGGGAACAATTTGCAGTTGTGACAACATATGGGACATAGACATCTACAAGCCCTTTGTTAGCTATTCGTGCTGTCCTGGGACAGGCAGGAGAAGAGCAGTAGAGGCCTTTACGTACTGAGCCAAGAAGTTTGAAGTTTATACTGTAAGGAATTAAGAACCCTTGGAGGGTTTTTAATGAAATCAAGGGAGGGAGAATGGGTGGGAAGAAGTAAAGAAAAATTGTATTAGAAGGGTTCAGTAGATAGTAGGTTCTGAAGGGTTGAGATGTTATACTTACCAGTCATTTCCGTTCTGGGCTTCAGAGTGTTAGGGTCTTTATATCCTTGCTCTTTGAAACGCTAATAAATCAACTGGCCACTCTTCAGCTTGTTCTTTATTCCTTTAGGCCTTTATATGTTTAAATGTCGTGTCTGGTTTTCAGATGCCCTGGGTATAAAATGAGAAGTTGGAGGTACAGTGAAGGAAGGGAGGAATAGAAGCTGTTCATCACAGAAGCAACATAAAATTATCCTAAGGCTGCCGATAAGTTTTCCTATCCCAACATACACTATATATTCTGACCATAAGATTTGTGGTTAGAATATATTTAAAACCTTCTAAGTAAGGCTCTGTGTAAAAGAAGAGTTAAGGCAAAGTTAACTACTCAACTATTATCTCTTTGTTATAATACATGAGCCAGATTTTAAAATAATCAGTAGGATATATTATAACTGGGAAGCTGAAGTATCTGATGTTAAGAGTAGATTTAAACAGTCTATACTGTACACTTCAGAAACTTAAGTTGTAAAAAATGTTTTGATATTTTCAGAGAATGAATAAATAACACCTAATTCATTTACCTGAGGAAAAAAAAAAAACTTTGATTTTTGACCCCTCAATTATCAATCTCTTCTTTTTATCAATATCTTCTACAAACATACTGGGAAAAGGAACACCTTGGGAAAAATGGATCTGTTCCACTTGTATTTCTGATGCCAGGTCTGATGTTAACACTGTATTATAAATAAAAGAATATAATTGATAGAAACCATTTGCCTTTATAAGCAACTGTCTTTGTATCAGACCTTAAACTTAAAACCAGAATTACAGAAATGGAGTCAAGATGTTTCTGGTTCTGTTTCTAGCTCTGCAAGAACAGTAAAGCAGATGAGATGGTGAAGGATTTGTATGTTGAAAATGCCCAATTGTTGAAAGCTCTGGAAATGACTGAACAGCGACAGAAAACAGCAGAGAAGAAGAATTACCTCCTAGAAGCGAAGATTGCCAGTCTCAGTGACATAGTCAGGAATCTGACACCAGCGCCATTGACTTCTATACCTCCTCTGAGGTCATAGCCAAGCCAAAGAATATTTGTGCACTTTATCAAAATGGATGGAATATTCAGTAGATTCTTATAACCTTTCCTTTTCTTCTTTCTTTCTTTCTTTCTTTTTTTTTTTTTTAAAGACCTTTGATAGCTTAAAATTAAGCCTAACCTAAAACTGCCAGCAGAGGATTGGCATCTCCATTCATTGTAATTAGTTTTTCTAAATAGACCCATGCAGAAGTTTTGGACAAATATTCATGTATTTCACTCTGTAAATTATTCTTAAACTTTCTATTTAATTTTTTAAAATATTTTACTAATGCTAAGAAGGCAAATATATGAAAATAATTCAAGAACCTTAAAATCCCAGTTTTGAATAAGTTTTAAAAACTATTATTGTGTACAAATCTGTATGTAAATTCAAGATATTCAAATCCAAATAGAATAGTTATTTTGAACTTTATTTATTTTAAAACCAAATTTAGGTGTTCTGCACATATAAATACTGGAAAAGTCATTCTGTTTCTAGTAGTTTTGGTTCTTTGAATTAATGGGCAGACTTGTGTTTGATGAGGAAGCCGAGCTCATGTTTATCCACTGAAGTCAGAAAAGTCTGAGTCCACAGAACTCGACTTCCAACATCTAAGACAGTATTACCACTCTTGCTGTGTTACAGATACAAAACTGATTGACTCAACTGCACTGTTAGCTAATTTTAAAGCTTTGCTTTCTTTGAACAGCCTTTTTTTCCATTTGGGAGCTTGTCTTCTAAGAAATGGTTTATAAAGCCGCATTTTAAAGCACTTGAACTGTAGGGAAAACACTGAAAGAAACCACTTTGGAGTAAACAGCTACTCTCGGAAGAGAGAGAAACAAACTATGTGGGTTTTTCTCTCTCTCAAATCTTGGAATCTGTGAATTTATATATGGGGTTACCTCAAAAACTCAGGGAACAATACCTTAAACTGTCTTCCTGAACTACTATAGGGCCTCTTTAAATATCTGACATGTATAAATCATAAGACCTTATTTATTTGTCTCATTTATCTACAACAATAGTAGAATTTTTATTTCTACATTTTTAGTGAACTTAATGTTCTAGAAAATAGCCTTGATTCTAGAGTGAAAACTCTCTTATAACTAGTAGAAGAGTTTTTTCATTTGTGTCAATATAGGTCAACATTTGCACACTTCTTACTCCTCTATACCACAAATATGATTAGAATTTCTTACCATGATAAGCATTGGCATGCCACCTAATGTAACCAAAAATAAATAAACCCAGTGGCCATCAAGTTGATTCCAACTCATAGTGACCCTTTAGGATAGGGTAGAACTGCCCGATAGGGTTTCCAAGGCTGTCAATCTTTATGGTCCCATGGAGCAGCTAGTGGGTTCAAACCACCAACTTTTTGGTTAGCAGCCAAACGTTTTAACTACTACACGACCAGAGCTCTTTACCCACAGTAAAGAAGTGCCAAATAGGACTTTCCACTCAGTCTCAAGCCCAGGATTTTTTTTAAGCAAAGCAAACATTTTAGATTGAGTAACATATTTTCCATGCACAGTAAAACTTGCAAAAGCCGGCACATGTGTAAGGCAGAAATCTGTCAGAGAAGAAAACTCAAATATTTTCCACTAAAACGAGCAATAGAAAAATGGTAAGACTGCACCCTGTCAAAGGTGGAAAACTTGCGAGACTGGAAAAACAAGGCAGTCCTGTTGAGTTGTGGCTCTCACAAGTTTTACTGTATTCTCTCTTCTAGACTACTTCAGCCAGAAGTTGGTGGAGGACTTGCTAGGTTAGATCACTACCTGTGTTTGTGGGAGAGGAATCAGATCAGAAAAATCTTCTTTGATATATTCCAGGAAAGCACACTTATCTGTTTAGAAGCGATATTAACAGCACAATTAAACACTGCTTTATGAGCAGGAACATATGATAAAGCAAACTGCCTACTTAGTCATATAATGTCAGAAACTCAGTCTCAAAGTAATTTCCATCAAGGAATCTCAGGGTTGCTTGGGGCCTAGCCATCCTCTAGTATCACCTTCCAACCCAGGAGTCTTTGCTGAGTCCTAATGAGGATGGTCATTCATGGGATTGGGAGTTCACACTGGTGAAACTGACCTTTTAATTGTTGGGCAGCTTATATTTCAAAAAGTCCTGTTTTCCCCTTAGAAAAATAATTGTTATGCTTCCTTATAATTATACTTCAAGTTTTTGATATCTGCTATCTTTGCTTCCCTAAATCTTTCTTCTCCAATGTAAACATTCCTAGTAAATCCAACTATTTGTATGGCATTCACTTTAACAGACTCTTTTTCATTTATAACTATAGATAGGCATAGGCTATGGTAAAAAATAAAACTAAGTATCTGTGGTGTATTTATGTGATATGCTTCAAGTTACTGAAGGTCATTGCCATTGCAGACGAAAACCAAGCATATTTCTCAAATAGCTGACTTAGCATGTGATTACATTTGTTGTCATTTTTATATTATGAAAAGTATAATTTGTTTACTTCTATAGATTTGTATTTATGTGTATATAAAATACTGTACAATGATTGTAAATATGACTTTCTGGGAAGTTTAAGGTTACATTTAAAATTTCTTATCCAAAATCAAATGCTGCTCAAATGAAAGTTAATTTAACAATATACACCACCACTGCGTGGAGTCAACTCTAACTCAGCAAATCTGTAGGTCAGAGTAGAACTGGCCCATGGCATTTGCAAGGCTATAAATCTTTACAGAAGCAGAGTACCACATCTTTCTCCTGCAAAGCAGCTGGTGCATTTGAACTGCCAACTTTTGGCTAGCCGAGCACTTTAACCACTGTGCCACCGGGGCTCCTTAACCAACATAAAAACCAAAATCAAACTCACTGCCGTAGAGTCAGATCCGACTCATAGGATTCCCAGGCGATATCACTATGGAAGTAGATTGCCCAACCTTCCTTCTGAGGAGTGGCTGGTGGGTTGGAACCGCTGGTCTTCTGGTTAGTAAATGCCTTAGGCACTACACCACCAGAGTTCCCTTAACCAACATATAGGCTTCTTTCTTGCTTCACTCCACCTAAAAGATTGGAAGAAAAAAAAATCATGTGAAGTATCATAAATTTATACATTTGTGCAGCAGTTTATTTTTTGTAGACAAGTAGGAATTTAACTGCAATTTATAAGACAGCTTACAGATTTTTAAAGACCTTCTGAAGAAATTACTCTTAAATGTTTTAATATTTGCTTTCACACTTTTACATAGTGCTCTTTAAAATTTCAAGTTATATATTATTTTGTAGGCATTTAGCTGCTAGTTTATTAAAAGCAGTGGATTTAAAAGAGCTTTAACTTCTTAACAACAGTTATTTAAAATAGCCCTAGAAGACAGGATCTTTATTTCAAGGAAAGAGAAGTGAGTTTGCCTTTGTGATTGGAAATAATACTTTACACTAAGAAGAGGAAAATGCAAGTTGCAAAAAGTATGTTATTCTATTTTGCTTGCTTCTGCTTTTTAGAAGACTGAACTTTTAAGCTCACATTTGTGAAGGGAGAGAAGTAGAAGAGGAGCAATAAAATTGACCATTGTATTTTGTTTTATTTTTCTCAAATTCTTCCTAAACCCAGATTTTAAAAACTACTCTAAATATGAATCCTTCCCAGAACATTCCTTATATATTTAATCTTTAGCATATTTTATGTAAACAAATCAAAAAGTCATAGGCTTGCAAAGTATAAGAAGAGATCTTACAGGTCTAATATTTCAATAATGCATTAACACCCAGGGCAGGTACTGTTTTGAGAAATTTATTTTTTAAAGATTGAATACAGTTTTCTGGTGGACTTTGATTTTTAAATGTGGAAAATGATTTTTTTAATTTTTGTGATTCTTATGATTGTTTCCTCTTTCTTTTTTGCTGAGTGAAGAAAAAGAGTATCTTATGGATACTCCCAATCAAGGCAAGCCTGAGAGCTTTGTAAGAGCATTAAGCAAGTGCTGTTTTCAATGGATTACATGTAATGACTCATGGGAATGATATAAAAGGAAGCCAGAAACCAAGTTCATGCCCATTAAACCAACTCATTCCATATTTAAAACATATCCTTTATATCTTGTTTGGACCTATTTGACCATCTCAGCATTGTAAAGTAGTTTTGGTTTTATGGCATGTGGATAGTTGTTTAATAACAAATTATCAAAGTTGTATTTTTCTTTTTCAGCTTCTTTGAATGATACAAATTATTCTTTTGGGAAGATATTATCATAGCATGATTTAAGGGAACATATTGTGTGTGAAGGAAAAGCCAAGGTGGAGAGAGCCTGAGTTCACGAAAAGCCGTCTCTAGAATTCCATTCACAAAAAGATTAGTGTTTATGTATTTACATCAACTTTGTATATTTCAACTTAGCCCCTCTATCTTAGAAGAATTTTAACATGAGCTTAAAATGTAAATAAATCAGTAATTTTCAAGCATGACTCTTGTTTTCGATACACCCCAAACTTTTCTAAACAGTTTCATTGTGTTAACATTGGTCTTTAGAGTGGAAAAACAAAACAAAACCCACTGCCTTCCAGTCTATTCTGACTCCTATCGACCCCTATTACGTTTCCAAGGCTGTAAATCTATACGGAAGTAGATTGCCTCATCTTCCACCCAAGGAGCAGCTGGTGGGTTTGAACTGCTGACCTTCTGGTTAGCATCTAAATCCCATACCCAAGCATCAAAATATTGCACTGAACACATTTTACAAATACCAAATCTCAGCCCCAACTCCAGACCTATTTAATCAGAATCTGCATTTTAAAAAGATCACCAAATGATTTGTTGTGATTTAGATCACTGGAACTCCATTCCTGACAAAGAATTAATGACTTTCACACCAGACATTTTGGGGTCCCTGTACCCTATAGCATTCATACTTTACTTCTAAAATCCTGACTTAACCTTAGGCAAGGTTCTGCTTGAAATTTTGAGTACTTCAGAGGTGGCTGTATTTTACTTTGCCATCTTAAAGGGTGGCTCAGACTTTGTTAACTGGGTTGCTCATGAATGATGAAATACATGCAATTAGATGGCATAAAAAGTTAATATGAAAGTATATTAGGTTATTATGCTTAATTCCAAAATGTAGAAAGGTTGGGCCAACCTAGTATTGTCTAACAAGCTCTATTTTCTTTATTTTCAAAATTTTTATACCAAATTCACTGCCTTTATCAGGCAGGAACTGTCATCCCATTTTACAGATGAGAAAACTGAAACTTAGCGAAGTTGGACCTATTCAAGGTCATACAGCCAGATAAAGGAAATCAGGTCTCAAGGTCCAGGTTTGTCTGTATTAGCATGTTGCAAATTTCCATCAATTCCTCTTGACGAAACAAAACATTTAATAAGTGAATACCTACCATGTACACTGCACATTCCTGTTTCCAATCTGGGGTAGAGTGGTAAGCATTTTATACAAAAAAGTTTTTAAAGAAATAACATCCATACAGATAATAATTAAGTTTTGTTGCTATTGCTATGGGTACTGAGATAAGGAGGAGAGATTAATGTCCTCGTGTATTTTAATGTATAAAATTGGTAACGTTCTTAACCTAGCATTAAATGGCGTTCTAACGAAGAAGAATATTGTCCAGTATTAAAATGTTTAGACTATAAAAGGGATTATTCTTGAAAAGTGTCAGTATCACCATCTAAGCTACAATGGTTGTTCTCTTCACCTGGAACACCAGAGAAAGGAGGTAAGTTGGGAATAGGAGTAGGATATGGAATATGTGGCTAATTGCCTCCATGAACAACTCCCCTTAGATCATGAGCCCGGAAGAAATTAATCTGTCTGGCTACTATTACTGAATGTTTTCATCAAAGATTCTGCAGCAGAATCCTGATCAAAAGGGAAATGTGGAACAGAATTTTGAGTTCTCGGTGGAATCTTGACTTTCTAGAGCCATAGAGACTGGATAAACCCCAAAAACTATTGCCCTGATTTAATCTTTAAGCCTTAAACCAAGACTGTCTCCTGAAGTCTTTGAACCAAACAATAAAGCAAAAACCAAGTCCATTGCTGTCAAAATTATTCCAACTCATAGTGACCATATAGGACAGAGTAGAACTTCCCCCTTATGGTTTCCAAGGCTATAATCTTTAGGAAGCACATGGTCACATCTTTCTCCCATGGAGCAGTTGTGGGTTCCAACCACCAACCTTTCATTTAGTAGCCAATTGATTAACCACAGTACTCTGAGGGCTTCTGAACCAAACAACAGTTCAGCTTAATTAGTAAAAATTATGCCTGCCTTGAACAGTGTGCTCTTTTAAAGAATTCTCTATGTGGGATCAAACTGACAACAGTAACTCAAAAGGTTAGATGAGTTTAAGGGGCCATGAGTTTATGCTAATGGTGGTGAAAGAATAATTTGAAAAAAAGTAGTAATGGATGCACAAGTTGAAGATTGTAATCAATGTCACTGAATTGTAGAAATGGTTGAAATGGTGTATCTTTTGCTGTGTGTATTTCCACCAAAACACACACAAAAAGTCTTAATGTCATAAACAAAGACTGGAAATGTTCTAAATAAAAGGAGACTAAATGCATATGACAATTAAATCCAATACCTAATCCAAGACTGGATGCTACATTGAAGAAGGAAAGCATGCTATTGCAGGCAAAATTGGGTCAACTGACACAATTGGAATACAGATGGTAAACTAGAAAATACTATTGTATCAATGTCACTTTTACTGAAGTTGATAACTACTGTGATTATGTAAACATATACTGTATTCTTAGGAAATACATACTGAAGTATTTAAGAGTAAAGTGTCATGATGTATGAAACGTATTCTCAGAAACAACAAAATTAGGGACAGGAGAGGAGGAGAATTTGTTATAGTTGGGGATGGTAATCAGGGCGTGAAATCAAATGTACGCGAACTGTTGAATGTAAAACAAATTTTGCTCTGTAAATCTGCACCCAAAGCACAATAAAATTTAAAGAAAGAAACAAAACTACACACACACACACACAGAGGGAGAACAAATGATAAAGTAATTTAAAAAAAAAATTGGTGAACAATGAAAACAAACCACCAAACCCAACCCAGTGCCATCAAGTTGATGCCAACTCATAGTGACCCCATAAGACAGCAGAGCTGCCCCATAGGGTTTCCAAGACTGTAAATCTTTAAGGAAGCAGACTACCACAACTTTCTCCTGTGGAGCGGCTAGTGGGTTCAGAGCACCAAACTTTCGGTTATATTAACAACAGGTGAAGCCAAATAAAAAGTTTGCAAGTATTTGTAATTGCATTCTTGAAAACTTCCTGTAAGTTTGATGTCATCTCCAAATAATAACATTTCAAACTTTTTTTCATATTTCCCTGGGAATTTGGAAAATGGGACAATGTGAGACTGGGCTTTGTAGCAGAAGAGGTAAAAGCTAAAAGGAAGCATCAAGAGGGTCCATAGGTACAGGACAGGCCATTAAGGACATGAATCACACACATACAAAAATGACAGTCACGAGGAAGGTCCAATGGGGGCTCGGGATATTTCTCTATATTTGAAAACACACAGGTCATCTACATTCACAAATGCTTTTATTCTCCTTTGAGAAGAATCTGGCTTTAAAAAATAGAAGCCCACTAGTTTAAACCCTTCCATTACCAAATTACTTTTTGTTCATAAGATTTTGTAGATATGCTTTTTCACTAATGGAATGCATGCAGAAATGAGTGTTTTTAAATTGTTGTTAAGTATGAAGGATTTTGATCAATATTATGTGGGATACATATTTCCCAATGGACTCTGGTGGTAAGATAGGTGGGATGAGGCAAAGGAAAAATATTCAGAATACCTAATCCTGATACTACACCTTTCCAATAACACGCAGGAACCAGTTAATATATTTACAAGCCTTATCTCAATGTACAGAAGCCCAAAGAGACAAGTTTTACATATTTACTCCTCCAGGATGCACCGTCTCATATAATAACCTCTCAACGCAGCAATATGTCATTGATGAACATCTTTCTGTTTTATGCAATTACACAACTCTCTGCCCCAATGGTAGCACATACTATACTGGGAAAAAAAAAAGCCTCCCAAGAAACCCAAGAGGTGGGAAATATAAATGGGACACAGATGTACCACAAGTTACAAAAGAATTAAGTAAATGAGGATTTACTATAAGGAATCAGATTTGTTTCATGGAGCCAAATGACAAGAATATAGACACAGGAATTAAAACAAAGATTTCTCTCTATTCCTATCTCCATCTCTCTTTTCCTATTTTTCTCTCTCCCTCCCAGGAGCTCTGGCTGTTAACCAAAAGGTCAGTGGTTTGAACCCACCAGACATTCCACAGAAGAAAGATGTGGCAATCTGTTTCCATAAAGATCACAGCCATGGAAACCCTATTGGGCAGTTAGTTCTACTCTATTCTATAGGGTCACTATGAGTCAAAATTAACTCTAAGGTAATGGGTTTGGTTGTTTTTTTTTTTGTTGTTGTTGTTGTTGTTGTTGTTTTTCCTTTTCCCTCCTAATCTTTATTTCTAATTATTTGGTCTCTTTTGGATTTCCTGGTGAAAGCAGTGTCACTTTTAAATTAAAGGTAATATGTCTACCTGGGAATAGACAAAAGTGGTGAAATCTAGAAAGGGAAAGAAAAAGCAGTAACTGCAGTGGTGGGACCTAATTAAACGCAGCAGTTTTATTTTCATACTGACATCCAATGTGAAAGCCCCAGGATTCCACTCCTAAAAAATACTAAATTTCCTGCCCTTTGACCTTGAAATAAGACTGGTCTTAACTTTCATTGAATAACAGAACTAGATAAGCAGACATATGGCCCTGGAGAGATCATCTGGTGATACTACTGCTCCTAAGAATTACAGTGGGAGGTGGGGGTTGATCATGTAGTGTTTAGAAGAGAAACCATGAGGTTTTTGCCAAAAGTAGAGTCAAGACAAAGATACCAGGCAGTTCTCCATAGATTTTCTCACCTACCTAAAAGCAGTCATTCACAATGGAACCCGTAACCAAGAGGAGCCCCAAACAAGTAGACTATATCAGAGAGCACCTTGAGTCTTCATACTTTCTAAGATCACAAAACCTATCAAAAATAAGTAGTGGGTATTCATTCCACTCTCCTTACCCACTTCAACATGTTTTTGTTTCTCTAGGATGGCCAGCCACTTCATTGGCTGAGAAATTTTCCACTGAAATCTTTATGAGACAAAAGTGCTCGGTGTGTTTTTGCTGAGGCCACTCCTCTCCTGGCCATGACATCACAGACTCACCATTATTAATTGCCTAAGAGACCAATCCTAAGCAGATGGGTATAATTAAAACTAGCTAGTGACTCTGGTAGCATAGTGCCTAAGGCACTTGACTGCTAACCAGAAGGCTGGTGGTTCAAACCCACCAGCCACTCCTCGGAAGGAAGGTTGGGCAATCCTACTTCTGTAGTGACACTGCCTTGGAAACCCAAGGAGGGGTCGCTATGAGTCAGGGGCGACTCGACGGCAAACAACAACAACAACAACAAGTGACTTTTAGCAATGAATGCAGAAAATATCAAACAGCATTAATATCACACACACACATACACACTCATTGCCATCAAGTCACATCTGACTCATAGTGACCCCTCCTTGGGTTTCCAAGGTGATAGCACTATGGCAGAAGTAGATTGCCCAATCTTCCTTCTGAGGAGTGGCTGGTGGGTTTGAACCATCAGCCTTCTGGTTAGCAGTCAAATGCTTTAGGCACTATGCCACCACAGCTCACATATGATTAATACCACATACAAATAAAATTTTGCTGAAAATAATTCAAAAATGTTTGCAGAAGAACATCAATAGGGAACTGCCAGAAATTCAAGCAGGATTCAGAAGAGGACATGGAATGAAGGATATCATTGTTGATGTCAGATCCAGGCTGAAAGCAAAGAATACCAGAAAGAGGTTTACCTGTGTTTTGTTGACTATGCAAAGGAATTTGACTGTGTGGATCATAATAAATTATGGATAACATTGCAAAGAATGGAATTCCAGAACACTTAATTGTGCTCCTGAAGAACCTGTACATAGACAAAGAGGCAGCTGTTCAAACAGAACAAGGGGATCCTGAATGGTTTCAAAATCAGAAAAAGTGTGTTTCAGGATTTTATCCTTCCACCATATCTATTCAATCTGTATGCTGAGCAAACAATACAAGAAGCTGGACTATATGAAGAAGAACACAGTGTCAGGACTGGAGGAAGACTCATTAATAACAACCTGCAATATGCAGATGACACAACCTTGTTTGCTGAAAGTGAAGAGCACTTGAAGCACTTACTGATGAAGATGAAAGACTACAGTCTTCAGTGTGGATTACACCTCAACATATAGAAAAATCCTCACAACTGGGCCATAAGCAATATCACAGCAAATGGAGAAAAGATTGACATTGTTAAGGATTTCATTTTACGTGGATCCACAGTCAACACTCACAGAAGCAGCAGTCAAGAAATCAAATGACATACATTTGCATTGGGCAAATCTACTGCAAAAGACCTTTTTAAGGTATTGAAGAGCAAAGATGTCACTTTGAAGACAAAGGTGTACCTGACCCAAGTCATGGTATTTTCAGTCACCTCATATGCATGTGAGAGCTAGATAATGAATAAGAAAGACCATAGAAGTTGACGGATTTGAATTCTGGTGTTGGTAAAGAATACTGAATATACCATAGACTGCCAGAAGAATAAACAAATTTGATTTCAAAGAAGGACAGCTGGAATGCTCCTTAGAAGCAAGAATGGCCAGACTTTGTCTCTCATACTCTGGTCAGGAGGGACCAGTCCCTGGAGAAGGATATCATGCTTGGTAAAGTAGAGAATAAATGAAAAAGGTAGGAAATCCTCAACGAAATGGATTGAGACAGTAGCTGCAAAAATGGGCTCAAGCATAGCAAGGACTGTGAGAATGGTACAGAACGAGGCAATGCTACTTTCTATTGTAATAGGGTTGCTATGAGTTAAAACCAACTTGATGACACCTAAAAACAAATAACAGTCACTTCTTGTTAGTCGTCTATCTACTTCCTGGCTATCTCCTTCACTGACAATTTCAGGAATATGTCACT
Organism: Orycteropus afer afer; assembly: GCF_000298275.1. NCBI lineage: Eukaryota > Metazoa > Chordata > Mammalia > Tubulidentata > Orycteropodidae > Orycteropus > Orycteropus afer. Next base: position 7,827,396 of record NW_006921698.1, on the reverse strand, counting down.
GCCTTTCTCTCTCTACTAATATCACTATTCTTAGTGCTTTCAATATCCCATAGTTGATTTATCCAAAACCACTGGCCTCATCTTTTCCATCACTCCACTTTGTCATCACCAATAATTTCATCACCTTTATTTCAAGCGTCCAACTCTTCAAACATCTCTGATGTTTCTACTTCAATTTACTATACTTCACTTCTGTAATTCCTTTCCTCCATCCAAATAACGACTTCACACATTCTCCTCTGTATTCAAATCTCCAATACTCGCATTTGTCTTCCTTACTGTCAGCTAATAACTCAATTATCTGAGCAATTAGAAGAACTCATAAGCCAACTTCCTTATTTATCAACAACCAACTCTACCAACTTTTCCTGCATCTCTACCAATAATTTATAATGAATAAATTATACCTGCTCCCTCAGCCAATTTACAAATGGAATCCTGTCCCCACTTGCCTTCTCAAGGTTTTTTTTTTCCTGCAATTGTTCCTTCTCTCTCTTACATTACCAGCTATCCTTTCTCTATCGTTTCCATAAGTACTTCTCCCAGAAGTTGAGCAATTTCACAAATTCTGTTATTCTGAAATTTACTTTGCCTTGAACAGGAAAGAAACAACTAGCTTTTAGAAAATCTTGATTTATTTTAACTTTCCACTCAATTCTATCATTTTCCAGCACAACGACCTCTCTTCTTAACTAAGAATATAGAGGCAAAATAAGAATAGAGAAGTTCTTTTTCATCGGTAAATGACACCATCATTTGCAGTGGATCCAATTCTATTCTTCAGGTACATATTTTTCAGATCATAAATTTTAAAAAATCCTTTGGTTGTTTTTAACCTTTTCACAAGTCTGTGCTCATTTTTGCCCCTGTTCTTCTTGGGACTAATTTAACAGGCTTTTCTCACATTCATATATTCTTCCTTGATTATATCCCTATCTCTTCATCTTGTGTATAATTCCTTTTAGTATCTGAGATCATTGGAGAAATCCCTGTTCAACCACACAGGATTTAAGTAATTTTTTACATCCTTTGAGAGTACTTATATTTATACTTTGAAATACTAAAACTCAAAAACTCACGGCAGTTGGGTCGGATCTGACTCATAGTAACTCCTCCTTGCATTTCCGAGGTGGTATCACCGCAGAAGTAGATTGCCCAACCTTTCTTCCAAGGAGTGGCTGGTGGGTTTGAACTGCCAGCCTTCTGGTTAGCTGTCAAATGCCTTAGGCACTATGCCACCAGAGCTCCCTTTCAGATACTAAGTTTTCAATTTCTTTTGAGTTATCTTTCCCCCCAAGTTTTCATGCCATATAATCTTGTATTTTCTTTAAATTTTGTGAAATACACTTCTTGGCAATATATTTGATCATGTCCAGTTTTCCCTTCATAATTGGAGCTCTAACTCTAACATTGATCAGTTTTTCCAAGTTCCGATCACTGTAATTAAACCAAGAGTACCGATTCACCTAGTTGTGCTTCTGTCTTTGAGAGATAAAAGTATCAACAAGATAATAAATATATTAACACCTGGTAAGCATTCATTTTGATAATCTAACATGAACTTAGTATTATCAGCATTACTATATTATTTTAATTTTCAGAGAATATTGCGGCATAAATGCTTATTTATATACTTTTCAGATGAAGAAATAGCTATTCAAAGAGATTAAATGACTTGACAAAGGAAGTCAGCACAAAATGTTAAAGGCACTGGAAGACACATAGAGGAGTACAAGAGTTAAAGGCAACTGTTTTTGGCTATCTCGTGCCACTCTTACAGGAATACACCACAAGTGGAATGGCTTGAACAGACAGAAGTTTATTCTCTTATAATTTTGGAGGTTTTAAGTCCAAGTTCAAAGTGCCAGGCACTAGGGGCTGGGTGAAAGCCCCTCAACCTTGGGCTTCAGCTCTGCCTCCTGCTCCTGGCCCACTGAAGCTGGAGAATTTTTTTCACTCAGATAGTTACTGGCTGCTGAGGCTGACAAGCCCAAGATTCACAAGTAAAAGGGCACAGTCCTGTTATTACCAAATACCATGGTAGGCCACTAATTCAAGTCCACATGAAGTCCCAAGATCAGCAGGGCACAGCAGGCTGTTGAACAATGACTTGGCTATATGCAGGGTTCAAGTGTGCCAAAAGGCTAGAGACCAATCCCAAAGCTTTTCCTTATATACAGGAAGCAGACCACATCCCTAAAGCAGCTACTCAGCTGCTCATGACAGATGCCACCACCTTGGAGGTGACTGGCAGTTTCATCATAGCGAATAACTACCTCCAGCTGCTCAGCCACTCAACAAGGCCCAGCCAAGTTGACAACAACCTTAACTACCACAGCAACAAAGGTGAATACTATTACATAGCAATCCTGCAATAACAGTAATAACAATAACCTAAAAGTAGAAACGTAGACACTCAAGCTGACCAGAGGTGGAAAAGTGAATGGGGCTATACCCACACATATATGTAGGTTTGACAGAGGGTAACTTTACCTGCATATTTATATGTGCTGCAAATTAACTATGAATATAGTATAACATACTGGGACCAAAATTATGAAAACTTCTTAGTCATAACCAAATACCTTGAGGGAATGAGTCACTGGATATGGTGGCTCAGGACCACAGTCTCAGGGGACAGTAAAGCCAATGGGCATAACAGTCCACAAAGACAATGTTCTACATCCTACTTTGGTGAGTAGCAACTGGTGTCTTAAAAGCTTGCGAGCAGGTATCTAAGGGGCAACTATTGGTGTCTCCCTTTCTGGAACAAAGAAGAGTGTAGAAAATTAAAGATGCAAGTAAATAATTAATCCAAAGGACTAATGAACCATATGAAATCCAGCATTCATGACCCTGAGACCAGATGAACTAAATGGTGCCCAGCTACTGCTGCTGACTGCTCTGAAAGGAATCCCAACAGGAGGTCCTGGATAGAGTGGGATAAAAATATCGAACACAACTAAAAATCATAAAAAAGACCAGGCTCACTAGTCTGATGAAAGGTGACCCTTAGACACCTTTCAAGCTGAGAAGTGAACTAAACCTCCTGTGGTTTTTAGCCAAACAATAAGACAAGCCAATAAGGTCAGCTGTAATACAAGGAAGGTATGCACTCATTAAAACAATCAACCTTATAAGACAAAAAGGGCACCATTTGCCCAGGGTTAAAGCTAAGAAGGCAGGAAGGGATAGGAAAGAGTGATGAAGGAAAATGGTAAAACACAGGGAGGAAGTGGGAAGAAGAGTGCTGTTACATTGTGGGATTGCAATGAATATCACAAAACAAACTGTGTATGAACTGTTGAATGGAAAACCAATTTGCTCTGTACATTTTCACCCAAATAACAATTAAAAAAAAAGACAAGTAATGTAATATTCATCCATTCATTATTTGATCATGTATTATGTGCAATTCATAAAAACAACACAGATAAGACAAGTCCTTGTTTCTGTGATGGGTGGGGCAGACAAACCAGCAGAAGATACCTTTACCAAAACCAAATGACTAAGTGGTCTACAGAGGAATATTGGGATATATTTATCAGAACAATATTTGCTTACTGAAAAAATAGTTATCTATGACAACTCTGATTACTGGAACAGATAAGAGCACAAAGAAGAGAGGAAGGACACACTGGAAAGAGGAATAGAATGATTATAATAAAAGCACCAGAAAGCTTCATCACAGGAAGGACCAAGTCAAAGACTTGTCAGGAATTCAGCTTTTTGACATGAGAGGATGTACAGGTACAATTACTTACAGCATAGAGGTTAGGAGTGTAGAGTGAAAAAAAAAAAAAATCTGTTGTTGTTAGATGCCGTCGAGTTGTCTCTGACTCATAACGACTATGCACAGCAGAATGAAACACTACCTGATCCTGTGCCAATCTCATGATCCTTGCTATCCTTGAGCCCATCGTTGCAACCACTGTGTCAATCCATCTCATTGAGGCCCTTCTCCTTTGTTGACCTTCCAGTTTACCAAGCATGGTATCCTTCTCTAGGGAACGGTTTCTTCTGACAACATGACTAAAGCAGGTGAGACAAAGTCTGGCCATTCTCACTTCCAAAGAGCATTCCAGCTGTACCTCTTCCAGGAAGATTTGTTACTCCTTTTAGCAGACCATGGTACTCTTAGCATTCTTCTCCAACACCATGACTCAAAATCATCAATTCTTCTTCAGTCTTCCTTATTCATTGTCCACTTCTCATATGTGTAAGAGGTGACTGAAAATACTATGGCTTGGGTTAGGCACACCTTAGTCTTCAAGGAGATATCTTTGCCCTTCATCACTTGAAAGAGGTCTTTTGCAGCAGATTTTCCCAATGCAATATGTTGTCTGATGTCTTGACTGCTGCTTCCATTGGTATTGATTATAGAACCAAGTAATATGAAGTCCTTAACAACTTCAATCTTTTCTCCATCCACCATGAAGCTGTTTATCGGACCAGTTGTGAGGATTTTTGCTTTCTTTATTTTGAGGTGTAATCCATACTGCAGACTGTAGTCTTTAATCTTCACAAGAAAGTGCTTCAAGTCATCCTCAGTTTCAGTAAGCAAAGTTGTGTCATCTGCATATCACAGGTTATTAATGAGTCTCCCTCCAATCCTGATGCCACATTCTTCTTCATATAATCCAGCTTCTCGGATTATTTGCTCAGCATACAAATTGAATAAGTATGGTGAAAGGATACAACCTTGACGGACTCCCTTCTTGATTTTGAACCATGTACTGTCCCCTTGTTCTGTTTGAATGACAGCCTCCTGATCTATGTACAGGTTCCTCATGAGTACAATCAAGTGTTCTGAAATTCCCATTCTTCTCAATGTTATCCATAATTTGTTATGATCCACACAATTGAATGCTTTTGCATAGTCAATAAAACACAAGTAAACATCTTTCTGGTATTCTTTGCTTTCAGCTAAGATTCATCTGACATCAGCAATGATATCCCTCATTCCACGTCCTCTTCTGAATCCAGCTTGCATTTATGGAAGCTCTCTGTCAATATACTGCTGCAACTGTTTTTGAATTATCTTCAGTAAGATTTTACTTGCATGTGATATTAATGACATTGTTCAATAATTTCCACATTCTGCGGTATTACTTTTCTATGGAATGGGTACAACCCTATATAGATCTCCTCCAGTCAGTTGGCCAGGTAGCTGTGTCCAAATCTCTTGGCATAGCCAAGTGAGTGCCTCCAGTGGGGCATCCATTAGTTGAAACATCTCAATGGGTATCCCTTCAATTCCTGGAGCCTTGTTCTTTGCCAGTTCCTTCAGTGCAGCTTTGACTTCTTCCTTCAATACCATTGGTACTTGATCATATACCACCTCTTGAATGGATGAACATCGACCAATTCTTTTTGGTACAGGGACTCTGTGTATTCCTTTCATCTTATTTTGATGTTTCCTGCATCATTCAAGATTTCGCCCATAGAATCTTTCTATATTGCAACTCAAGCCTTGAATTTCCCCTTCAGTTCTTTCAGCTTGAGAAATGCCAAGCGTGTTCTTCCCTTTTGGTTTCTAACTCCAGATCTTCGCACATTTCATTATAGTAATTGGCTTTGTCTTGTCAATCTGCTCTTTGAAATCTTCTGTTCAGCTTTTTTATTTTGTCATTTCTTCCATTTGCTTTAGCTACTCTCTGTTCAAGGGCAAGTTTCAGAGTCTCTTCTGACATCCATTTTGGTCTTTTCTTCCTTTCCTGTCTTTTGAATGATATTTTGCTTTCTTCATGGATGATGTTCTTGATGTCATCCCACAATTTCTCTGGTGTTAGGTCATTGGTGTTCAGTGCATCAAATCTATTCATTAAATGGTCTCTAAAATTCAGGAGGGATATTATCAAGGTCATATTCTGGCACTTGTGGACTTGTTTTTAATTGTTTTCAAGTTGAACTTGCATATGAGCAGTTGATGGTCTGTTCCACAATCAGCTCCTGGCCTTTTTTTGGTTGAAGATACTGAACTTCTCCAAAAAAATCTAGGAGAGAGAAAAATCTGAGTTCCAATTCTGGCTGTGTCATCTACTAGCTGTGTTGATTTGAAAAAGTTAGTTAATGACCTCTCTGACCTTGATATGCTGCATTTGTAAAATAGGGGCAATACTGATCTTATGGGAGTCATGAGGTCAAATTGAGATAAAATAGGTAGAAATTCCTTTATTATCTACTATTCTTAGTCATTGTAACCCCAAATCAGAATCATCATCAAAGTTGTCACTGGGAAGATGGCTAATATTCTAATTAAGAATATTAACTTTATTGCCAGACCTGATCTTTCAGTTATCTTAACTAAATCATGCCTGAAATAATCAGACCCTGGCATGCAAATCTACATAAACTCTAAATTTAGAAGTGACTATCATGGAAAAGGGGAGCTCTGGTAGCATAGTGGCTAAGGCACTTGACTGCTAACCAGAAGGCTGGCGGTTCAAACCCACCAGCCACTCCTCGAAAGGAA
>NW_006921698.1:7786373-7816653 GCF_000298275.1 Orycteropus afer afer | reverse complement strand
GGGTTTGAACCGCCAGCCTTCTGGTTAGCAGTCAAGTGCCTTAGCCACTATGCCACCTTCCTTAGAGTCCTCCAAAGTCCAACTCCAAACTCCATTGAGCAAGCTCAAGCCTTGCTATACAACTGTGATACTGAGACTTTTATCCATTACTCTCACAACTTAGATTCACTACTTCTTGAATCTCTCATTTTTGTTTCATTTGTTCTGTGTGTGAAATTTTACATTCTCATTTTGCTAGAATTTATCTTCTGGCAGATTTTCTAAGTTCCTCCATACTTGAAAATGTCTTTATTCTCCCTTTCCTTTTTATTGACATTTTGGATATGTATGAAATTTTAAACATAAACTCATTTTCTTTCATTTATTTGAAGGCACTGTTCCATTATCTTATAGCATTCAATGATGAAAAATCTGATGCTAGTTTGATTCTCATTCCTTATAATTGACCTTGTTTCCACTGGAAGCCTTTAGGATCTTCCCTTGATGTTTCTGAAATTTCACAACGATATATTGAGACATGAGCCTTTTGTCATTAATTTTGAAGGGCACTCAAGAGATCTTTTCAACTGGGAAAGTCCTTTCCTGTATCATTTTTTATTTTGAGAAATCCTGTATTAGTTCTTTGATGATGCCTACTCTACTTTCTCTATATGTCTAGAGGATACTGGATCTCTTGGATAGAGACTATTTTCTCTCCTATTTTCCATCTATTTTGTTCATTTTATGGGAGATTTGCTCAACTTTATATTCCTAATATTCTTCATTAATTTCTGAGAGCTCTTTATTGTTTTCTGATTGCTCCTTTTTCACAGCACCCTCCTGTTACTTACTGATCTTCTCTCAACTCCCTCTGTAGACAGTAATAAATGTTGTTTAAAGTACTCATCTACATTCTAAGTTATCTGTTTTCCTTGGAGTCTATTTTTCTGCTTTGTTTATTTTATTGTCTCTCATGTTACAAATTTTCCTAAAATTTATAGTGGTCATTCGTTTTATATTTAATAATGAAACATTTTAAAAAACGACTTGAGTGTGCTGTGTAAGGGAGCTTTGGTGGCCTAGTGCCTATTTATTTAACTGCTAACCAGAAGGCTGGGGGTTCAAACCCACCAGCCACTCCTCAGGAGGAAGATTGGGCACTCTACTTTTGTAGTGATACCACCTCAGAAACCCAAGGAGGGATCACTATGAGTCAGATCTGACTCGATGGCAATGAGTTTGATTTTGGTTTTTGGTGTTGTGTAAGGAATCAGGATCCACTGCCTGGCAGACTTTGCTATGTGGACTGGCTATTTTGTTGCAGGACCTCCAAATGTCAGAATGCCAAGACTTTTTGTACAGGGCCGTTCAATTTCTCCAATCAAAAAACAAACAAACAAACAAAAAACACCTAAGATCCCTTTTCTAGGATCTAGTGGCCTAAAACTCTGTATAGGGATGAAGTTTTGACTTTCAATTCTGTATTGCCTATTTCAGCATCACATTTTCTATCTTTCTTAATTAAACTAGTACATCGGAGTCCCAAGCCTCTCCTTAGATTCTAGGCTATATGTGTTTTCAGAAGTATTTTGGGCTATGGTATCCTTTATCCTGCTTCACCAGCTCCCTCCTCACTCCCACCTCAACCCCATCATTCTCCATCTTCTAAAATTTCAGATGAAAAACATAAGACCTCAAGAGTTGTGAAAGTAACTCAGGGTCACACAGTATTACCTCTTCTAAAAGAAATGTTTATGCTAATTTAATAAAAAATAGTTGTTAAAGCATGAGTAACTAATTGCCAATGTTGTCCACGGAGAATGAAAATGCAAGGGTAAGATAACTATATCATGTAACACGGTATTATCAAAGATAGTATTTGAAGAATTATAGCTGCAAAATCTGGATTCCTTCATAAAAATTCCCAGAAGTTCAGGAATTTCTAGAATGCATATGTGAATTCAAAGCCTATGACTTAAGGATTTGGATTCCAAATTCACATATTTGCTATACATTGCTGCTGATGCTGCCTGTAGATTGTAGATTCTGCAACAGGACTGGTTCTTCCTGGTTCAGTCATGGCCAATGCAACAAAACTAGAATGAACCTAAGTTTGTAAAATATGGGTGAACCAGACAGTAACCAAAATGGGAAAATTACAGGTCGATGCCCTGCTACTAACTTAAATCTCCCTTTTAGAAGACAAAGGCAAAGTGCATGCAATACAGCAACCAAATCTCTGAACCGGCAGAGACAGGAATAGTGGGGCTCCTGTCAAAGATGGTGGCTGATCATGCCGCTTTGAATGTGTGTCACTCTTTATAAAACCAAAACCAAACTCACTGCTGTTGAGTCAAATCTGACTCATAGCGACCCCTCCTTGGGTTTCCGAGGCAGTATCACTATGGAAGTAGATTGCCCAACCTTCCTTCTGAGGAGTGGCTGGTGGGTTTGAACTGCCAGCCTTCTGGTTAGCAGTCAAATGCCTTAAGTACTACACCACCAGAGCTCCTGTCACTTTCTATCGTGCTGACAATAAACCGATCTCCCTCATCCGGTCTCCTGAAAGGCCTCATTATTGTCTCCTCTGAATCTCTCATTCCAGGGCTTTGATCCATAATTTTTCCCATTCTGGTTATCATTTTGCTTAACTAAATTTTAAAAATTTGGGTCTGTTCCAATTTCACTTTGTTGGCCATGGTGAACTCCTTTGAACTGTTTCGAAACCCTGTTCTGGAATGCACTCTCCTTGATAAAAAGGCAAATTACAGGTTTTAAAAAGGATTCTTAATTTGAGGCTTTCTCCTTGCTGTAATTCAAAGAACTCAAGCAGCATTTGTAGGAGATGTGGATGGCTTTCAGAAACAACAGTGTTAGAAACAATCTTGACTCAGAATTTTGGGGTTCTTAAGCATATAACAACAACAACAACAACAATAATGCTATAGAAGAAAAAGGCTCAAAATGGAAACAGAAAACCCCAGATCTGACACTAGTGCATCACTAACCGGGGCTGTAATCAGAGGCAAAAACACTTAATTTTTTTTAGTTTTGTTTCCACATCTATAAAATGAGGATACCCTCGGTGATCCCAACGTTCCTTTCTAGCTATAAAATTCTAAGAGTGTGAAAGGTATCCTATATTTCAGTCTCTGGGAAAGCTCCAGGTATGAACAGTTGGCTTTATCAAGGTCCAAATGTCCTTTTGTTCTCTTATCCTTCTGAGGTAAGCATTGGGCAAAACCTGTATTTCTTTGAAACCTCCTTCCCTCCTTCATTCCCCACCTTCATATCCAATCTGTAACAAAACCATATTGTTCCTTTTTTATGTTTCATCACTTTTACTTCTCCATCCACACTTCCAACACTTTACTACAGGACCTTATGTCTAAAGAAGAGGAACAAAGAACTACTCTTCAAATGTTCCTCTCAGAGTACGCACTGCCATGGAGTCAAATCTGACTCATAGTGACCCTTCCTTGGGTTTCCGAGGCTGTATCACTACTGAAGTAGATTGCCCAACCTTCCTTCTGAGGAGTGGCTGGTGGGTTTGAACCACCAGCCAGCCTTCTGGTTAGCAGTCAAATGATTTACGTACTATGCTACCAGAGCTCCCTTCCAGAGTATAGTCAGCTTCTACTGAGGTCCATTCTGCTCCATTGTTAAGATTTACATACCAACAGAAGTGATCCTTGATTTCTTTCTCTCACACTCCATATTCAATCTGTCATCAAATCCTGTTTATTCTGCCTTTAAAATATATCCAAAAATCTGACCACTTCTCATCATTTCCATCTCCACTGCTATCATGCTGAACTAAGTCAGAAATATCTTCTGATTGGTCTCCTTGTTTTTGTCTTTGTCCCTATTCAGTGAATTCTTCAACTGTATCCACAGTGATCCTATTAAAACATTAAGTCAGATCATGTCATTTCTGCACTCAAAGTGAAATCCCTTACAATGATCTATGAGGCCCCATATGTATGTCCTAGCCATTGTTACCTTTCTAACCTCATTTATACCTTTCTAACCTCATTCATTTCCTACTACTCTCCCCCTGGCCTCCCTCTGCTCCAGCTACACAGACCTCTTTATTGTTTCTCCAGCTGCCTAGGAACATGACCACTTGCAATGACTTCATACTTTTTAGAGGAACATTCTTCCTCTAGATAGCTGCATAGCCAATTTCTTTAATTCCAATGTCATCTTCTCATGAAGCCTTCTCTAGTTACTGTGTCACTCTGCCTAAAATCGCAAATACTTTGTTTCCACCTCCTTATCACCATCTAACATACTATGTTTTAGTTATTTTCCTTCTTTATTATATCTGTCTTCCCCATGACAGTAAGAACTTTTGTCTGTTTTGTAGATTGCTGTATCCCAAGCACCTAGAACAGTGCCTGGCATAGTGGGTGCTCAGTAAGTATTTGTTGGTTATTTAATTAATTGTGGGAGATTGGTAGCAAGGGAACATAACATGAGGCAAAGATGGAAACAAAACATAAAAAACCAAACTCACTGCTGTTGAGGTGGGTTTGAACCACCAGCCTTCTGGTTACCAGTCAAATGTCTTAGGCACTATGCCACCAGAACTCCCACAAAGATGGGAAGAGGCACTAAATAAAAAAATGTCATTCACTTTTTCAAACAAAATCTCTCCATCTTCCTAATCTTGTGTAGTAGAAAATTCCATACTTTTTGTTAACTCTGTTGTATGTTTTCAGTCTCTTGTGAGATGTTTTAGGTATCTCAGAGAAAGCATTCTTTATTATTAAAGGCTTAATTTGGTCACTAGGGGACATATCGCACTGCCACTGGCAGTTCTAGTTAGTTACATGGAAGAAAGTAGGAGCTACTACTCTAGACTGAAAATTCCAGGTCCTAACCTTTAATGCTCAAAGCCAATAAAATTCTAATATTTAATTCCAAGAACAAATATGTGGCTATTAAATATAGTAATAATAACCTAAACCCACTAACATCCAGTGATTCCAACTCATAGCGACCCCCATAGGGTTTTCAAGGCTGTAAATCTTTAGGGAAGTAGATTGACTCATCTTCCTCCCATGGAGTTCCTGGTGGGTTTGAACCCTTGACCTCCTGGTTAGTAGCCAAATGCCTTATCCACTGTGCCACGAGAGCTCCTTATACTAGTAATAGTGATGATGAACTAATATAATATGCTTTCATCAAACATATGTTAAAAGGTTAATTTATGTTAAATTAAAAAACTCATTGTTTTTCCCTCCATTTCTTCCTTCATAAGAAGGAGCGCTGGTAGATAATAAATTTATAATTGTTTAATTATTGAAAAGGTTAATATTTTCAGTTAAAGGGCATCTAGAATTTTGGTGTTACTAGCCTGGGGTTGTGGTCTGTCAACCGTATTCTTACTCTGTGTTATTTGTTGTTGTTGACAGAAGAGTGGTGGATTCTGTTATTAGGGACCTGAATTTACCAGCCTAGGACATTCCAAGAGGGACTCATCACTCCCCGACGATGATCGAAACGCGTCTAGGAGGCGTCACTGCCTTCAACGCCCCGAGAAAAAAATCTGTGGGAAGCAGGACTCCACTGCGTGAGCGCGGGATGGCCTCCCGCACGCCGGCTAGCTCTGTCTCTCGCCAGCCCCTGTCCGAGGGATATGGTTCTCGCTGAAGATGTTTGAAGACAATAGCTCCTCCTCCGGGGAGACTGTGGGACCGGTCTGTTAACTGAGGCGCTGGCGTCCAGCAGTCGGAGCCGCGCCCGGGAGCTGCGGTGGGGGAGGGGTGGCGGCAGCGGCTCGCGCAGCGTCGAGTATCCCAGAATTCCCAGTGGCTGTGGGGAAAGTTTACGGGACGTAGGCGGTAGCGGCGGCGGCGGCCACGGCGTTAGCGGTTATTAGCTGGCGACCGGCGGACCATGGCCCTGGCCCGGCTTCCTTGGCCTTTCCTCACGGTGTCCCTGGGCAGCGTCGCCGAGCGGGCAGACTTCCGGGAAGGACTTGACATGCGGTTGAGCAGCGACCGGCGCGCTTAGCGCCCTGAACATGCGGCATTCCCTGCGGTCAACCCCGGGCTGCGGAGAGGCGGCGGCGGCGGCGGTGCCGGGAGGGGTGGCGGTGGAGACGAGCCGGGCCTGGCGCGGAGCCCTAGAGGAGGTTACTTGGCCTGGACTCGGGTCTCACCAAGAAGGATGCTGTCCCGAAAGAAAACGAAAAACGAAGTGTCCAAGCCGACCGAGGTGCAGGGGAAGTACGTGAAGAAGGAGACATCGCCTATGCTACGGAGTGAGTGTCGGGCGGGGCGCACCCACCTGGCCGGGGCAGCCACGGGACCCGGGCGGGGGCGCCAGTCGAGGCTTGTTAGAGCCCAGCGCGTCTCCCCACGCGTCCTTATTCCTGTTGGCCTCTGTGAAGAACTGGTTTCCTAATTTCTTGTGCATGAAGTGGTGTTCTTTCTTTGAAAGGCTATAAGTAAGAACCTGAGGTTTGCCGCCTCCCCCTCCCCGCCCTTGAAGAGAGCCCCTAAAAATACCAAATCTCCACGCCCTCCCCGTGGCATTGTTGTTTGTTTTGATTACTGGAAGGGACTCCAGGAAACAAATTGCCGATGCGCTGACGTTTTAGGAGTAAAAGTGATTAGACTGGGACACTTTTCCTCGGTTAGACACAGTACGTCAAGATGTGCGTTGTGTTTGCCAACTTTGCCAGTGTCACTCGTCGGTGCTGGAAGTTATGTGATCCTTGCGACAAAATTCTTTCGCTCTGCTGCTGAAGGCAGAGACGAAGAGGTGAAAAGCAGACTGTCGCTGCTGTGGCCGCTACCCAAAGCCTCATGCCTTTTAGATCTCAGAGCAGAGGAGCCAAAATCATTTGTTTGGCTATATTAGTGAGGATTTTTAAGCTGTGTTTCCAATAAAGGCCTGCACACCAAAATCCAAACCCACTATAATATAGTTGATTCCAACTCATAGCGGCCGTGTAGGACAAAGTAGAACCGCCCCACAGAATTTCAGAGGCTGTAATCTTCGCGGAAGCAGACTACCACATCTTTCTCCCGCAGAGCTTTGGTTTAACAGTCGAGCGCTTTAACCACTGCTCCAACAGAGCTTCCTATAAAGACCCTCCCCTAGGGTCTCCAAAAAGGCAAAGAAATTCAAAATGAATTATACCTAATTTTGGGAAAATTACTAAAAAATACATAATTTTTTAACTTTATTGGAGTGTTACTCTCCACCTCTCCCTTTCTCCTCAGTTTAAATACTTGACTCTTACTTTCGAGCTGAATCTTTTTAATTTTTACCTTTTGTTTTTGTGTTCTGAATCTTTGTGAAGTAAGGAGCTAATATTTTGGTGCTTCAATGTGTGCTTGTTCCTTTGTGTAAGTTTCCTTCTTGGACCAAGTAGTAACCTTGTGACTTAGTTATTACCTCATTTTATAGTTACAAGAGCTTTTCATAGAGGTTCTGAGTACTTCCCAGAATCACAGAGAAAAGGGTGGAGAGCATGTTTTTCTATTACAATTCCATTTTCACATGTTGAGATGTATTGTAGATAGAACTGTATTTGCAATGCTTTCTGATAGAGCAACAAAATAGATCTAATGGGGGTGCATCAGTATCCTAAAATTTGATCTTTAAACCCTTTTTTAACAACTTCTTTTCAGTTATATATGTTAGATTCTTGGTTAAATTTTTAAATAATAACTTGCAGTTTGCTGCAAATTAAGTTTATCAAACACTAAGTTATGAAATACGTTTGCTTTGCCTTTAAGCAATTAATTTTTGATGTAATAATTTTTGTTTTTGTTTCAAGTATTAATCTGATTTATTCTGACCAGTGTTAGCTTCTGAAGGTTATTATTATGAAAGCTCTCGAATAAGTTTATAAAATGAACTATTAAAAGGCAGCTTCCTTCATGTTTTAGAAGTATTTGTTTCCTGAGACTATCTAAGGTATTTTCTAGTGTGGTATTCAGAAGTACTATATCCTGAAAGCTATTGTTCTAGCGTTATCTTCTGTTTTTAATTATAATTACTTGCTCTTAAAGGAGCCATAGTTTCAGGCTTGGTGTTTCTTAACAGATCCAACATTTGTGTGCTTTTTTGATTGTTTTATGTTTAATTTTCATACCTGAAATTATAACTTTCAAACTTTTGATTACTAGTTCTGGTAATTTCAAGAGTAGGAAGACAGGATTAATAATTTAAATATCTATTTAAAGGAATACTTTGACATGTTTGGGAAGTAGCATTATGTTCTGTTTTATCTTTGAAATTCTGTTTGCATGAAGAAGCATTTTTTAGCAGTTTATAAGCAAAATACACTAGAAGCTTATATAAATTATACTGATAACGGCATGTAGGTTTGTCAGATTGTTTACTGTTTCCTATTTTTACACAATAATTCATGAGTCTTTCATTCAATACAGGTTCATTTTTAAATTTATTGGCATTTCATCATGTCATATGGTAGTATGTAGACTACAGGAGCTCTTTGGTGGTGCAGTGGTTAAAGTGCTTGGCTGCTAACTGGAAAGTTGGTGGTTTGAACCCACCAGCCACTCTGCTAGAGAAAGATGTGGAACTCTGCTTCTTAAAGATTGTAGCCTTGGAAACCCTATGAAGCAGTTCTTTTTTCTATAGGGTAATTATATGGAGGAATTGACTCGATGGCAGTGAGTATGTAGAATACATTTGATTCTGGCTGAGCTTACATACACCACAGTCACACAAAGTATAAATTTGCTTGAGTGGGAAAATACTAATCAGTCCCAGTTTAAAAATATATATAATAACTATATTAAATCAAATTTTAAATTGTGGTGTCTTAAGTCCATTGAAATTTCGCCTTTTCAGGGTTGTAGATGTAAATGTACAACTTTTGAAAAGTGTGTTTATTACTTATTGAAATGGTAACTGTATTCTTTGTTTTATTGTAGATCTTATGTCTTCAGTCATCCGGCATGGTCCAACAATTCCAAGACGAACTGATATCTGTCTTCCAGATTCAAGCTCTAATGCCTTTTCAGCTTCTGCAGATGGAGTAGTTTCAAGAAACCCGAGTTTCCTTAGAACTCCAATTCAAAGAACACCTCATGAAATAATGCGAAGAGAAAGCAACAGATTATCTGCACCTTCTTTTCTTGCCAGGAGTCTAGCAGATGTCCCTGGAGAATATGGCTCTTCTCAGTCATTTTTAACAGATGTTAATTTTGCTGTGGAAAATGGAGACTCCAGTTCCCGATACTATTATTCAGATAATTTTTTTGATGGTCAGAGAAGACAGCTGCTTGGAGATCGTGTACATGAAGACTATAGATATTATGACTACAACCATGATGTTTTCCAAAGAATTCCACAGAATCAGGGGAGGCATGCTTCAGGTGACTTAAAATTATAAATATATTAGTTTATATTTATGTTTATTGATACTGCAGTCAAAAAGATACTCTTTTCTGGGTTTGGGAAATCAGCAATGCTTTTTCATACCATCATTCTTGCTAAACCTAAGTTGTAAATAGTTACTAACCTATATTGGATGAAAGAATTCTTGTGTCCATTTATTTTATTACCTTGTGTTATTATATGTACATGGTTCTTATCTCAAAACTATCTGGACTCTTTATCACTATGAGCCTTGAAAACATGAATAATTTTATGTCTATAGTTGGATTGAATTTAGGTGTAAGTTTGTTAGAATGGGAAGGTTTGGGCCTCAGAGAAACTGGTTTTAATGGGAAAAAAGGCTACAAAGAATTGGGCATGCTTAGTGATACCATCCAAAAAAAAAAAGAAAGAAACCAACTTATAGGCAACTATTATTAATAATATTCTATTATTTAGACAGAACCTGTCCTTTTCCTCTTTGACAGAACTATTTTAGTAGCCTGAAGATTATTTCCCAAGTTGGTCAAAAAGATTTATTTTCAAATAGTTTTTTGAGGCAAGCTGAAAATTAAACTTACTCTTCTGATTGTTTTTTCCTAGTAAGTTTAGGTCTTAAATTTTGGCAGAATAAAAAATAAATACATAAAATAGCTTTACTTTTTAGCCTATATAACCTCAAATAAGCAGACTTTAAAAATAGTTTAGTGTATAAGTATTTTGATTGTAGAAAATATTTTTTTAGATTTATTTAATATTAATTATTTATGCATCTAACATTTTCCTTGGCCATCTTGGTCTCTGCCCTTTGGTACCTTATTTGAAGAAATAATCACAGAACAATTAATTGTTAACCTTTATTATTTATTTGAGTCAGAAGAGAGAGCTCAGGGCAGGCTGGAATACCTAGAAATGATTCATGGAAGAGATGAGACTCAAACTAAGCTTTGAGTTGGATTTTGGATTAACAAGTGGCAAAAGAAGGACATTTTAAGTGGAAAATTGGGAATAGCTTGGTGAAATTAGGAATAGGCATGGTATATCCAGAGGACAGTGTATAGCTCTGCCAGGTTTGAAGAGGTATGATGTAAGGTGGGGTAGAGGTTTGTGGTCCAGCAGTTAAGCTATAGGATTGAGATTTGAGTTAAGCAGAAGCCATTTCACAAAGACTGATGATTTTATAAGGTGCTTTGGTGGCATAGTGGTTAAAGCATTTGGCTACTAACTATAAAGGTTGGCAGTATGAACCCACTAGCCACTCCACATGAGAAAGATGAGACAGTCTGCTTCTATAAAAATTTGAAGCTTTGGAAACCCTATGGGGCAGTTCTACCCTGTTCTAGAGGGCTGCTATGAGTCTGAATCACCTTGATGGCAGTGGGTTTAATGATTTTATGAGAGCAACTTTTAAAGAAGATTGTTGTTGTTAAGCGCTGTTGAGTCGGACCTGACTCATGGGTTTCTTCTTGGGTTTCTGAGGCAGTATCACTACAGAAATAGATTGTCCAACCTTCCTTCTGAGTGGCTAGTGGGTTTGAACCGCTGGCCTTCTGGTTAGCAGTCAAGTGCCTTAGGCACTATGCTACCAGTTCAGTAGTATTCAAAACAGATTCCTAGAGAAAGAGGATTATAGGTACCAGTGGTAATGGCGAGGAAAAGCAAATCTGTGATTATTTTGAAGGGAAAATTAAAACTTAATTATGAGTTTCCCATCCCAATTGTCATTGAGTCCATTGTGACCCATAGTGACCCTGTAAAACCAAAAATACCCCACACTCACTGCCATCAAATCAATTAGGCTAGCAGCTGAGCACTTAACCTGGCTACATAACCAAACAAAAAACCAAACTCACTACTGTTGAGTCAGATCCAACTCATAGCAAGCCCTCCTTGGGTTTCTGAGGCGGTATCATTATGGAAGTAGATTGCTCAACCTTCCTTCTGAGGAGTGACTGATGGGTTTGACCCTCCAGCCTTCTGGTTAGCAGTCAAATGCCTTAAGCACTACACCACCAGAGCTCCTTCCTGGCTACATAGGAAGTAATAAATAAATGGTTGAATAAGTGAATGGATCTGGAGGTTTCAGAGCTGGAAACTCAAGATGATTTTGATAGCTGAGAGGGATTAGTAATAATAGCTTAAAACAAATCTGTTCAGTTAATAAAGATTATTTGTTGTTCTTTGCATTCACCTTTCCTAGGTATATTTACATTGCAAACATCAATCACTGATGATAGTACTTTTCAACCTGAAATTTAAGTATATCAATACCAAAAACCAAACCAAATTCAACTGCTGTTGAGTTGGTTCCGAATCATAGTGACTCCTCCTTGGGTTTCTGAGATGGTATCTGTATGGAAGTAGATTGCCCAATTTTCCTTCTGAGGAGTGGCTGGTGGGTTTGAACCGCTAGCCTTTTGGTTAGCAATCAGATGCCTTAGGCACTACTCCACCAGAGCTCCCAAATAGGAAGAATTAATAATACCAAATTAAGATACCAAATTAAGATACTGAGTCACAAAATATCATTGCCTTTTAAGACCTTAATCTTTACTGATATTCTCAGGAACAATCTGACATAATTTTTGGAATCTTAAAGATAAACAATTTTCCAATCACAATTTAGAAATAAATAAAATACAAGTTAATTGGATTCTTTTTCAAATTAAAGAATAATAGTTTTAAAAATAAGACTTAAAAACTTAATAAAATTAATTTTTATCAAGGCAGAATAAATGTAATGTAAAGTTTTTTTGTTAGTTGGCATCGAGTCGATTCCAGCCCATTATCATCTAGGAAAAAAATAGTACTTCTATGAAAGATTCTATTAAGTGTCTGGGAAGAATTAATTAATTGATTGTAAATTGAATGAAAAGCCTAAAAACTCTTTTCCCAGATGGGAACAATCTGAATATGAGGCAGTAGCTGAAGTTTCTTGAAATCATCTTGAAAAGACTAGAAACTTGTATTTTCAAGATTTATGCTGGAGGGTTGAAGGAATTTGGGTGAATGGAAAGGAGAAAGTTAAGCTTGTGGAATGGCAGTTGGTGGTGTGGAATTTACTCCAGTAAAGGCATAAATACTTAGTTAACCAGGATCATCTTTTTATAATGAGTTGTATAATCATTAGAAACATAAATGTAGTGTAATATTATTACAGACGTGAGAAGGCAGTTGCTTTGGTTCAGTACTTAAATCAACCATGGCTATAACTGTTACTAATTAGGAAAAATGTATGGAATAAAATAGTTTTAATGCTTAATGACAGTAGTAATTCCTGCCAGTTAGTTATTACTTAGATTTTTTAGGAAACGCCTTTCCTCAAGAGTTAACTTCATCCTAACTGTATTTAGTAGAAGCACAAAAACAAGTTAATAGTATCTTTTATTTTATTTTTATTGTGATTTGGGTGAAGATTTACAGAGCAAATTCACTTTCCATACAGCACTTCACATACACTTTGTCTCATGACATTGACCACAATTTACCACAATGCAACAGCTCCCCCCACACTTCCTCCTGATCATTACCTCTTCCTTGTGTCCATCCCTCCATGCCTTCCTGCCCCCTGACCTGTCTCCCAGTGCATAAGCAGCCTTTCTTTCTCCCATGATTGTTCTCTCCAAGGAATGTGTCTACCTCAGGTAAATGTTCAACTCATATGCCTGTCTTTTGCTTGACTGAAAGCCACAGGTATGGGTTCAGTTCCATACCTGATGGGCAGCTAGGGGCCATAGTCTCAGTGGTTCCACCAGGCTCTATTGGACCAGCAAACCTGGTCTCCCCTCCCCCCCCTTTTTTTTTCTCCAAATGGTTTTGAGAGAAACCACATTGTTCTCCCTCTCTATCCAGGATCTCCTACATAGATCCCCTTCCAAGTAGTTGACATTGGTAGCCGGGCACCATCTAGTTCTTCTGATCTCATACTCTTATAAGCTGCTGATTGGATGGTGTATCAGTCACTAGGACTGATTGTATCCATGAGTGTTTGGTTTTCTTCATTCTTTGCTCTGGATGAGGAGAGACCCATTGTTGCATCTAGATGGCAGCTTGCAAGCTTTTAAGATCCCAGTTGCTACTCACCACAGTAGGAGGTGGAACAATGTTTTGTGTAGTATGTTATGCCAATTGATCTTGATGTCCCCTGCGACTATGGTCCCGAGTGCACAGGTTCAAGTACTTGGTCCCTTCTTGGTAGCCGGCTGTGACCAAGCATTGACTACCACCTTGCCTCTTGTCAGCTCTACTGTACACTTGGGAATTCAGATCATACACATAAACTTACAGGACCATTGTCTGCCAACCCTATACATGTTCTTGGGTACACTCCCTGCTTCATAGACATACCTAATAGTTCAGCCTGTCCACCCATCTATCCACTCATATACCCATGTCTGCCTTCACTGACAAAGCAGTACTGTATGTGCAAAAGGGTTCATTTTTGTTGTCTGTACCTCCCATGTACCTCTCTCTGTCTTTCTCTTCCTCAGTGCCACCATATTGATCACTCATATTTGGTGTATTGCCCTTCTCTTCTCCCAAATCAATACTTATCTCTATCTATCTAACAGTGTTCCCTCCCCTCCCCTCCCCTCCCACCCCTGGTAACCAACAAAGAAAATTTCCTTCCATAGATAAACTTTTCCTTGACTTTTTACAATAACGGACTAATACAGCATTTGTCCTTTTGTGATTGACTTATTTCACTCAGCATAACGTCCTCCAAGTTCATCCACGTTATGCAGTGAGAAACAAGTTAATAGTATCTTAAAGGGCTTTAGGGCCTACCAAGTTCTGCTTTAGCTGTGGAATTCGACCTTTAACAATTTTGGCCATCATACTAGTCAAGCACTTACTGTATGTGCCAAAGGAAGGAACCCTGCTGTTAACAGGAAGTCTTTAGTTGGAATACTAAAGGCAGAATGAGTCCCTTTGTTTTGCACTTAAATATTTTAGTTCTTTGGAGTTTTAAGATGACAAAAGAAATTGTGAAAATCAAACTGAAAGTATCAGGCTTTACAAAAATATATAGGATTTATATTCTAGTAAATGCATAGTTAACCACATCGTTTGATGAGGTGTTAGATAATCATTAGTGACATAAATGTATCTAATTTTTTTTGCAGGGAAGGAGGGAAGTCAGTTGGCTTGGTTCAATAATTAGATCTCTTTGTCAATGATGGCTATAATGTTTAGTTATCTATTACTATAGACAAGATTGTGGAACTTCATTAGAGTTCCAGATTCTAATTTATTTTTTTGTAGCTATCATAAAATTAGGAAACCAGAATTTTTTTTATCTTTAAGGACAGATCTCATAGTCATTCTGGTTGTACAATATTATCTTTGAGGGCATATCTTGAAAGCTTGGTAGAAAGGCCAAAAACTTCCCTTTTTTGGGGGGAAATTGTGTGTTTAGTTTATGAATATTTTACTTTATTTTATATGAGTGGAAGGTGTATGTGCAGTTAAAATTCCTACAAGTAAGTTGTTTTGAGGATTATTAATGAATGCCACCCATTCTTTTCCGGAGCTAATTGAAATTATGGAAGAATGTTCCCTGTAGCTCAGAAACTGAAATTCGCATTTGCTATACTGATTTACTACAAAATTGGTAGCGTGTTTTTTCTTTTATTAGTTGCATTTACATGTCTTTGAAGAATTACGGTTGATCTTTTATTGCTAAGATTATGTGTTTCGTAATAAATTTGCCATTTGACTTATGTCATTTGTTTGACCTTTGGTAAAATAAACCTTTGTTTCATCTATAAATTAGTAGCGCTAATACTCTGTCATAGTGCTGCTTTGAATATGTAATAGGACATATGGAAAGGGCCAGGGACATAATAGGCACTCTATCAGTGCTCATTCCCTTTGTAAGAGTGTTATGTTATCTTCTCTGCTTTTTCCAGATTTGGCATGTTTGGTTATTGAAGTTTCAACTTTTTGGCTGAACTTAGAGTGGAGGTATGGTGTGTCAGAGTTTGACGTAGCTTTTTTTTTTTTTAAATCTGCTAGACCTCTTTTATTACTGGTAATGCGTTAATGTTTCAGACCAGTGGTTTCTAATCTTTTTATATTGTACATGCATTTATCAATAGATTTTATAAAATTACCACAAACAATAATTTAAGAAGTTAGTCCACATAGCACTTTCAGAAAGTGGGCAGAATGTCACGAAATAAACTAGTATATCTAAAAAGGTTAGGAATCATGGTTTTACTCGGCATTGATACAGCTGGTGAGTCTATTTGAAACTTTGAGAACTTCATGGCTTTTTTATCAAATTGTTAAAAGTTTAGTTCTGAAAATGAGAATCCTTACAAGACTAGTCTTTGTGCTTCCTTTAAACATGAATTTCAAATTTATCCTAGTTCAAATCTGGTTCTTGGTCCCTAATATTGTTTGTATGTCAGAATACATGTTTTTCTAGATTTAAGCAAGTTCAGTATATGGAAATCTGGATTTTTTAAACAGAGAAATTGTCACAAACTTTAATAACTCTCAAAGCCTTTATAGTCTTTAATTATGTATGATAAAAGCTTTTGTTTTTCATAATGCTATTTTTAGAAATCTATTTATAATAAGGGGATCTCTGTCCAGCCAAAATGTTATGATTCTTACATCGTTGCATGCTGTTGAGTCAATTCTGACTCATAGTGGCCCTATATGAGAGACTAGAACTGCCCCACAGAGTTTTTTAGGCTGTAATCTTTATGGGACAGATTGCTAGATCTTTTCTCCAGAAGAGCTATTGGTGGGTTTGAACCGCCAACCTTTTGGTTAGCAGCCAAATGCTTAACCATTGTGCCAACAGAACTCTTTGCTTGTCTATATGTATCTATATCTATGAAAGATCCTGCTGGGATTTTGATTGGATTGCATTAGAGTTGAACATCATTTTGGGGAGAATTGGTAACTATGTTGAGTCCTCCAATCTATGAACAAGATGGGTCATTTTTCATTTCTTTCACCAGAGTTTTATAGTTTTCTGTATACAGATCCTGCATATGTAAATTTTTTTGAGCTATTATAAATGGCATTATTTTAGTAATTCTTGTTTTCAATTGTTGTATAGATATTTTGATTTTTGTATGTTAATCTGTACCCTGGTACTTTGATGAACTCACTTACATAGTTCTAGCACAGCCAATTAAGAAATTGTAAACCTAGAGTGATTTACATGCTCATATTTGTTCTTTTAGAAGAAGTGTCAAATCTTAAATCTTGAAGGAAAATGAGGTGAAATTTTCTTTTTCTCATTTTCTCTTTAGCAGTGTACATTCTTAAGTAGCCTTGCTACTAGTTAAATATTGTATGGCCTAGTGATGGGGAGGTATCAACCAAAAAAAGAAAAAAATGTATTTGAAAACTAGGTCCTACTTCTTTTTTGTATTTAAACAATAGTTAATACTAGCTATGCTTTATTCATAATGACATATTTCTTCTCTTTTTTTCCTCCTCAGGTATTGGGAGAGTTGCTGCTACATCTTTAGGAAATTTGACTAACCATGGTTCTGAAGATTTACCCCTTCCTCCTGGCTGGTCTGTGGACTGGACAATGAGAGGAAGAAAATATTATATAGATCATAACACAAATACAACTCATTGGAGTCATCCTCTTGAGAGGGAGGGGCTTCCTCCAGGATGGGAGCGAGTTGAGTCAGCAGAATTTGGCATCTATTATGTAGACCACATAAACAAGGAGGCTCAATACGGGCATCCCTGTGCTCCTAGGTAGAGTATAAACTTTATTTGTAACTTTTTGTTTTGAGATTGTCTGATGTTAGATTTTGGACTCAGATATTTCATTCAAAGAGAATGGGATCTTGAAGCTTGAGATTGGAAAACCTTATTTTTCAAAGTTTATGACAGTTTCTTCTGGACTTTGTAATGTATGACTTTAGTAATTTTTTTAAAAAAATCTTTCTTTTTAAACAATCTCAAAAACAGGATCATTGTTCTTATGATCAGATTTTTTAAGATGCCAGAATGTTTTTGCTATAGATATCCAGAAATTGAAATACAATATCTGCCTGTTCACATTTAAATTCCTATAAATGAGATAGACCTATCTCCTAATAGGTAAAAATATATACTTTTGAATTGTAACATCTTGCTATTTTTATTCAATTCCAGACATAATTTTATATTCTGTTTCTTACTGTTGCTAGGTAAGAAAGCAGAAATTGGGAATGGATAAAGTGTCCCAGATCTGTAATAAATGCAGCCTTTAGGCTGTTTTGTTAAATACTGGGCTTATCAGTAGATTTAATTAGTGACCAGACTTTTAGCCCTGTGCTGTCCAGTGCTGTAGCCAGTTGCCACATGTGGCTATTAGAGTACTTGAAAGGTGATTAATCCTAATTGACTAATTGATGTGCTGTAACTAAATACACACCAGATTTCAACAAAAAAAGTTAGTATTAATATCAAAGTTGTGAATATTACGAAGTAATTAAATCTGAGCTTCAAGAACTGAGCCGTAAGATTAAAATGGGTAAAATATTATCAGCATGTTGATAGATGTTATTTAGTATCACCTGATATATAATAAAGATCTTTAGTTATACAAGTTGTAGTTTTTAGAACTATTACAATCATCAGGAAAGTACTTTTAAATATTATCACCTAGAAACTTTATTTTTATTGTGTTGCTTATGTAATAATTTACATACTTATATCTGATTCAAGAGCTTTGGTAACACTGTGATTAAAGCATTCCTCTGCTAACCAGAAGGTTGGTGGTTTGAACCCACCAGCCAACCTGCAGGAGAAAGATGAGGCAGTCAGTCTGCTTCTGTAAAGACTTAGAGCCTTGGAAACACTATGGGGCAGTTGTACTTTGTCCTATAGGGTTGCTATGAGTCAGAATCGACTTAATGACAGTGGGTTTGGTTTTGGGGGTTTTATCTGCTGATTCAGTTTTGACAATTTTTCCCAGTGGTTTCATTTTGTGCCACTCAATCAGTGTTAACTGGAACAAGTGAGATTATAATTTCTTCCAGATAACCAAATATGTGATGAAGCAAAGGTCTTCATGGACCAACCAGATAACCAAATAGGAGAGTATAATGAACTTACTTTTCTGTTCATCCTTGTTAAACTTACATTATTATAGATAGATTTTTATATTCTAACAAACGGTGGCTGCGATGATGGGCTCAAGTATAGCAGGGATCATGGAGCTGGCATGGGATCGGGCAGTGTTTCGTTCTGTTGTACATGGGGTTGTTATGAGTCAGAGACGACTGGACGGCACCTAACAACAAGAAACAAAATATTTTCACTTTGTTCATTTGCTTCTTTCCTAAGCTTAGGGTTAGCTTTCTTAAGTAGTGTTAATAGCTAGTTTTTATGTAAAACTCTTGGCTTACATTAGTATATTTAATTCTGAGAAAAACCATCTGTGGCATGAATTTATTATTCCTGTTTTACTAATCAGGATGCCGAGGCTTACATGAGTCAAGCAGTTTTACTTATGTGCATACAACTAGTAAGTAGTCAAACTGAGTTTAAAACCCAGGCATACCTGACTGTAATTCTTTCATGACCTGTGGGACGTATAGTGCTCACCTACATTTTATGCTTCTAGAGTTTATTGGGAAGCTTCTATACCACTTTTAGTGTGTATTACCATCTGGTAGGGGCCTGTATAATTGTATGAATCTGAACAAATGGGCCTTATCCCAACAGCACCAGAGACTCCTTGGGACATATGCGTCCCACTAATTGTATCAGAATTCAAATTACCTCAGGAAAAATTTTTTTCAATTTATTCAAAATGCCTTCCCTTTCTGAAAACATAGGGTTTCAACACAAAATTCAAAGCAGAAGTAATCCAATCTTGAACAGGTTAAAGCCTCAATCATTCCTCACCCCCCAGTTATCTAAGAATATGTCACTTGGACCTACTTATGAAAGAAAAATTGTAAATAAAATTTAGTGCCATCTGCACTTGATCTTTAAATTGTTAACCACATTCTAATCTAACCCTTACTTTAGTCTCAGTTTAGTGTTACAGTGCCATTTTCTGATTCACTCATAAATCTTTACTTTTAGAGGCAGATCCCTTCTAGTTTTAAGTATGGAATAGATCATTTTGACCTCCCAGAATTCAGCCTTTCATTTTCAGGTGCTTTAGTGCTTCCTTAGCACTTTTGCACATAATGCTCCCTGTCTGCCCCCCACCCCTTTTTTTCTATTTCCCCCTCCCAGCCTCTCAGTATACACAGGCATGTATAATGTATACTTCAACTAATTTAAAGCATGATCTTTTTTTCTTTTAAGCCTCATTATGATTTAAAATATGTTCTACTCAAAGGAACCCTGGTAGTGCAGTGATTAAAGCACTCAGTTGCTAAACAGAAGGTTTGTGGCTTGAACCCACCAGCTGCTCTTCAGGAGAAAGATTGTAGTAGTCTGCTTCCATAAAGATTTACAGCCTTAGAAACCCTGTAGAACAGTTCAGTTGACTTGATGGCAGTAGGTTTAGTTTTGGAATCAACTGTGTCTTAATTATCTAGTGTTACTGTAACAGAAATACCACAAGTGAATGGCTTTAACAAACAGAATTCATTGCTTCACAGTGTAGGAGATGAGAAGTACAAAGTCAGAGACCCAGCTCTAGGACAAGACTTTGTTTCTCTGTGTCTCTTGGTCATTGGAGGATCCCAGTGCAGGGATCCTGGGTCCAAAGGATGTGCTCTACTTCTGCTCTTGTTTCTTGGTGGTAGTAGTCCCCTCCTCTCTGTTCCCTTCTCTCTTTTTATCTCTTGTTAAATAAAAGGTGTTACAGGCCACACCCCAGAGAAGCTCCCCTTTTATGGATCAGTGTTGTGATGGGTCTAAGAGTGTCTCAACCCACCCTTAGCTTACTCCTTTTACACCTGATTAGCTTATCACATCAGATCACATCATGGAGTATCAGTACATACTTGCCACATTATGTCATTACATAACTTCTAAACCACTGAGAATCATGGCACAGCCAAATTGACATGAATTTTGGGGGAACACAATTCAATCCATGACAAACTCTAACTCCCATTTGCTCTCTTAAGGTAGTCAAAGTAAAAAGGAAACATTACAGTGAATGTGAATTTTTATATTTTTATCATTTAGTGCTGACCTCCCCTTATTGTATATTCCCCCAAGTCAGTACATATCTGCCCTCTAATGATTTACTCTTACTTCCTCTCCCACCCTAGCAGCCTTCAAAGAATGATTCTGTTTGTAAACATTTTTGACTTTTTACAATATTTGTCCTTCTGTAATTGACTGATTTCACTCAGCATAATGTTCTCTGGGTTTATCCATGTTATGAGATGTTTTACAGATTCATCATCATTTTTTAATGTTGCATAGTATTCCATTGTGTGTATGTACCATAGTTTATCTATTCATCCATTGATGGACACTTGGTTGTTTCTGTCTTTTTGCTATTGTTAATAATGCTGCAATGAACATGGTTGTGTATGTATGTTTGTGTCATAAATCTAAATTCTCCAGGATATATACGTCGTAGTGGGATTGCTGGATCATATGATATTTCTGTTTCCAACTTCTTAAGTGCCATAATGTTATCCACAGTGGTTGCACCATTTTACATTCCCACCAGCAGTGTACATAGGTTCCAGTCTCTCTACACCCTCAGCAGCGTTTATTTTTTTCTATTTCTTGAACTTTGCCACTAATGCTAGGGTTAATGTGGTTATTTTAAGCACAATACCCACCCATACTGAACTGCCTATTCTCACACCCCTTTGTGTCCTAAAGGAGAAGGAAAATACCCATTCTCCTTTTAAAATACTATTAATTTTTCCAGTATGAATGGACAGCTAATTACTAATAATTAACTTTCTTTTAATACTAGTTTTAAAAATCTGTGGTAAAGTTTACAACTTAGCCTCAATTTTTTATAGCTTTCTTTGAAACTGTTCTTTAAAAGAATAAGGATCAGCCAGAAAAAAATTTCATAAAAATATGTAATGATTTAGCTTAGGTTTATATCCATCACTAGGGGCCTACTAGTTTTCAGAAGAAGATATATTTTACTTCCTTATAGAATGGTAATGGAAGCTATAACCTTTAGAGGTTGTCTTTATGTGGTAGAAAGGCATTAGTTGGGACAGACAGGATATATACTGAAACAAGCTTAAATATATTTCTTTATAATTTGTTTATGCTAGTTTATTCTTTCTTCTTAGTGTACCTCGGTATGATCAACCTCCTCCTGTCACATACCAGCCACAGCAAACTGAAAGAAATCAATCCCTTCTGGTACCTGCAAATCCGTATCATACTGCAGAAATTCCTGACTGGCTTCAGGTTTATGCTCGAGCCCCTGTAAAGTAAGTGAATTTATAACAGAACATTTTATTGAGGGGTGAATGGAGGACTGAATGGAGTTTCTAGGTTGCTTAGCCAATGTGTGCCATTTTTTTAGGCTGCTTAGCCAATGTGTGCCATTTTCTCTCTTAATAAAGGATAACATGTTTGGTAGAGTAGAGGGTCAGTGAAAAAGGGACAACCCTCAATGAGATGGACTGACAAAATAGCCCCAACAGTGGACTGAAGCATACCAACAATCATGAAGGTGGCACAGAACCAGGCAGCATTTCGTTCTCTTTATATATTAGGTCACCATGAGTTGGAGACAGCTCAATGGCAACTTGCAAGGAAAATAGCTCTTCACTATTTTATTTAAAGAAAATGTCTCACAGTTTGGGTAGGTTTGAACTACCAACCTTTAGGTTGGAAACTAGTCACAAATTGCTCCTGCCACCCAAGCTTCTTTGTTATGTGTATGCTGATCCTAAATCATATATAATTTGTTTAAGTGTTTATGTTTTCTTGTAAGTCTGGAAGAATATGTGCTCAACTGTTAATGTTAGTTACAGTTGGTAAGATAGGGGAGGGTTATTTTTTTTACTTTGTATTATTTCTATTCTGTAAACTCAAAACTCACTGCCATCGAGTTGATTCAGATTCACAGCGACCTCTATTGGATTTCCAAGGCTATGAATCTTATGGAAGCATATTGCCTCAACTTTCTTCTGCAGAGTGGCTGTAGGTTCAAACCACCAATGTTTTGGTTAGCAGCCAAATGCCTTAACCACTACACCACCAGAATTCCTATATCTACTCTATGGTCATTTTCAAAAAGAAATAACTTAGTAAGCTTTCCTTTTTTGGGAAAAAATTAGTTCTTAACTTAAATGGAACTTCTGATTTCTTATGAAAGAAACAGAATCCTAAAAATCACAGTTCTTTCCAACCCTATGGTTCTGTGTGCTAACTATGGAACTTATGGAAAGTAGTAACAGTCTTTTTTCAGGTTGAAGCTTAATCTTATCTGGGAGGTCAGAATTCTTCCCAGAATGAGCCAGATTGAAAAAAAAAAAGCAAGTACTTCTTCATTACGTAAAAACTTAAGCCAGAAACTGGAAGCCTGTTGCTTTTTAGTTGACCTAAACTTAGTATGGAAATGGTTAATATTGTCTGTCAACAAAGCGTGAGCTGTCTGCTACATATTAGATCATGGAGAATCAATCACTTATCAAAAAGATAAGTTTTGGCCAAAAATTAGCTTGTTTTTTCCTTTTGTGTTTCAAACATTTGAGAAGTTTCTAACTTCCTGAAACTCTTCAATTTCATCTCTAGCAGTAATTTACCAAAACAATTTTGAGAGTTAGAACTTCCAGTTAGAACCTGATTAACAGAGTATATCCTAAGATTTTATATAACTTCTGTAAAGTTGTATTTTTAAGCCTACTCAAAAGTCTATAATGCATAGTATAACTGTAATCAAGCTGAACTGTGAATAAAATTACAAAATTTAATATTAATAGGAAAAAAAACATCAGGAACACATTTACTTTCCATTATTTCTCATATACACTGAACCCCCCCCACACACATATATACTAATCCGAATAGAGGCAACAGGGCAAGGGCTATTTTTATGCCCATATCTTGGCAGTCCCACAGTGTGACCACTGACCCAGCCATCTATCTGGTTGTAGGTAGAAAGGAAGGAAGAGAAGGTATAATGATTGGAGGATAAGGAAGGACTTAGGCTACATTGTGGTACCTGGATCTGGGGATTGGGGGTCCAAGGAAATATATTTACCTTGTGGTTTTGTATATTGTGTTCCTGATAGTCCTGGTACACATAGTATGTGGCTCATACTAGCTGCTCATTATAATTATCTTTTTTTAAAAAAAACTTTTTTTTACATTAGATAGATGACCCTTTGGGATAAGATGATAATTATAAACAGCAAATAATTATTTACATAAATAATTACCAATTATTAAATAAGTATTATAAAAATTATTTAAAATTATTAAATATTAAAATAATTATTAAAAATAAATCTACTAGAATTTGCATCCAGTGCAATATGATTTGAGAAGTATAACTTCAGTATCATATAGGTACATGCTTTGCTATATACTTCAAGATCTTTGTATAGTCTTAATAGATATTAACATTCAAAATCACTACTCTAAAGCGTGTTGGTCCATAGTTCCCTGCCTTTCTGAACTTTCATCCACTGGCTTTGCTTTTATTAGATTCTGATTTTTTTCATCTGTAAAATGAGAAAACGGGATTAGAGTGCTATCTCTAGATCTCTTTCAAATCATAGTTTAAATTACTGATTGCAAACCTCTCTCTCAGAATGTGATCTACTTACCATTGAAGAAGGACTAACCAAAAATCCAAACTCACTGCTGTCAAGTCGGTTCCAACTCATAACGACCCCTCCTTGAGTTTCCGAGGCGGTATCTCTACGGAAGTAGATTGCCCAATCTTCCTTCCAAGGAGGGGCTGGTGAGTTTGAACTGCCAGCCTTCTGGTTAGCAGTCAAATGCCTTAGGCATTATCCCACCAGAGCTCCTAAGAAGGACTAAAGACCTTCTAAATATAATCTTGTGGGAGTCCTTTCCCACATTATGGAGTCTTCTATAATCATCTTACCCTCTGATTTTGAAAGAGCATATTTTTTTCTGTCTGAATTTTTTCTTTGTTAGCTTTAGTTAATGACATTTCAAGTTAGAAAGCTTTGTCAACACTGGTGGCTTTGCCCACTATCATTTGCAAGCATGAGGTGGTCTAAAGTATTCTTAATTCTTGACAATTACTTTGGATTAACTGATGACTAGCATAAAATGTATTCTTCGAAATTATATAACTGTGTTTTGAATTTATGTTGATAGTTGTCTAGTGTTAATATTAGAATAATTAATACTTAAGATTAAAAGAAAGGGGTATTTTTAAATTTACACTGAAATGAAGTAATATTAGCATTTTTCTCCTCTCCGTAAAGAACAGTGTACTCTATTTAAATAACAGTTGGTAATTCAATTATTTTTAATTAAAGTTTATGATTTGTTAAATTATAGTAAAGCCGATATTTATAAAAATAGACCATTGTATGTATTTTGAACATATCTATGACTGTGTTTTAAAACAGATATGACCACATTCTGAAGTGGGAGCTCTTCCAGCTGGCTGACCTGGACACATACCAGGGAATGCTAAAATTGCTTTTTATGAAAGAACTGGAACAGATTGTTAAAATGTATGAAGCTTACAGACAAGCTCTTCTCACAGAGCTGGAAAACCGCAAGCAGAGAAAGCAATGGTATATCCAGAAACATGGCAAGAAGTTTTAAGTTAATTTTTTTAAATAAAAATGCAAGTTTTGTAACAGCTTTAAACTATTTTCACAGATAAAAAATTGCAGACAAGGACTTTGTTTAATAAAGGCAGCTTACTTTTTTGGACGTTATAAAGTTGTAATTTTATCTGTATTTTGTTATTAGAAATGTTATTTTGTCAAACAGAAAAAAAATGAGTATCATTCTAAGAACCAACATTGCAGACACTTCCAAATGCTATATAATAGGAAACTGCTTTGAATTTTTTGATGTAGACAAATGCAGCAAAAATGGTCAGTATACTCAGATATTAACTAGGAAATGATTACTTAGTAATCTCTTACACTAGCAGTACCTTTTTTTTTTTTTTTTTAAAGATCTCTCACAGTAGTAGTATTTTTCTTTTAAAGAGAGTCTCTGCATTATCTAAAGGAAGATGTTTATTGCTTTAGTATGTGGAGTATTATCTGTAGTGGGATGGTTCAGATATTACCATGGTGCAGTTCAAAACATAAAGTAGGATTTGGAACCTTACTGTGATAAATTTTTTATGTAATGTATGGGTTTCCCTAAACCCCCCCCCCCCCACACACCAAAAAAAGATAAAGGATTTCAAAGTGTGTTGAGAAAATATTTTCTGGTATGAAAGGGCGAAGGGCCTATAATATTTTAGGACTAAATTTAGACAAGGCTCTAGCCCATGTAGAGAAAAATGTATAAGGTACTCCAAGTTGCTAACCAACTTTCATCCAGGGCTCTTACTGCATTTTGCATGGCATTGGTGAGAGTGGAGGGATCCTGACAGCACAGCATACTGCCATTCTGACAGACCAGGTTAAGCTGCCAAAAATGACAATCAGGGATTCAATAAGAAATCTTGTTCATTAAATTGATTTTACATACTTTTCAATCTTCTAAGAGTTTGTCACAGAACTTTGAAACCGTGTATTGCCCTCCCAGGTTTTTTCTTTCTTTTGGTTTAATAGTTGTCCAGATATTGTTCCTAATTAGTGCAGTCATTTGATTGCAGACACATTTATGGCATTTGTAGCCTATAAATCTTTAGAATTTGGTGAATTTTAACATTAGTTGAAGTAGCTCTTTAGTTTTATTTACATGTGTTGTAAATACGAAAATATATTTTTAGTTTAGGTAGTCTTCAGAAATACAAAGCACTTCCAGTTACATTATCTGTGAGTTTGAATTATTGATAAAGTGTTGACAATGTTAAGTGTTTGATTTTTATATGACAAGCTTATTAAATATATTTTTGTGAAAGTTAAATATCTGTCTGGTTTTTGAGTCTGTATTTTAGATACAGTGCTATAAATATATAATGTTTCCATGTAGAAACATCTATTTAGATGCTTTCTTTTTAGATTTATTTCTATTTAGAAAGCCAGTAGACAAAGAAAGAAGTATATTTAAAAAGGTATTAAAAATGAAGAAGAAATGGCTAGAAGAATTTTATCAGTGGAAGAACATATTTTGCTGGGCTCATGACCAAGCTTTTCTAAGAAAAAGCTTATATAATTACAAATGAACTCTCAAACGCTCTATCTTAATTATTCTTTCCTATATTACTCTTTATATTACTATTTAATTAAGGCATAGTCATTTCTAAGTAAGTTAGAAGTTAGTGTTTGGCCCTCCTAATAAAAGGCCTTACTACTTTATTTTCTATCATAACATTTTTCTTTTCTGTAAAAGGTCTGATCAATGAAACTTCATTAGAGATTTTATCATTAGAGATACAATATAGAATCACTGGTTTAAAAGAACTCGTAGGTACCTAAAGAGATTAGCATATGTTCTCTAAATGGAAATTTAAATTTGTGGTGGTGTCAACATTAAAAAAAATCATTTTGAATTAAAAAGAGAAACTTTTTTCATCATTCTATATCAACACCTCCCGAACATTTCCAAATTCAGTAAGCATTTGTTTTTAATCTTAGGAACGAAAGTAAACTTTAATAATAGTTCATATGTTGAAGGAATAAAACTGTAAAGGACACATTTTTTAGTGTATCAAATGAAAAAAATATACAATGCAGTGAAACTCAAATACACATACAAAGCAATTTTGATACATTTTTTATCAAGATCTTTATATTCTATATTAAATCATAATGTAAAAGAAACAAGATATAATTTTTGACAAATGAAAAATTTATTTTAACTGTATTTTAAAATAACTAAGACCTCATAGTATATGTAAGATGATACAGACTGAATCAAGCCTGCTGGGTTATGATGTATGACTTAACAAACTGACTATATGAAATAATTTTAAAATCTTTCTGTAGAAATTAAATGAGCATATCCAAACATGGAATGATATTACTACATAGTTTACTTATAACCCAGTAGTAGTAGTAATTAGTAAATTCAAGCAAAGCACATGTACTGTCATCATAAATAGACAAATAACTTTAAATTATAACAGCATATTTGAAGACAAAATCAGGAAACAGTACTTGTTAACAAAATGATATAACCATGCATACATACATCTGCTTATTAAATACTGAAAAGTCAACTAAACCATTATGCAGTCTTCACAGGTGTTTTACTGTGGATGGTAGTATTTTGAATGTTTGCATGGAGATACAAAACTTAATATTTAAATGACAATTGGTCATGCACCTGTATTTTTAAAAATTTGATTACATTTTCTTTTTTTCTGATTCTTCAGTAGATTCTGACTTTGGTGCAGGAAAAGCATGATGATACAGATGTCTGTGAGTTGCTGCTGCACTGTACAGCTTGTATAAAGCCTACAAGCACAAGAATCAAGATTATGATACATTTTGTTAAACACACATAAATTTTCCATCTTTAGAGTAATGAATTTAATTAATTTAGAGTAATTAATTAGTATATAGTATTGTATAAAATTTAGCATGCTAAACTTGGAAACTATTATTAATCTATGTAAGATCTAAATTAATGACTAATTTCTTATTTCAGCTCTCCAGTGTGTGTGTGTTATTCTCAATTTTTTTTTTAACCTTGCCTGTTACTTAGAATGGGAGCTCTGGTGGCGTAGTGCCTGAGGCACTGGACTGCTAACCAGAAGTCTGGCGGTTCAAACCCACCAGCCACCCCTGGGAAGGAACACTGGGCAATCTACTTCCTTAGAGATACCACCTCAGTAACCCAAGGAGGGTTCCCTATGAGTCGTATCCGACTCAACGGCAGTATACAACAACAACATTATTCCCAACCAGTATGCCCCAGGGGAGTGTTGGGAACTCCTACTATGAATATTCTCAATTTTAGAAGAATTACAAGCATTTATAACATCTGGTTGCTATTAGCTACTTTAATATACATAGCTAGCCCACTTGCTCAAGGCTTTCAGTAGTCTCTCCAAAGTGTGATCACTTTTATTTTACATCATTTTCTGATACAGTCATGTAGCTAAGCAAGTATGCTGCCCCTCACCCCGCCACCCTGTGATCCTGCATTTTACCTGCTCTTTTGCCTTGTTTCCATCATGAGTTTGTATCATACAAAACCTTACTCAGAAACATTACCTTGGAAAACTTTCCTTAAAAATATCTCTATGATTGTTCTCCACAACCTTTTAAGTGTTTGAATCATAAGAATTTTTACGTAATGTATATTGCTGTATGCAAGTATCCATAAATATTTTTATGTTTTTATTTTTCCCTTCAAGCTAGTATCTAAGGCATCTCCTCTTCTGACGTTTTCACATAATGAGCACTCAATAAAGATTGAGTTGTCTTTGAATATTTTTTTAATGCATTTTATTGAAATATAATTTATGTACAGTGAAATATACAAAACTAAAGTGACATGGGTCACTGCTTTCTTTTTTTTTTTCTGCTGTGTTCCCTCCCCTCCCATCCCTGGCAACCAACAAAGAAAGTTTCCCCTCCTGCACAACAATGAACTAATACTATATTTGTCCTTCTGTGATTGACTTATTTCACTCAGCATAATGTCCTCCAAGTTCATCCATATTATCTGGTGTTTTTCAGACTCTACATTATTCTTTAATGCTGCATAGCATTCCATTATGTGTATGTACCATAGTTTGGTCATCCACTCTTCTGTTATGTATCTTAGAGATAAGTCCCTTGCCAGATAAGTAACTATTGGCAAATATGAATTTGTTGCTGTCATTTTTGTTACGTGCTTTTTCATGTTTCCTGTTGTTGTTAGGTACCATTGAATCTATTCCAACTCACAATGACATTATGTACAACAGAATGAAATACTGTCCAGTCCTGCGCCATCCTCACAATCATTCTTATGTTTGAGCCCATTATTGCAGCCACTGTGTACATTTATCTCATAGAAGGTCTTCCTCTTTTTTGCTGACCCTCTACTTTACCAAATATACTGTCCTTCTCCAGGGACTGGTGTCTCCTGATAACATGTCACATGAAACAAAGGAGCTTCTATGAGCATTCTGGCTGTACTTTTTCTGAGACAGATTTGTTCATTCTTCTAGCAGTCCATGGTACGTTTGCTATTCTTCACCAACACTATAATTAAAATGCATCATTTCTTCTTTGGACTTCCTTATTCATTGTCCAGCTTTCATATGCTTATGAGGCAATTTAAAATACTATGGCTTGGGACAGGTGTATCTTGGTCCTCAAAGTGACACCTTTGCTTTTTAAAAATCGAAAGAGTTCTTTTGCAGCATATTAGCCCAATGCAATGTCATTTGATTTCTTGACTGCTGCTTCCATGAGTGTTGATTGTGGATCCAAGTAAAATTAAATCCTTGACAACTTAAATCTTTATTTCATTTATCATGATGTTGCTTATTGATCCAGCTGTGAGGATTTTTGTTTACTTCATGTTAAGGTGTAATCCATACTCAAAGCTCTTTGATCTTCATCAGTAAATACTTCAAGTTCTGTTTCATTTCAGCATTCAAGGTGTGTCATCTGTACATTGTAGGTGTTAATGAGTCTTTCTTCATTCCTGATGCCACAATCATCTTCATATAGTCCAGTTTTTCGGATTATTTGCTCAGCATATAGACTGAATAAGTGTGGTGAAAGAATACAGCCCTGACACACACCTTTCCTGATTTTAAAACATGCAGTACCTCCTTTTTCTTTCTTTTTTTTTTTTTATTAGGATTTGGGTGAAGATTTACAGAGTAAATTCACTTTTCATATAGCAGTTCACATATACTTTGTCTCATGTCATTGACCAAAATTTACAATGCAGCAGCTCCCCTCCCACTTCCTCCCCATAGTTACCTCCTCCCAGTGTC
>NW_006921698.1:7769203-7786273 GCF_000298275.1 Orycteropus afer afer | reverse complement strand
TGTCATTGACCAAAATTTACAATGCAGCAGCTCCCCTCCCACTTCCTCCCCATAGTTACCTCCTCCCAGTGTCCATCCCTTCATACTCTTCGAGTACCCCCTTTTTCTGTCTGAACGACTGCCTGTTGGTCTGTGTACAGGTTCCTCACGAACACAATTAAGTGTTCTGTATTCCACATTCTTCAAATACTGTCCATCATTTGTTATGATCCACATAGTCAAATACCTTTGCACAGTCAATAAAACACATTGTTTTTTAATGTAAACATCTTTCTGGTATTCCTTGCTTTCAGTCAAGATCTGTCTGAAAGCAATGATACCCCTCATTCCATGTCCACTTCTGAATCTGGCTTGAATTTCTGGCACTTCGCTGGTGATGTTCTGCTGTAACCATTTTTTAATTAAGCAAAATTTTACTTGTGTGCAATATTAATGTTGTTTGGTAATTTCCTCATTCTATTGGATCACTTCTCTTTGGAATAGGCACAGATACGGATTTCTTCCATTTGGTTGGCCAGGTAGCTGTCTTCCAAATTTCTTGGCACAAGATGAGTGAAACTTCCAGCATTACATCCATTTATTGAAATATCTCAGTTGGCAGTCCCAAATCCTGGAGGCTTTTTTTTTTTTTTTTTTTTCCGCCAGTGCTTTCAGTGCAGCTTGGACTTCTTCCTTCAGTATCATTAATTCTTGATCATATACCACCTCCTGAAATGGTTGGATGTCCACCAGTTCTTTTGCTTTCCTTCCATCTTCTTTTGATGCTTCCTGCTTCATTCAATATTTTGTCCATAGAATCTTTCAGTACTGCAAGTTAAGGCTTGATATTTTTTCTTCATTCAGTTTGAGAAATGCTAAGCATGTTCTTCCCCTTTGATTTTCTCACTCCAGGTCTTCACACATTTCATTATAATATTTTACTTTTATCTTCTTGAGCCACCCTTTGAAATCTTCTGTTCAGCTCTTTTTCTTTCATTTCTTCCATTCACTTACTTAATCTCTATTCAAAAGCAAATTTCATTCTCTTCTAACATCATTTTGGTCTTTTTTTTTTCCCTTTTCTTTTCTCTCTTTCTAATGACCTTTTGCTTTTTTCATGTATGAAGTCCTTGATGTCATCCCACACCTCGTCTGGTCTTTGGTCATTAGTGTTCAATGTGTGAAATCTGTTCTTGGACTTGTATTAACTTTCTTCAGCTTCAGCTTGAACTTGCAGATTGCTGGTCTGTTCTGCAGTTGGGCTCTGGCCCTGTTCTGACTGATGATACTGTGCTTCTCCATTGTCTCTTTCCACAGATGTAATCAATTTGATTCTTGTGTATTCCATCCAGTGAGGTCCACATGTATAGCTGCTGTTTCAAAAATGTATTTGCAATGAATAAGTCATTGGTCTTGCCAAATTCTGTCATGTGATCTGCAGCATTGTTTCTGTCACCAAAGACATATTTTCTAACTACTGATCCTTCTTCATTTCCGACTTTAATATTCTAATCACCATTAACTCTCAATGCATCTGGACTGCATGTCTGCTCAATTTCAGACTGCAGAAGTTGGTAAAAACTTCAACTTTTTCACCTTTGGCTCTAGTGGTTGTTGTGTAAATGTGAATAATAGTTGTATTAACTGGTCTTCCTTGTAGGCATATGGATATTTATCATGTCACTCACTGCCCTTGAAATCTTTTTGATGATGAATCTTCAATTTGTTCTTCCCAGGATAGTAGACTATACAGTTTTCTAATTCAAAATAGCCACTACTAGTCCATGGCTCATTAATGCCTAGGATATTGATTTTTATGTGTTTCATTTTATTTTTGAGAACTTCCAATTTTCCTATATTTTACTTCTTACATTCCATGTTTCAATTATTAATGAATGTTTGCAGTCGTTTCTTCTCATTTTGAGTCATGCCACATCAGCAGATGAAGGTCCTGAAAGCTTTACTCCATCCATATCATTGAGGTCAACTCTACTGTGAGGAGGCAGCTCTTCCCCAGTCATTTTGAGTGCCTTCCAGCCTGAAGGGCTCATCTTCAGCACTATATCAGACAGTGTTCCACTGCTATTCATAAGGTTTTCACTGACTAATTTTTTAGGTCTGTATCTCCAGGTCCTTCCTCCTTGTTTGTGTTAGTCTGGAAGCTCTACTGAAACCTGTCCACCATGGGTGATTCTGCTGGTATTTGAAATACTGGGGGCATAGCTTCCAGCATCGCAGCAACCTGTCACCACAGTGCAACAGACTCACTGATGAGTGGTAGGTACTATTAGATCTATTATATTCTGATTCTAACAATTCAGTTTCATCCCTATTCTTTTTAAAGTTTGGAATTTTTCTTAAGTGTTGTTTTACAAAGTTGAAATTTCTTTCTACTTTATAATGTAAGCATATCTGAATTTTACATTAAATAATTCCTTAGTGCCCTGTAAATGCTGAATGTATCATTGATACTTGATTAGAGGACATAATCCAGTTACACGTGACAGCAGAAACTGAGGAAAGAATTACATGCTGTCTCTGTAGTTGTTCTAGATCAGCTTTGCTTCTTGAAGATAATGACTCCACAAGATCTATTTTTGTAGTATAACAAGGAATTCCTTCATTGAAGCTCATATTGTTTCCTCAGATACATAGTTTTGCAGATGTGCAGTAGGAGAAATGAATACTGGCCAGGTTGAGATACGCCATAATGCATACTGGCCTGGGACCTACTTAAGGTGATACGATATAGGTAACTCATTAAATTTGTCACTAAAAACAATTTCTAAAGCTTAAAAACAACTTTATAAGCTTTACACCATGCAAAACAGTATCAGACCACTGTGATCCATAGGGTTTTCACTGATTTTTGGATGTAGATCCATAACTAGGCTTTTCTTCCCAGTCCATCTTAATGTGGAAGCTCTGCTGAGAACTTCAGCATCATAGCAGAACCTAGTCCTTCCCTAATAGATGAGAGACGGGTAGGCTTGAGGAGAATTAGCTGGTAATTGAACCAAGGTCTTCCTTATAGAAGGTGAGAATTCTACCACTGAACCACCATTGCCTTCTCTAAAGCATATAACTTCATTTAAATACTCTCCAGTAGTTACATTGCCATTCAAGGTTTATATGTGTACTTGCTTAACTCAGCAGAACACCAGGCACCATGCCAGAATTTGGAATTAAGAATTTTGAAATTTCCTACACATTCAAGAATAAAACAGATCTCTTACAGAAACAGGGCATCAATTTTTGTTTTTCATGTGCATATCAAATCATAGATAGTGTATGAAATAAAATCTTACATTAAAAATTTACAATTAAATTTTTAAATGTTGGAAGAATATAGGAATATACTCACTAAAGATTTTCTAATCTGCATTAAGACATTCTTTAGTTGCTACCTAATTTATAAAATAAGAATATCATAAAATTTACCAATATGTAGCTAAAAAAAAAACTTACCTCATTTGTACTTCCCTATGGCAAAGGCAGTTTGAAAGGAGGAAGAAAAAGAATGTATATATATTGTGCTTCATTAATAGCTTTACAATATTCAACTCTGTTTATAACACTGAGTTGTATTTAAGAACAAGTATTTCTACAGATTTTTCAGTTTTGATTACATATTTTATCAGACTCTCTTGAAGAACCCAATTTTATATTTCTCATAGGTTGCAGTCGCATATTCTAGGAGGGTTTTGGGATATACCTCAAATAGCACCTCTTTCACCTCTTGAGGGCCTATTTAAAACAATGGCTCATAGGATCATATTTCTGCTTCATTCTTTTCCCATAGTACCACCAACTAGAGTTTTCAAAGGCATAAAGTAAATAAATCTATTCATTATAATTCTAACACTACTCTTCGGTTATCAACTGTCTCGTTATTTGACATTTTGCATTTATGACAACTTTGAAAAATTTTTCAGGCGGTACCTCCAGTGGTCCCTATGCAAGGCCACAGCCAGGCCTGAGGCACTTTCTGTGGGCCACCCCAAGTGATATACCAGATGCCCAGGCAGTACCAGGCTACATGAGGGATGGTGGCCAAAGCTGCAGGACTTCTCCATTTCATCCATGATGAGGGCATGGGCCAAAGGTGATGCAACATGAGATTGTGCAGGTAGGGATAGGCCAGGCAGGGGCCCAAAGGTGCCAGGGAGGTCAATGGGGATAGGTGGGAAAAGGGAGTGAGAAGGAAGAGGGCCACAAGGGGTGTGAGGTCAGGATGGATGAAGGACAAGTAGGGTTCCCACCTAAGGGGGGAGTCAGTAGGTGGAGAGGAGTGAGGTTCCCCAGGGTGGGTGCCAGGAGGCAGTGGGAAGTATCTGACCACCACCACCTCTAGCTCCTGTGGGCTCTGTAGTGGTGGGGAAGGTATGGAGAAGGAACCCACCATGTCATGCCTTCTCAAGACGTGTCAGGTGCCCAGCAAGCGGTGAGCAACCAGGGGGTGAGGAACATCAGCATCAAAGACATGGCATAGCCCCTGACTTTCATATAATGCCAATTTCACTAAACAACCTGGTGTATGAAACCTAATCATGTCGATAAGTGAAGAATATATGTATAACAAAGAAGATATTTAAGTATACTCTTAATGCTGAATTATAGCTATTACTTGCTACCTGCAGATCATAAAAGTTCAAAAGTCTTATCTCCAAAATTTTGTGAAGAATATCAACTTTAGCTCTACTCAAACACCCTAAATTTTCATGAGTTAACTGAAAACACTTTCAGAATGACATAGTGATCATTGTTCTATTGTTCTATGTGTGTTTATAATTGTCTCTGCATCCGTGTTATTTGGATAATGGACTATAACGACCTTGGCTCCCTAGGATATGGTTAATTAAACAAGAAGGGATACCTGATCCATGAGCAGCTGATCAAGAGGTTGACAACTGGTTCATGCTATGGCTTGGTGCAAAAATGTAGCTCAAATAGAAACAATCCAAAGTAATCAGATATTGCTTTCAGGAGTTTATACTTAAAGATATGATGACAGAATGACTTATGATAGTGGTTTATATATGCTAACAAAGCCAATGTTAGCCAAATGATAGGTTATCCTTAAGACATACTGTTAACAGAATCAGCTAAATAAAAACTCAACTGTTTTCTCATATATTTTAACAGCTTGAACATTTCTTTAGTACAAGAAATTGTGAAACTACTTAATTCATGTATTTTTTGAAAACATTAAAATGTTACCTGGGAAACAGTTATGTAGAATTTAACATATATAGTTGTTTGTAATTTGCCATTTTGGCAGGTTGTAAGATTCTTGAAAACTGAGGCCTAAGTCACGTTCATCGGTATATTTCCAATGTACACAGGTGGCATTCAGATGCATGATGAGTTAAAGAGAATTTAAAGTATCCTTACCTGGTCCCACAAGGCCGCAGCCACCTGGTCTATTACTGCTCCCAGCTCACGGTATTCACCAGAGTACCGGATGTATGCCCAAGTGCACAGGGTGATAAGGGTCAGTCCCATTATCATATTGCATAGGCTAGCTATGATGTCCAAACCAATGAATCCAGTCACACCAGCAATCACGTATGTGATAAAGATGACGACAAACAGTGTGGCTGGGGTACGAGCTGCATGGAAGATATTTTTGCTATCATTGTGCTTGATATACTGGATATAAAGTTCATCTATTTCACTCTCCAACTGTTGCAGGTAACGCCTGCTAAATTCTTCTCCACCCATCTTCTTTACCCCTCGGAATAGCTTCACAGATTCTTCTTTAAGCTCCAGATGTTTGTTCTGCAGGTCACTAGGGGCCAGAAATGGTTTGTCACCACCACAAATCTGTATCAGATACAGAAGTATTTCTTTTAATGTAATGCAGAATAAAATTAGCAACTGTATCAAAATTCTTCACTTAGCTATTGAATTTGTTAGGATACATTAATAATGCGACCAAAAAAAAAGATGACCCCCATTGGGTTTCTGAGACTGTAAATCTTTATGGAAGTAGATCACCCCGTCTTCCTTCTGAGGAGTGGCTGGTGGGTTTGAATCTCTAACCTTCCGGTTAGCAGTCAAGTGCCTTATCCACCATGCCACCAGAGCTCCTTAATGATGTGACAGAACCTGCATATTTGTTTTGTCAATACACATTTTTCCACCCTCCATCTCTATGAAGAGCAATATTTTCTAAGTGACTTATATAAAGTCTCTCTTCATTTTCTCTTTTTGAAATGGGAACTAACACCCATGATTTAATCCAAGTTTCTTAAAATGAAAAGGCCTGATACAAATTGAAGTG
The DNA here is from genome assembly GCF_000298275.1 of Orycteropus afer afer. Taxonomy (NCBI): domain Eukaryota; kingdom Metazoa; phylum Chordata; class Mammalia; order Tubulidentata; family Orycteropodidae; genus Orycteropus; species Orycteropus afer. The sequence continues at coordinate 7,780,008 of NW_006921698.1, read as the reverse complement.
CAAACTGAGTTCATGTTCAGAACAAATCCAAGAAAACTACGTTTCCAGGTTTCCTCTAGGAAATCTGTTCTAGCTACACTGAAGTAATTTTGACCAATGAAATTCTCAAAGTAAACTCATGAAATATACTTTGGCAGTTTCACTGATTTTTTGTTTGAATGAAGCCCATTGAGTATTTTCTTCTAGACATTAAGTGGAAGCATATTAAATGTTTTTGGACTACATTTTCATTTTTTAAAAAGTTACAAGGGAACTCAGTTAACCATACCATTTACTTTGATTATTTGAGATTTAGTTAATAGGTAGTTCCTGACTTATGTGATACTACAACAACTACTACATTATAAGTTGGTTCTGATGTAAGTTGAATTCCTCATTTTTTTTTTTCTTACTATTGCCTTTCATTATCAGTATCTGTAAAGTTGATCTTTATTTGTCTTTCGGGGTTGGAAACATTACATCTGAGAATGATAACATCAGCAAACTATGTAGTACATATTATTAATAAGATGTACAGAAAAAAAAAAGAAAAACAGATTGTCCTGAGTCTGTTGGTTTTAACTCAAATGCATTGTAAGTCAGGGACTACCTCTATATAGAGAATACTCTGATTACCCTTATTAGTCTTGTAAACACCATTCCATATATTTCCCTTGATTCTAAGACTCCAGCAATTTTACATTAATTTTGATTTTATAACATTTTCAAGGAATAAAAAACCTATCACAATAGTAGATATATGCAAAGTACATGCTAATTTGGAATGTTAAAATGGAAGTATATAGAGATATTGGTCCATGAGGTTTAGTTTCTTTTTACTAAATGGTTTTGTCTTTAAGATAGAAATACTAATACTGTGGAATATAGGGAGGTATACTGGGGAGGTTAGCATTCTATGTTAGCCAATAAATCTTATAAATTGTAGGGAAAAAAAAAGGAGTAGGGAGATATTATAAATAGGAACAACTCATTTAAAATGCCTTTAAAATTGTGCATACATAGTTCTTTTGTGTAAAAAATATTTTAGGACTACAATAAATAGGAATATATATGGACTGGCATGAACAAATCTGTCTTGGAAGACGTACAGCCAGAATGCTCCTTAGAAACAAATATGGAGAGACTTTTTCTCATGTACTCTGGACATGTTATCAGAGAGAACCAGTCCCTTGAGAAGGACATCATGCTTGGTAGAGCAGAGAGTCAACAAAAAGACCAAGAGCCTTAATGAGATGGACTGACACAGTGCCAGCAATGATGGGCTCAAACATAGCAACAATTGTGAGGATGGTGCAGGACTGGTCAGTATTTCCTTCTCTTCTACAAAGGGTCGCTATGAGTTGGAACCAACTCAATGGCACCTAATGAAAACAATACACATAAGGCTGAGGAAGAAGAATAAAGCAAAACCACTTTGTCTTTCCATGTGTACACAGTATGAGATGGGAGGAAAAAAGAGTAAATTCATCAAAGAAATACTGATTTTATTTGAACATAATTTTAAATATTTCATTCTTACCTCTTCCATTTTTTTGTTGTATGTATCCTTGGCAGTTGCCACGGCTGCTAAATTGTTAGCTTCTGCTGTGGCCTTTGGACAAAGTATAAAATATGATGTAAAATAGAGTTCATATTTATTAAACTTCCACTGGTAGTTCTCATTTCAGAACATCATATACAAGAAATGTGCAAGAAACTAAAGTCATCCAATAATTTGAAACTTGAAATAGTCCTACATTTTGAAAATATTAATAAAGTTGAAATTTCAAAATACAAAAACATAGAATTTTGTTATGTAAGCCACAATTATAAAATCAATTTTCATTTGGAAGATACTTTGTCTTTAAAAAAATATATTTTAAGCCTCTCACCAAATGAACAAATAATAAATAATAAATAAACCTGAAATATGGGAATAAATATAGATTTATACAATTTGTGTGTGTGTGTGTGTGTGTGTGTATTTAAGGACTACTGCTGATAGAACAATGTATCACTAATGAGAATAACAAACTATTAAGAATTCAGAGAAATTTTAAAAATATGTTAAGGAAAAAAATTAGTTTCTCCTTTTGTTAATGTTAAATGTGGAGATGACTTGTTTAAAATCTGGACCTGCTTTTTCTACTACTTGCTGCCTGTTTGAGTCTAAATCATAGTATGAATCTCTTTTATATACAAATTTGGTACAAAGAGAATGAAAACTCTGGTTTAAAGGATTAATATTGCAGCACAAGTGTAGTTGCTAAAGGTGTATGTGAAAAATGCTTATTGAACACAAAATGGGAAAATAATCTCCCAATAAATCATTCTGTCCAATATTTATATACAGTAATAACTCATAACCAGATTGGAGCATATGTAAGTACAAGCATGGCAGCTTAGCCTTAGTGACAAGTATGTTTTAAAATTTTACGCCTTTTGGTTAAAAAATACCTGTAACATGGATTTCGGATGTGGTAATTCTTCACCCTGATATATCTTTATATAAGCCTGAAAAAAAAAAAAAAAAAAGATTCATGTTCAAACAATTCCATTCAGTATTTCTCTAACTCTATTAAATTGCATTCTAAGGTCTTGAGAATTCAAAAACATTTTCAGAAATCTGTACTTATCATGTTTCTCTCAACTTTTAATGTCCTTCTTTCTTTGTTCCTGTTGCTCCCTTTTCCTAAAATGCCTTTTTTACACATCTCCACCTGCCAATCCTACCCATCTCGAAAGCTCAACTCATTGCTACCTCCTTTAAAACAATTTTGCATCCCTCTGCTGGGAGTAACCGTCCTCTTTCAATTAATCATAGGAATTTGTTTGTGTAAAGGTCCTTCTCCACAGCATTATGTACCCTAAGAATAGAATTTTTATATGAATAAATAAAATATCATGTATTGCTGAGAGTGATGAAGATAAGTAGATCACACAGGTGGTATATGATGGCATTTTAAATAACAACTTATGGATTTTTTTAATTGACATTTTAGTCGTTGGGGCATTGATCCACAAATCAAGTTGACAGATTGGTAAACGTGCTGTTGTATTAGGTCTTACCATGGTTTTCCATCTGACGTAAATTGGTAAAAGCAAATCTAAACTAGATCTACTTCAGATTGGCTCTTGGTCAAGAGAACAGGAAATGTGGAAGAATTTTCTGTAGTAGGAAGCCAAAGTATAGCTCCTTTGGGAAAATCTTCAGCTGGAAGGTAAAGTTCAGCATAGGTATACGTGTTTGTAGGGAAAACTCAGGGGGGAGAAAATGTTTCTGTGGTAGTTCAGTTTGTGTGTCAACTTGGCTGGGCCTGGTTGAGTGATTGGGAAGCTGGATGTAGTATTCCCCATGATGAGACTGGTAATCAACTCCACGATGGAATCTACTGTGAGCAGCTGAGTAGCTGCCCTTTGGAGGTGGTCTGCTTCTTGTATATAAGGAGAAGCCTTGGTGAAAGTCTCTAGCCTTGGACTCTGCATGTAGCTGTGTCATTTAGCAGTTTGCCATGCTCTGCCAACCTTGGGACTTACAATGGACTTGAATTAATGGCCTGCTGTGGTTTGGTAACATCGGGACTGCGCCATTTTATTTGTCAACCTTGGGCTTGTTAGCCTCAGCAGCCCGTTAGCTGCTTGAGTGAAGAGATGCCTCTAGCTTCAGTGGCTGGGAGCAAGAGGCAGAGCTGAAGCCCAAGGTCGAGGGGCTTTCACCCAGACCCTAGAGCCTGGCACTTTGCACTTGGACTTCTAGCCTCCCAAACTGTAAGGGAATAAACTCCTGTTTGTTCAAGCCATCCCATTTGTGGTATATTCTTGTCAGAGCAGCACTAGGTAATCAGAACAGTTTCCAATTCTTAGATACACTTACCTTTCAAAGAAATATTTCCCCAAAGATAAAAGGGGATAGTAAAGTTACTTTTAAGGAATTTCCTCAAAAAAAAATTTGAAAGCAAGCTTCTCTTGAGGGGTCTCATCATTTTTATCACTTTTGGACTTCTTATATCTGTGCCCCCACATCCAGAGTACACTTTTTTTTTTGTTTCATGTGTTGTTGTTGTTGTTATTATTATGTGCCCTCAAGTCAGACCCGACTCATAGCGACCCCTCCATTTCAATACATGTGAAATCTAAGTACTCACAAATGCTCTAGAAATGAGAGTAATACCTTGAAGTACTCCACCAGACCTCGGCAGGTGATTTTATTCCCGTTGATTTCTTTTATATCTAGGCTCTCAGGACTAAGTAGCCAAGGAATCAGTATTTTCAAGTTTTTGATGAATTCATCATCTATTTCTACAAACAAAAGCAAATTCATCATTATTTAAAAAATCCTATCCAGTCTTCCATGCCATAGAATAAAACATTCTTTGATTGCTTCCAATTTTTTTTCCCAGTGATAATGCCATCACTCATTTCCCATCATTTAAACAACTGAAAACCTCCTCAGGGTGACTGTTCTTGCCCAAATTTCTACTGCTGGGCTCTTATTTCCACTTCAATTAAAGAAATGTCTTTTTTTCTACCTATAAAATAGCTTCTTTGGTATTAAATGTTGTATATTTTTTAACCATTCATGTATTAGGATGTCTTTTAAGTTTTTATGGTTTTATATCAGTGGGGAGAAGGCTAGATAGTTACTGGCTTAAAAGGTGCATTCCCTCCAGATAATGTATGCAAATCTTGTTGTGGCCACATGAATGATCACATATTATGAGAAGGCTACAGAACTCTATGAGCTGTGGTGAGAGTTCAAAAAGATGCTACCTTTAGTGGTGGATTTCAGCAACACAAAATAACAGTAATAAAAAGCCATATAGGTCCCATTATCAGAAACACAACATATGCAACACACTGCCATGGAGTCGGATCCAACTCATAGTGACCCCTCCTTGGTTCTCCGAGGTGATATTAGTATGGAGGTAGATTGCCCAACCTTCCTTCCAAGGAGTGGTTGGTGGGTTTGAACTGCCAGCCTTCTGGTCATCAGTCAATGCCCAAGGCACTACGCCACCAGCAGTCCACCCCAAAAAACCAAAACCACTACTATCAAGTGGATTCCAACTTATAGCAACACTATAGGACGGAGTAGAACTGCCCTATAGTGTTTCCAAGGCTATAAATCTTTACAGAAGCAGACTGCCGCATCTTTCTCCACATAGTGGCTGGTGGGTTCAAACTCTAGCCTTTGGGCTCTTAGCCGAGTGCTTTAACCACTCCACCACCAGGTGTTCTTCGATCAGAAATAGTCTGAGTTATTAACCTATCATGTTTGATATAAACTGATTACACATAACCTATGTGATAGTATTAGGTTTAAGCTTAACATTACAGACTTAGCAAAGTAACAAAATAATTCATCAGAAAAGTCTTTTGAATGCAGTGATAATTTTTTTTAATCATTATTTGAAGCTTACAGAAAAATGCACACAATGTATGTAAAAAGCACACTATGGCCAGTGACTTGGTTTCTAAGTAAATTTAATAACTGCTGGTAATAATAAAAAATCTGATTTCAGCAGAGCCTCTGGTTTTTCAGGCTTTGATCCTGGTTATTTTTGAGGTCTTAAGAATAAAGACTGAAATCTTATTGTGTCTGCATTTTTCCTGCTTGGTATTATAGCCATGATACATACTGAAATACCATAGAATACATGTTTTCTCATCTTGCTTGCTGCTCTTACAAGATGCATAAACATGATGTCAGAAATCTTTCAAACTTACTTTGTTTCATATTTTGTTCCACTTTCAAACTTTAGTGTTGGTGTTTTATGAATACTTGTATAACAGTTTATACTAATTTGTTTTTCTATGTATGCTTACACTGTACCAATTTTTACTGATCATTTTGCTTTGTACTACATATGGATATATTCCAATGTATTTTTTTATTCTGGTTTGCTTTTTGGTTATTAGCATCCACTGAAATACAATACCAGTATTTGTTTTATGTTACTACATTTTTATGTTGTGTTTGTTGCCTGATATGTATCTCTGTATACCATTAAATTTCTTTTTTACTATATGATTTAATAACTTTTTTTTCAGAATTGGCAGAATATTGCTATATATCTAAAATATTTTCCTGAATTTCTGTATAAATACATGACATGAACATCTACAAACCAGTCCAGATCAACTAGCAGAGGTGCGCTCCCACTTCAGGACCTTTGCACTTACTTTTCCCTCTGTGTGGGCTGCCTTCTGAAAACCTGTATGAGTTAATTGTCCTTCAGCTACCTCCCTCCTCACCCAATTTAAAATGACAACTCTTCATATTCAGGGCAGATCCTGTCCCTGCTCTTTGCCTTATTTTCCCCCATAGCACTTACCACTAACTAACACATACTATATTGTACTTATTTATTGATTCCTTCTACTCACTTGACTGTGAAGGCATGCATTTTATGTTTTGCTCACTACTATATCTTTGCCACTTGGAACAAAGCCTGCCATATAGTAGACACATATATTTTGGCTGGATGAATATTTGTTTGAAGATTTAAGAAACAGATTTAAATCTTTAAGATGTAAATATTCTACAAAATGAGTTCCCCTGTAAAAGAGCTTATTAGTAAAGCCTCTGTGACATATGAGCAAGGCACTTATACAATACTGTATCTTGTGCCTAGACTCATTACTTGTTTCAGAAGGAAAACATGACTGATCAGAAGTGACTGATACTTCACTTAAAATTAAGTACCATTGGGCAGCAATTTCCTATGGAACAACAATTATATCAACATCCTCAAAGCCTATATACACACTGGAGAAGAAGTTAAGCCATTGTTCAAAAACTTATCTATGGCTGTGCCATCCTTATAGGAAGTTTCGGTATCATAAAATACCTGAGCTCTTTCAGGATGATCAAATGTCATGCCTGCCTGAGTGGTGTTTATCTTGAACTATATGGAGGATGCCAAGAGATTTGGAGGACAGCTACCTGGCCAACTGACTGGAAGAGATCCATATTTGTGCCCATTCCAAAGAAAGGTGATCCCACAGAATGTAGAAATTATAGAACAATATCACTAATATCACATGCAAGTAAGATCTTACTGAAGATAATTCAGAAACGTTTGCAGCAGTATATTGACAGAGAACTTCCAGAGGTTCAAGCCGGATTCAGAAGAGGACGTGGAACAAGGGATATCATAGCTGTTGTCAGATGGATCTTGGCTCAAGGCAAAGAATACCAGAAAGATGTTTACTTGTGTTTTATTGACTATGCAAAGGCATTTGATTGTGTGGATCATGACAAATTATGGATAACATTGAGAAGAATGGGAATCCCTGAGCACTTGATTGTACTCATGAGGAATCTGTACCTTGACCAGGAGGCTGTCGTTCGAACAGAACAAGGGGACACTACATGGTTTAAAATCAAGAAGGGAGTGCGTCAGGGTTGTATTCTTTCTCCACACTTATTCAATCTATATGCTGAGCAAATAATCCGAGAAGCTGGACTATATGAAGAAAAACGTGGTATCAAGATTGGAGGAAGAATCATTAACAACCTGATATATGCAGACGATACAACTTTGCTTGCTGAAAGTGAGGATGACTTAAGGCACCTACTGATGAAGGTTGAAGAATACAGTCTGCAGTATGGATTACATCTCAACATAAAGAAAACAAAAATCCTCACAACTGGACCAATGAGCAGCATCACAATCAATGGAGAGAAGATTGAGGTTGTCAAGGAATTCACATTGCTTGGTTCTACAATCAATGCCAACGGAAGCAGCAGTCAGGACATTAGACGTCGTGTAGCATTGGGAAAGTCAACTGCGAAGGAACTGTTTCAAGTGCTGAGGAGCAAGGATATCTCCTTGTGGACTAAGGTGCGCCTGACACAAGCCATGATATTTCCAATCACCTTGTATGCATGTGAGAGCTGGACAATGAATAGGGAAGACCGAAGAAGAGTTGATGCTTTTGAGTTGTGGTGCTGGCGAAGAATGCTGAAAGTACCATGGACTGCTAAAAGAACTAACAGATCTGTCCTGGAGGAAGTGCAGCCAGAATGCTCCTTGGAAGCAAGAATGGCCAGACTTCGTCTCACCTATTTTGGTCATGTTGTAAGAAGGGACCATTCCCTGGAGAAGGATGTCATGCTTGGTAGGGTGGAGGGTCGACGAAAGGGGGAGGCCTTCAATGAGATGGATTGATACAGTGGCTGCGATGATGGGCTCGAGTATAGCAGGAATTGTGGGGCTGGTGCGGGATCGGGCAGTGTTTTGTTCTGCTGTGCATGGGGTCGCTATGAGTCGGAAACGACTCGACGGCACTTAACAACAACAACAACAATATGGAGGAGGGATTCCAAGTAGAGAAACTTGCTGAGAAATTGCTCACTAGATTCAACTGTTTTTAAAAGTCTACTATTAGGAAATCTCATTGGTTTCTAGAAGTGATTATCAAGATATGTTCATCGTAATAGATGAAACCATCTAGGAACCACTCAAAGCATAGTACTGAGTCAAAATGATGTCTGAGTACTCTGATTTGACTTACATTGAAAACACTGTAAACTAGTGGAGCCTATGTCAACAAGAAAAGAAAATGACTTGAAAGTCTGCCTTTCCAGTCCATATTGATCTTAAAGGATGATTTTAGGGAAGAACTTGACAGCAAAAATCTCTAAATTAGTCAAAAAGTATTTGTATCAATCTCCGATGTTGTTAAAGACATGTTAAATCTCTGATGCATGTTAAAGACACTTTGAACTAAAAACTCTTTAACTATATTTTGGGTATGAGGGGCACACAAGACAGATTTTCAAAACTCATTTGCCATATTACTTCATTCCTAATAATAAAAGATGAGAATTACCTCTATTGCTTTCATTCAGACTTAGAAGGGGAACTGTAATGCTAACAAGTTTTGGCCCACTGCAACTATTCAAAGAATATGTGTGGGGAGATGATTATTCAGGATGATATTCTGTTTTCAACTTTTCTTCAATAATTTTTTGCTACAAGAGTAAAACCATGCTAGGAATTCAGGGATTATGCCAAAGTAGACATCTGTCACAATTATGGGAGACACAGTGCATGCTTTATAAGAACACAAGCCAGATGCACATATCACTGCTGTGTAAATTAACCAAGAAAGATACTTCCTCTGGATTACCTGATTCTGGCCCATCATTAGACATATCTTTTTTAAAAATAAATAAATAATCATGCTATGGCATTTGGTTATGCTTTCTGAAGTTTAACTAGAGCTAATAAGGAAGCAGCTCCACAACTTATGATGTGGTTACCTGGTCATTCCACATAAAATACTTTAACAAAGAGAAACCTCAAAAAAAGGATAACTCTTGGTGAATCAAAAGATCATATTTGCTTTGCTAAGAGAAGTATTCAGTAGGCACTCAGTAACAACTGGCTGAATGTAGCACAGAAGAAATGCTATTCAGCACTTTTGATCTTGTTGATTTCCTATGTATGTGGTAAGCTATTACAGTAACAGCAATTAAATCTAATAATAGTCTAAGTTTTTAATAACACTAGAAAGAGGTAGGAATAATAACTAAATAATGTGAGGGACCATGAAAACAGTAATAATGATAAATATTACTATTGACAATGAACTACAAAGTTATTTCTGTCAGTGTGAGAGAACAATTTTTACAGGATTGTGTATTCAGAGACACTTCTTTCCCCAGTGGCAGCCACTCAGATGCTAGCGCTCTGGAGAACAGCATAACTAGCTGATATCCTGGATAGAAATCACACTTAATTAAGTGGACATGGAATGGGAAAATAATGTGGATAGCAGACCTCTAAAACAGCCCAAGGAAACTATGTGATAAAGTAGAACATTTTTGCACATAAAAATTTTGGAGCATTCCTATAAGATATAAAGCCTCATTAAAATGGAACTTTTTATGGACAACTGTAGTCATCCATTTCTCTTTCTTCCAAGCTAGCCACTTTGGTAAACTCACAAATTATGAGTAATTATAAACTAATTCTATAGGCCAATATATAATTAGACTTAGATTGTGAGGAAATCTTACAATGGTGAGATATGTGGTGAATGTATTTGTTAAAAAGTAGGATTTTATATCCATGTAATTTTCTTAAACTAAACTTGTTTCCAGAGCTTTTTGTTGCAAATGTATCAGTTAATTTAAAGAACTGTAGCAGTACACTACAGTAATGGAACAAGGCAGAGTACTTTTTGTCCCAATAAAGGACTGTTGTTGAAAGCCTGCCCCTCCTGTGCCTGTTTACAACTCAACTCCAGAGAAGAAAGAGAAGCCTTGTGGAAGCCCTCTATTTATGTAATTTATTCAAAACGCATTGAATCCATTAGATAATTGCATAGTATGAAGAGGTCTATGTGTTCACTCCAGTTGCCATTGAGTTGATTCTGATCATGGCAATCCCATGTGTATAGGAGTAGGATTGTATTTCACAGGCATTTCAATGGCTGGTTTTTCAAAAGTAGATTGCCAGGGTTTTCTTTTAAGAACTCAGACCTCCAACCTTTGGGTTAGCTGCCAAGTGCATTAACCATTTGCATCACCCAGGGACTCCGTGTGTTCACTAGTCAGTTTGAATTCATGAGTGACGGTGAAATTATAGGATCCTGGCATCCATGATTAATATGTGCTTACTTCTATCTATTCTGTTATAGAAAGGGAAGATAATTTAAAACATTTATAAAAACAATGTTAAAGAAAGCAGCCATCTAGATGCAACAATGGGTCTCTCCTCATCCAGAGCAAAGAAGAATGAAGAAAACCAAAGATGCATGGAAACAATTAGTCCAAGCGACTGACTGGTACACCATATGTTCCTCAGGCTATA
>NW_006921698.1:7761673-7769078 GCF_000298275.1 Orycteropus afer afer | reverse complement strand
CTGAGACTATGGTCCCTAGCTGTCCTTCAGGTCTGGAACTGAACCCATTCCTGTGGCTTCCAGCCAAACAAAAAGCAGGCATATGAGCAGAACATTTACATTAGGTAGATATACTCCTTGGAGAGAACAATCACTGAAGAATAGAAGGGCTATGTATGCACAGGGAGACAGCTTGGTGGGCAGGAGTACATGGGAGGAAGGACACAGGGAAGAGGTAACTATGGGGAGGAAGTGGGAGGGGAGCTGTTGCATTGTGGGAAAATGCAGTCAATGTCATGAGACAAAGTGTATGTGAGCTACTGTATAGAAAGTGAATTTGCTCTGTAAAAACAATGCTAACGATGGAGAAATTTGAGTCTTTATTTATGATACTAACTGCCAAAGTTAAATAAAAGATATATGAGAGCAAATGCCATGGCTAATGGGGAAAAAATGATATTTTCATTTTTTAAGTCTGCCAATTTCCATAAAATTGGCTACAAGTTATGCTGTTGCTTTTCTAAACTAATTTTAAATCCCCTTTATAAAACTGTCAGGAAAAGCTTGTATAGTAAATAAAGTAAATGTCTGAATTTAGCAGTGTTCTTAATTCTAGGCTTACCAGTGAAAAAAGCCAGAAATGCCTTTGTATTACATTTTATTTAACTGCAAAGCACATATATAAAGACCTGGTAATTACCTACTAAGAAAGATTAATTTCTGTTTCCCCAGACCCCTAAGCCCTCTTTTTTTAAACAAGGTGAGTTGCTTTGGAATCATAAAACATCAGTCATGCCTCTGTTAAAGACATAAATACATACTATTACAGTATATACTATTAAACATATTCTAATGCCTTTTTTTTTTTTAAAGAAACTGTTCCTCATTCAGAATAGGATTTAATTTTTAGGTTTTTTTTTAAAAAATAATTTATAATTTAATTCTTTAGTAGCAGTTTTAAAGAGCTTGAATTCAGTACTACGCTACATTTCTTTTTTTCTTTCAATCTCTAATTACATAAGTTAATACAACATCCCAATAAGACGGTCATCTATTCTTCCTATTAATGTAATGTAAGGAAAATTAAGCATAAAGACTTTGAAGAGCATTTCTCAATGCACAGAAGTGAGGTAGGTTAGTGCCTTTTGGGTTAATGCAGAATTTAACCTATATTTGAGGTCAGTGTAAACATTCAGCACCCACGGAATCCCAAAGTTCATCTAGGAGGCATTCTAGCACTAGTCCAGAATTCCCAGTTCTCCTGATCATTTCTAATCATCAGCTCCACATCAGTGGAAAAACTAAACTATCACTCATAAGCCTAATGGATAACTTTTCATGATCAGAGTGATACAAACATATTCATTAAAAGAGAGACAAACCTTTCAGTTTTCCATCAAAGTTTGGATTGGTGGCTACTTTCAAGCCAGGATGAGGTAGCAGAAAACAGGAAATTTTGGTGAAACAGGAATGGATGTGTTTTCGAACATTTTGTAGTTCTTCATGCTGATTCCCTGAGACCTGCAGAAATCATTCTGAAGTTTAACTACTTTCAATGTAAACTGAACTCCAAAGAATTCTGTGGCATCCATATTTTCTATGCCTGTCTTGCCCCATCATAAAAATGCATAACAGGGCTGCTATTGAATAAAGTCTTGAGTAAACTTGCCCACACAGCCACATCTAAGAATAGCATACATGCAGTGTAATTAATTACAACTAGCAAGTGTCTAACTCTTACACTAACTCAGGCCATCTCATTTTTTAGTACAGATTAGAATGGTTTTACTCTGGCTAACTGAAAAAAAAACAAAAAAAAAACAAAAAAAACTCACTGCTGTCAAGTTGAATCTGACTCATAGCGACCCCTCCTTGGGTTTCCGAAGCAGTATCTCTATGGAAATAGACTTCTCAGTCTTATATAAAATTCAAGTTTTCTTTAATTCGAAGTACACACAGGAGACACAAATAGATCATAAGATATGCCTACCTACTTTTCAGAAGATATATAAGATAGCCTCTTGTAACTTGTAGATATACATCTAAATTCTCAAAAGGCATCTGAAAAGTTGAGTGTTTACCTATAAGCTAAATGTCTTTTTGTTTTTTTAATATGTATTTCACAACTTTTGATACAGCAAACTACCTCAAAGTAACTATAATCATAAAAAGGTAAACAGAGATTCACAACTATCAAGTATCAAGGAAATTCTTTTAATCTCAACTTTTTTTTTTTTCTGATTTCTCCATAGGTATTTTTGTGATATCTGTTCAATGTAAACAACTTATACAATACTGAACAATCATAACATAAAAAGTGGAAGGCCTTCTAATTTTACTTCCTGTAAACTATCAGTAAAATATCCTAAGATTGACTTTGTGGATTTCAAATTTAGGTATTTCTGTTCAACTGACTTTTAAACCTCTCCTAAGTAAGAAAACATGAATCTAGATACTTATACTGATAGTCTTGAATTGATTTAATTCTTTAAAGTAAAAGTTGAATCTTTAGGAGTAATTAATTTCTGATTAATCTATCTGAATCAAAGTTATTGATAGTGTTTCAAATAGTAACTAACAGTATTTTATTAAATACTTAGTTTGTTTATAAAGATAGTATGAGGAATGAGATTGTAACTACTAAGTATCTATTCAGGAAATCACTCCACATACACTTTAGATCCTACTGGTGAAATTTCATGCACCTAGATGTCTGACAAACCTTGAGGCGTTTTTCCAAGAATTTGGCGCCACCATCAGATCCATATGAAAATTCATATGGGAAACTCCAGTCTCGAACAAGAAATATCAGACTCTAAAACACAATTAGAAGTAAAGAGTTAAAAGAATGCTTTTAGGTGTTTCCCTCTGCTTCTTATTAAAAAAATTACAATGATATTACTGTCAACTTAATAATATTTTCTTTTATTTATTTATTTATTACCACATCATGGAATTAAAAAGCAAACATAAAACATTCTAAAGTTTCTAAGTAGTCTCTCACCTTTGAGATCATCAGATCATGTGGGTAACAGAAAGCTACCCACAAACTGCCAAGAAGAACATATCCCACTAAGAGATAAAAGACAGAGATGGCCCTCAAACTGGCTGAATGGTGCTGTGCAACTATAATCAGATTTTGTGTAACATATGTTCCCATAAGGTTTCCTTCCTGATGGCTATGGGTGAATGTAGGCATAAGACATAACATTGGCTTTTTTTTTTTTTTTTTAAGCTAATTATTTTCCAAGGCGGTATCTCTACGGAAGTAGATTGCCCAACCTTCCTTCTGAGGAGTGGCTGGTTGGTTTGAACCGCCAACCTTCTGGTTAGCAGTCAAATGCCCTTAGACACTACGCCACCAGAGCTCCTTTTATATATATATACTTGATCATCATAAGACAATTCAAGTGTGTGATATATATAAAACTAAGTCCAGAAAAGAAATTTTAAAAGCACCCTAAATCCCATCTCTTGGATGTAACCATAGTTAGTCAGCATTTGGTGAACATCTTCCTATGTATATATAAAAGGAGGAGGACTGAAGAGGAAAAAAAAAAAAAAAAAGAGAAAGAGAGAAAAATAATTTAATAACAGTGAGATCTCTATTAAATTAAAGCATTAAATGAAAATATACTTGAATTTAACAAGGAAAACAGATATTTAAGAAAGTGTTTTATTTCAATAAATGACTTTTCACCATAAGAAGTTCTAATTGATTCCTTTTAAGTTAAGAAAAAATATTCTGGAAAACTTTGAGGTTGGAGTCATGTGTTAGTTTTAAGACCTTTATTGAAATACAGTCTACATAGGGAAAACTGCACATATAAGTGTACAGTTCAATGTATTTCACAAAGTGAACACACCATGTAACCAGCACCTAGATCAAGAAATATACAATGCCCAGCACCCCAGAAGCCCTGCCTCCTTCCCTCCATTCACCTGCCCCTACAGAAGAGTAACCACTATCCTGACTTCAAAGAGCACAGATTAATTTCACCTGCTTTTATAATTTATATAAATGAAATCATACACAACTTATTCCTGTCTACCCTTTCACTCAACATTATGGTTGTGAGATTCATCATATAATTACATGATTATATATCATTCATAATCATCACTGTATAATATTGCATTATGTGAATTTTTATTGATTTATTCTACTGTAGATGGGCTTTTCATTGTCTAGTTTTGGACTGGTATGAATAATGCTTTTGTGAACATTCTTATATTCTTTGTGACATTATGCATGAATTTTTGTTGGATCTATACCCAGGAGGAGAATTACTAATAAGTTATGCATATGTTTAGGTATGCATAAACAGCATCTATACACATGGACATCTATAGAAGATGGAGTACACAGGAATCAGACTGACTATATCTGCGGAAACAGATGATGGAGAAGTTCAATGTCTTCAGCCAATACAAGGCCAGGAGCTGACTGTGGAAAAGACCATCAACTGTTCATATGCAAGTTCAAGTTGAAGCTGAAGACAATTAAAACAAGTCCACAAGAGCCAAAATATGACCTTGATTATATTCCTTCTGAATTTAGAGACCAACTAAAGAACTGATTTGATGCACGGAACACCAAAACCAGAGGAATTGTGGGATGACATCAAGAACATCATGCACAAAGAAAACAAAAGGACATTAAAAAGACAGGAAAGGAAGAAGAGACAAAGATGGATGTCAGAAGTGACTCTGAAACTTGCCCTTGAGGGACAATAGCTAAGCAAATGGAAGAAGTGACAAGATAAAAGAGATGAACAGAAGATTTCAAAGAGCAGCTCAAGAAGACAAAGTCAATTATTATAATGAAATGTGCAAAGATGAGGAGTTAGAAAACCAAAAGGGAAGAGCGTGCTCAGCATTTCTCAAGTTGAAAGAACTGAAGAAAAAACTCAAGCCTCAAGTTGGAATACTGAAAGATTCTATGGGCAAAATATTGAATGATGCAGGAAATATCAAAAGAAGATGAAAGGAATACACAGAGTCACTGTAACAAAAAGAATTGGTTCATGTTCATCCATTTCAGGAGGTAGCACATGATCAAGGACCAATGGTACTGAAGGAAGAAGTCAAAGCTGCACTGAAGAAATTGGTGAAGAAGAAAGTGATGGAATACTGGATACCTATTGAGATGTTTCAACAAATGGATGCGGTGCTGGAGGCACCCACTGATCTATGCCAATAAATTTGGAAGACAACAACCTGGCCAACTGACTGGAAGAGATCCATATTTGTACCCATTCCAAAGAAAGGTGATCCCACAGAATGTGGAAATTATCGAATGACATCATTAATATCACACATAAGTAAAATCTTGCTGAAGATAATTCAAAACTGGTTGCAGCAATATATTGATAGGGAACTGCCAGAAATGCAAGCTGGAATTAGAAGAGGATGTAGACTGAGGGATATCATTGGTGATGTCAGATGGATCTTGGCTGAAAGCAGAGAGAACCTGAAAGATGTTTACTTGTGTTTTATTGACTATGTAAAAGAATTTGATTGTGTGGATCATAACAAACTATGGATAACATTGAGAAAAATGAGAATTCCAAAACACTTCATTGTGCTCACGAGAACCTGTACATAGACCAGAAGGCTATCATTCTAACAGAACAAGAGGATACTGCATGGTTTAAAATTAGGAAGAGAGTACATCAGGGTTATATCCTTTCACCATACTTATTCAACTTGTATGCTGAGCAAATAATCAGAGAAGCTGGACTATATGAAGAAGAACGTGGCATCAAGATTGGAGGAAGACTCATTAACAACCTGTGATATGCAGATGACACAATCTTGCTTGCTGAAAGTGAAGATCACTTGAAGCACCTACTGATGAAGATTGAAGAATACAGTCTCAACATATTTTTATGTTGGATTACATCTCAACATAAAAAAAAAAAAAAATCCGCACAACTGGACGAATAGGCAGCATCATGATAAATGGAGAAAAGATTGAAGTTGTCAAAGATTTCACATTGCTTGGTTCCACAATCAACACCAATGGAAGCAACAGTCAAGAAATGAGATGGCACACTGCACTGGGCAAATATGCTGCAAAAGACCTCTTATAAGTGCTGAAGAGCAAAGATGTCTCTTTGAAGACTAAAGTGTGCCTAACCCAAGCCATGGTATTTTCAGTCACCTCGTATGCATGTGAAAACTGGACAACAAATAAGGAAGACTGAAGAATTGATGCCTCTGAGTTGCGGTGTTGGCAAAGAATACTGAAAGTAGCATTGTCTGCCAGAAGAACAAACAAATTTATCTTGGAAGAAGTGCTGCTGGAATGCTCCTTGGAAGGGAGAATGGTCAGACTTCCTCTCACCTACTTTGGTCATGTTGTCAGAAAGGACCATTCCGTGGAGAAGGATGTCACGCTTGGTAAAGTGAAGGGTTAGTGATAAAGGGGAAGGCCCTCAACAAGATGGACTGACACAGTAGCTGTAACAATGGGCTCAAGTATAGCAAGGATTATGAGGCTGGCTGAGGACTGGGTGTTGTTTTGTTCTGTTGTACATAGGTCATAATGAGTCAGAGCTAACTCAACAGCACATAACAATGTTTAGGATCATAAATACTCCTAGTTGTCTGAAGTGCTGTGCCAATTCATAACCCTCACAGCACTAAGAGGGTTCCTGACACTAACCATCCTCACTAAAACTCTGTATTTCCTGTCTTTTTAATTTTAACCATTCTGATGGGTATGGATTGGTAAATACTATAGTTTCAGTTTGCATTTCCCTCATTATTAATGAACCAGCATCTTTTCATGTGTTTATTGGCTATTGCATTTTCTTTTGTGAAGTCCTTATTCAAGTCTTTTGTCAATATTTGTATTAGTTGTTGTTGTTTTTTTTTTTAATACATATTCCACTTATAACTCCCTGCCATGAGAAAATTAGTACACTCATACTTCCTCTTCCCATTTTAGCTTTTGTCTGCTATTTTTGTTTTTGTTAACACATGGCATTGACCTAATACTAATAGCAGCTTGAATATAAATGTTTGCAATTTTTACCAAAATAATGACCATGTGAACACACTCCAGGGCCCCTCCCAGGGCCTTGGAGGGAATTCATGAAGGAAAGAAGCCCTGAACCTTAAACTTCATTAGATTCATGATAAATCTGTCTCTGGTAATATAGCCTCTGTGTTTTTTCCATATCTGTTATCTTCCCTATAATAGTTTTTACATCTCTTTCGTTTCCATTTTGTTTTGTGAGCTTTCTCAAGACTATCTCCTCTAATCTCCCATGATTGAGTTTTCAATCATTTTTCCTGTTTTGTCACTTCTTAGATTTCTCATGGTGTCCCTGCTTTCTCTGTTCCATATTATTTTCTGTGCTGAGCTCATTGTTTATGAATCGTGTTATCATTTCCTTTGTTGCTGTTGTTTTAGTAT
>NW_006921698.1:7758310-7759595 GCF_000298275.1 Orycteropus afer afer | reverse complement strand
TCTTCTTCTAATCATATTTTCTCCTTTTTATTTTTCAGTTTTTACTCTGAAGTCCAAGGAGCTCTGATGGCACAGTGCCTAAGGCATTTGACTGCTATCCAGAAGTTTGGTGGTTCAAACCCACCAGCCATTCTGTGGAAGGAAGACTAGGCAATCTATTTCTATAAAGATTTATTCCCTCAGAAACCCAATGGGGGCCACTATGAGTAGGAATTGACTCAATAGCAGTGGGTTTGGTTGTTTTTGGTACTCTTAAGTCCTGGTTCAGTTTCAATTATTATTTAACCCTATTTTAAATGCATGCAGTTATTTGTAAAAAATTAATACAGGGGGAGAAGAGAAGAGGAGCAAACTAGATAGTTTGCTATTCTGATCTGCTATTTCTAATATTCTTTTACAAGATTTATTTCCTTTGATGTCTAAGCAAAAGAGAATATACCCATGACCATACATAAGGTTGGCAGATGATAGCTCTACATATGTATACATATGTGCTGTAAGATGGGCAAATAAATAAAAGTAACAGGGGGCAAAGTTATGATAACTCCTTAGCTATAGTCAACCATCCAAATGAAGTGAGTTTTTGGACTTGTGGGCTCAGGACCATGGTCACTGGGGACATTAAGCTCAACTGGCATAATACACTACACAAAAACATTGTTCTACATCCTACTTTGGTAATGACTGGCATCTTAAAAGCTTGCAAGCAGCCTTTGAGATGCAACAATTGGTCTCTCCTCATCCAGAGCAAATAAGAATTAAGAAAACCAAAGACACATGGAAACTATCAGTCCAAAGAATTAGTAGACCATGAGATCCTCAGCCTATATGACTATGAGACCAGAATAAATGGATGGTGCATAGCTACCACTGTCAACCACTCAGAAAGAGATCAATATATGAGATCCTGGATAGAGTGGGAGAAAAATGTGGAACAAAACTCAAAGTTGTGAAAAAAGACAAGACCTTATGTCCATGCAGGGGGGAGTGTGCCCAAGACCATGTATAGGGTTGGGAGACAATGTTTCTATGGTGTATTGGTATGTTCTGTAAGAATTCCCAGGTATATAGTAGAGCTGACAAGATGCAAGGTTGTAGTCACTTCTTGGCCACAGGCAGCTAACCACAGGGAGCGAGTAGTTGGACCATACTACACAAAAACATGGTTCCACATCCTACTTTGGCGAGTAGCGATTCAGATCTTAAAAGCTTGCAAGCAGTCATCTAGATGCAACAATGGGTCTCTCCTCATTCAGAGCAGAGAAGAATGAAAATAACCAAAGAC
>NW_006921698.1:7750369-7757734 GCF_000298275.1 Orycteropus afer afer | reverse complement strand
CCAGACTTACTTGTCTGATAGAGCCTGGTGAGATTTCTGAGACCATGGCCCCTAGTTACCTTTCAGGCCTGGAACTGAACTCATTTCCTTGGCTTCCAGCCTAACAATAAACAGGCATATAGGGTCAACAGTTACACCAAGTAGATACTCTCCTCAGAACAACTAATCATGGGAGAACAGAAGTATTTGCACAGGGTCATAACTCAGGGGGGCAGGAATGCACAGGAAAAAAGGACATAGGAAAGAGGTAACTACAGGAAGGAAGTGGGAAGGAGCTGTTACACTGTGGGGAAACTGCAGTCAATGTCTTGAAACAAAATGTGTGTGAATTGCTGTACGAAAAACTAATTTGCTCTGTAACTTTCACCCAAATCACAATGACAGAGAAAGAAAGAAAGATTTATTTGCTTTGTTTTGTGCACAGTTCTTCCCACCATGTCTTGGGTTCAAGAGAACAACAAATCTCTATAGCATAGATTCTTTGTACTGATTTCTGGTGGTCTTTCTTCTTCCTCCACATTCTGCTTTACTTCTAGCAATCCCTTCTTGTAGAAAACAAATGTGGCATAGCATAGTTTTGCCTTCTTCATCCTTCCCATAGTATTGCAACATCAACCTACTTTTCTCCAATGATAGTCTCCATTTCTTATGTACTCTGCCCCAACTCTACATTTTAGGATTCTAACAAAATTATTATTAGATGGGCCTTTTAGCACTGTAATACTCACTTTTCAAGAAATCAGATCTTATGTGTTTCTACTTCCCCCCATCCCAAGTGCAGACTGTTGTATTCTTGGCAGGCATGATTTTTCTCCTACTGCTCTTTCTTCCTCCTGTTCTTTTTCTTTTTTTTCTTCACTTATATTATTACAGTAGTAACATGTTCAATCTAATTCTTTTTTAAATACAGAGAAGCAAAAAGAAAAAAGAAAATTCATCCACTCCAGAGGTAAATCCTGATGATATTTGGTGTAGGAACTCTGGTAGCATAGTGCCTAAGGCATTTGACTGCTAACCAGAAGGTTCAAATCCATATCCTTCTAAATTACACCATAACTGCCAAACCACTAAGAATCACCATGCAGCCAAGTTGACACATAACATTAACCATCATAGCCAGCATTACTTTTGTCTCACACCTTGGCATTCTTTACTACCAGACATACATCATTAATGTGCAAAATAGATTTTTTACTATTGTTGCATATGCAAAATGTCAGCTAATGAGATCATTGATAAGTAAGGTGTAGGTATATAGCACATGGATGAGCCATAATTTATTTCAATCATCTCCTAGTGTTAGACAATACTCTTCAGTTTTTTAGTACTCTAAGCAATTCATTGAAGCTGAATAATAATCTGGAAGGACCATGTTCCCCAAAGTTAAAACAATCAGCAGAATCATCTGGGAGGCTTTTAAAAGCATAGAATTCTTAGGGCCTACCCTAAACCTATTGAAACCGAAGTGATAGCAGCTTTCGTTCATTGAATGCCTGTTATACCCATCACAGTACTAGGAATTCTACACATGCTATTCCATGTATCCCTGCAACAGCTCCAAGAGATACATTATGGTTTATTATTCCTTCAAAAGAGATATATAAAATATAACACCTGCCACTCCTTCCTCAGACATAAAGGAAAGTCACACAGTCAGAGAAGGGAGAGCTAGCATTCAAACCTTGGTCCTAACTTTAAAAACCAGTGTTGCACTGCCTCAAAGGTAAGTATAAAACATGTAATTTACAATTTGATGAAAAGTTGCTGAGGGGTGATTTAAGCATGTTTTATACATTAGATTAAGAGATACTTCAACCTTTACCTTGTGAGAAAATGTAGGAAATTGAGGAAAAAACAGAATTTTGTTTGTTTGATCTTTCTAAAAATTTGTATCTTCTGAGTTTCCAATGGAATTTTTTTTATTCTTGCCCATTAAAAGTTTTTGATAAAGCTTTTCAGTCTCTTTTACTATACAAATTTCCTTTTCTTTACAATTTATCTGTTGAAGAATCGGGAATATGACCTATAGAGCTTCCCGTAACTTGGACTATGCTAATTTCATATTCACAGCACAGTTCAACTTGTTCTTTTGTCCTCTGTATTTCCTACAAATTGGCAGCTGAATATAGAGACTTGATCTGACTCTCACTCAGGTTTATTTCTTTGCAAGACTATGTTATGTTGTTATGTGCCGTCGAGTCAGCCCTGACTCATAGCGACCCCTCCTTGGGTTTCCGAGGCAGTATCACTACGGAAGTAGGATTGCCCAACCTTCCTTCCGAGGAGTGGCTGGTGGGTTTGAACCGCCAGCCTTCTGGTTAGCAGTCAAGTGCCTTAGCCACTATGCTACCAGAGCTCCCAAGACTATAGGAAGTGAGTATATGATTATGTCTCCTTTTGTGAAGACAGAGGCTGCTGGTGCTTAATTTTTAGATCTAACAATTCACTGGAAGTTGCAAACTGTTAATATTTAAATTCTTTTAATTCTTTTTCATTTATCAGTTGGAATATTTCTATAAAGAGAAGCATCCCCTCACCCACTATTTAGTGATATGGTTCAGATAAAAAGACAGGATAAATGCTTGCTTTTCCTTCCTGTACTTATTAGTTTTCAAGATAATGAATTAGTTCTCTATCATTTTCAGAAAGTGATCAACTAGGTATTATTTTTATTTTGCTTGTTTGTTTGTTTCACAGCAAAGCAAGCAGGTCAATGCTGTATATCCATGGTGCAAGCTCGTTGGATAATGGAGCTTTCCAGAATGGAAAAGAGAAGGGAGATGTCCCTCTCCCTCAGTCCAGGCCAGGTGGTTAGATGGTAGATCTGGTGAGATTCCCAAGTCTCCAGCTGTCAATACTTGGTGGATACTGTCAGGCCCAAGTGGCAGTACTGTATTCATCTGGGGGCCAGGTGGTGGTGGTGATGGCTGAACACCATCAGGCCTTGCTCTCCTCCACATTCACTGCCTGAGGCTTGACTGCTCCAGTTTGCTTCATCTGGGAGGCAGCTGAAGGTGCCTCTTGCAGCTTTACAGATCCCAGGCTGGATTTTTCATCCATTCACTGTTTTGTGTGTAGGTCTGTGGCGATGGTATGGAGCCTTCTCAAGGAACATTCTGTTTACTGTCGGCAAAGTGGAAGGCCTTCATCTCCATCTGAGAGGACTGTCTGCTGGTGTTAAGGATTGAAAGCTGAGACCCAGGTGGAAGAACTCCTCTTGAGGCCCCAATACACAGGTAGGTATTATTTTTAAGTATCAATGTGACTTTAGAAATTTAAACATACTTTGTGAGTTTCATCTGTTATAATAATAATTATTATTAAGTTAAAATTGTCCATTACTGGCCACTGAGAGTTTCTTGAAGTTGACTCCAGGGTCCTTTTGACATGGCTCAGTGGGTATGACAAGATGTTCTAAGCTCATTTCCTTCCCAGACCTAGAGTCAGTCATTTCTCCAAGAAGCATTGATTTCTTTAAGTGGGAAATGGTACTTCACGTTCACAATCTAGGGAGTACTATTGGGTTGGTCATTGTTTCTAGGCTCTTTCAGGGTGCAGAGCTAGGATATGAATATAAAGTATCTCATGAATTCATATTGATACTTATAATACTTCCAATTCAAATTCAGAACTACAAAATTTTATTTAGCTTAAATATTACATTTGTGTTTCCTCACCCCCCGCCGCCATTGAGAATCTTGGTCCTTTAAGCACAGGGGATGATTAAATTAGAATAGCCTCAGAATAGTAATACCAAATACTACTACCAACTATTAAAAACATTTAATGAAAGTTTTTTGTTTTTTCTTTTTAAGCATATGCACTCCCCTTTCTTCCTTCCTTTTTTCCACATCTTCCTTCTTTCCTAGAATAGAGACATCACATATGGCACACTTTCCCTTTTATCCTTTACATATTCAATGCTCACCCATAGTCCTTATGTCAGTGCCTCTCTAGTTATTTTGATAACCTGAAGCTCATTCTTTATTATATTTCTCATTAAGGGCTCACGGGAACAATATTCCTTGCATTCTTGTTGTTACTAACAGTTTGTGCCCTTTATACTTGAAATTTTGCTGGATACAAAATCCTTGGCTCACATCTTCTTTCCTTAAACAGGGATACTTCTTAGTTTGTGATTATGGACATTTCTTATTTCCTTAATATGGAGGTTCCCCGCTCCATTTTTGGTTTGTAGATGTTGTAGAGGAGATAGTCTTGTGGAGAGGAGAATTAAAAATAAAACAGAACATATCCACTATCTTTAAATAGATGTTAAATCTCAAAATTTTTGTCAAAGTAAAATATAACATTTGTATTCAGAACATTTTTACCTAAAACACTTGTTTTGAAAATAGATATTAGCTAGGAAAGAACTTTTTATTTTTGCAGTATTTCCTGCTAGGAAACAACTTTTACAAAATAGAGGTTCATGAACCAGGGTAAGTGAAATCAACAATGTGGATGTGGTTATATTTTTCAGTTTTCTTGGGAGACTTCAGTCTCATTTCTTGGTCTTTTTCACTGGGCATCATCCCAAGTTGACATAATGAGGACCATGTGTAGAACTGAAGATGAAGGCTAAGTTTTTCAAATTAGCAATTTAGATAGCAATCATGAAATTAATACCAGCGTTCAAACTTCCAAGTTCCCTGTCTGATACCCTCATTCAGTGATATGCTAATAAACTGGCTCTCTGACCAAAAAAAGTCCTGATTTGTAGCATTTGCCAATTTCTGTTGTGTAAATACTCCTACCATGGCTGATGGGATAAGGCAGCTTTCTCAGATAGGTATCTTTTTCCTCAGCCTTACTATATCTTTTCCTTCAATTTTCAGCCCACAAGCAGGCAGACAGCAGCCTCTCATTTCCTCAGTGAGATCATGCATTTCTTTGGTATTACTTGGCAGTTATGGTCATCAAAAATATTTGACCCAGAATGCTTTGTTTCAGAATAGCTGAAATCACTATCAAAGAATTTATTCTGCAAATAAGCATTATTAAATCATGGGAATAAAGAGTCTTTATATATAATTATTATAATTAAGGAGCCCTGATGGCACAGCAGTTAAGCACTTGACTGCTGGTAGGCTTGTGGTTCAAACCCACCAGCCAGTCCATGAAGAAAGATGTAGCAATCTGCTTCTGTAAAGATTTACAACCTTGGAAATGGGCAGTTCTACTCTATCCTATGGGGTTGCTATGAGTCAGAATTGACTAAACATCCATGAATTGGGTTTAAATATAACTTAATAAATTAGAATAAAATAATCGCTAATTTTCCATAGGTAGGCCCAATTTGAATTAGAAAGTGTGAGAAACAGAAGGCTTATTGTACTAATACAGTTCTATATTTTTATATGCTCCCCCTACTATTGTTTTCCCAGCAACCTTCAGTTTAACATTAAAACTGGCTTGGACTGATCTGCTCACTAATAATTAAGTACTGAGTTTTCATTTGTATCTCACAAGAAGACTCAAATCTATTTCTAAGATTTAGGGTGTTGGTGTGCTTTTAAGTGTGTGAAAATGGATAATTAAAATGCTATAGGAGAAAACTGAGATGAATTAATTGACCCAGAAGACGAAGTACTTAATACTGAGGAGATGAAAGAGAATAAATGTAAATAGTCCTAAAATATATGCCCAAGAATGAAATTCAAGAGTAAGGAATTCAAGTTTTGTGCAGGAATTTTTTTAGGTGTTATCCTTATTTCCTATTACAGGTAAACTTCAAGTTACAAAGCGCCTGCAAATATAAATGCACGTAGAAATGACACCCCATTTCTCTGCCATCAGAACCTCCCCTGCTGCCAAAGATTCCCTCTGTCAGGGTGTGCCCAGTTGCTACACCAATCCTCAAACTTTATGTACTTAAGGATGACCTGGAGTGTGAACTCCCTGGTCCTAACCCCAGGGATTCTGATTCAATAGGACTGGAGTATGGCTCAGAAATCAAACCTTTTTAATAAGGTGACTCTAATTCAGGTGTTTTGAAAATCATTTTTAAGAAACCTGGCTGAGAACCTATCACCATCGCTGCAGATATCACAAAACCCTATCTCTTCTCTGTTAGTCATACAACCAAAATACTGCCAGCACTCCTATAATATTTCAGTGCTCCAATGCCTAAGAGAATCAAGGAATAACTGGACATACTCAGAGTTCTAGGAATGGCTTTAAAAGGCATTCAGGATTATTGTGGCTAGTATTTAAATTTAAAAAATCGAACACCAACGTCCGGTAAGATGGAGGAATAGGCAGACAAGCAACACAGACCCTCTTCAACAAAGAAAAGAAAAACCAATTGACAGAGATACAGAAGATAATCATGGAGCCCTGAGCTTTGAAAGGAACTATACAGAAGTGGATTAGGCACCAACTAGTGGAAAAACCTGAACAAAAATAGTGAGTACAGAGATGGTCGGAGCTGCAGACTATCAGCTACTCTGACGGGAAGAACAACCTGAATATTTCCAAGTGGTGTTGGGACCTGAGAATTGACCTAAAAATCAGCCCTGGTCACCAAGGGCTGCAAGGATGACTGCACTTGTGGCCTATGACTAGGAAGGGAAACAGCAAGGAGGGAGACAACCTGAGCTGTTGACTTTCTGCCGTCTGGAGGGCACAGCCATTTTGATTGTTTATAAGTGGCAGCCATTTTGGATATTTAAAATGACTGAGGGTGTAGCCATTTTGAATGTGTATAAGTGGTGGCTATTTTGGGTATTTAAAGTGACTGAGGGTGCAGCCATCTTGAATCTTTACAGGTAGCAAGCATTTTGGGTTTTAAAGTGATAGCACTCTCATTTGGATTTCAGGGACCTAAGAATAGGCTCTGTTTGCCAAGGTTGGCAGGAACATATGAGAGGCTGACAACAGGAAAGGAGACAGGTGGTGTGTGTATAAGTGCTGTCAACTAGCGATTAGAGGAACACAGTACCCTGCTTGCATAGATAACATGCAAATAAAACAAAGAAAATTAAAATCATGGGCAAGTCATTCCAACATACAATCACCAATTAAATATAAACACAAAAAACATCACAAAGCCTCAGAGACAACAGAGCATCACAGTTTGCACAAAGAAGCAAGATAAAGCAGGAGAAACAAGGGACCAAGATACAGACCCAAAACACATCCCTAAGAAAGATGCAGCATTGGATCTCCCTGATAAGGAATTCAAAATAATTATATTTAGTTATCTTTAATGAATTGAGAGACAGATCAAGGAAAACACAGAAAAAACCCTAGAACAATTTCAAAAGACAATACAAGAACAAAATGACAAAATAAATGAAAAATTAGAAATGATACAAATATCTACACACAGAAATCCAGAAGATTAATACTAAATTTTCAGAA
>NW_006921698.1:7745993-7749304 GCF_000298275.1 Orycteropus afer afer | reverse complement strand
AAAAAGCACATAACAAAAATGACAGCAACAAATTCTTATTTGCCGATAGTTACATATCTGGCAAGGGACTTAGATTTATAGCGGAAGAGTGGATGACCAAACTATGGTGCATACACATAATGCAATGCTATGCAGCATTAAAGAATAATGTAGAGTCTGAAAAACACCAGATAATATGGATGAACTTGGAGGACAACATACTGAGTGAAATAAGTTAATCACAGAAGGACAAATAGAGTATTAGTTCATTGTTGTGGAGGGTCAAGAAAAGGTTTACATACGGAGGGGAAACTTTCTTTGTTGGTTGCCAGGGATGGGAGGGGAAGATGAGGGAACACTGCCAAAAAAAAAAAAAAAAAAGCACTGACCCATGTCACTTTAGTTTTGTGTATTTCACTGTACATAAATTATATTTCAATAAAATGCATTAAAAAAAAAAAAAAAGCAAACACCAAACCCCTTGCCATCAACTTGATTCCAACTCATAGTGTATAGGGCAGAGTAAAATTACCCCCATAGGGTTTCCAAGGCTGTAATCTTTACAGAAGTAGTCTGGGACATCTTTTGCCTGTGAAGTGATGGGTGGGTTCAAATACTGATTTTTCCGTTAGCAGCTGAGTGTTTAACCACTACACCACCAGGGCTCTTTGGTATTTAAGGAAGATTGGGCAATCTACTTCCATAGAAATACCTCCTTGGAAACCCAAGGAGTGGTCATATGAGTCAAATCAACTCCATGGCAGTGAGTTTGTTTTTTTGGTTATAGATTAAATAAAAGAGCTCTGGTGGTATAGTAGTTAAGGCTTTTGGCTGCTAACCAAAGGGTCAGTGGTTTGAACCTACAGGCTGCTCTGTGGAGGAAAGATGAAGTGGTCTGCTCCTGTAAGAATTTACAGCCTTGAAAACCCAATGGGGGTCACTATGAGGAAGAAATGACTTGATGGCAGTGAGATTTTTATTTTTTAATATACATATATATATTAAATAAGGAGCTCTGGTGGTGCAGTGGTTAAAATATTCAGCTGCTAACCAAAAGGCTGATGTTTCAAATCCACCAGCCACGGCTCAGGAGAAACATAAGACCAATTGCATCCCTAAAGATTTACAGCCTTGGAAACCCAATGCGGAATAGGTCTACTCTGCCCTATTGTTGTTGTTGTTATGTGCTGTTGAGTCAGCCCTGACTCATAGCGACCCCTCCTTGGGTTTCCGAGGCAGTATCACTACGGAAGTAGGATTGCCCAACCTTCCTTCTAGTGCCTATGAATTATAATTCACTTGATGAAAGTGGGTTTTTTAGGAGCTCTGGTAGAGCAGTGCCTAAGGCATTTGACTAACCAGAAAGCTGGCAGTTCAAACCCACCAACCACTCCTCGGAAGGAAGGTTGGGCAATCTACTTCCGTAGTGATACTGCCTCGGAAACCCAAGGAGGGTCGCTATGAGTCGGGTCCGACTCGATGGCAAACAACAACAAACAACAATAGATTAAATAGGCTGATTAAATAGACTGACCTATAAACATACCTAGCATGAAAAAATGCCACTGGGAAATGCAGTAAGATCTAAAGAATTAACTCAAATGAACCTCCATAATATAATACTAAAGTAAGTTAGGGAACGTTTCCATTTCTTTATAGTCTACATAATTAGAAGGCATAAATAATTAAACAGTAAACTCCTGAACTGTTACGGCCAAAGGGCATATTTAGTGGTATACAACACAGAATCTTCATAGAGTCCACATTCCAACATAATGGGGGGTCTAATTTCCGATAGACTCAGTAACAAATATATTGCTACCCCACATGACAGAACAAGTGAAACCCTCTCCACTACCACAGCCCAGCAGAATTAAGAGAAGATGAGAGACGATCATATAGAGAAAGTGTGCAGAGCCACACAACAGAAAAGGAATCTTCCTGGGATAACTAGTAACTAATAGCACTGACTGTTTAGCAGAGAACATTTAAAGGAAAGCAGCCTTGCTCAGCTTTGAAAAACAGTCCATATTTAAAATGAATTTTGAATAATGTCTGACAATCTGAAAAATTTCCATAACCAATAATATGGATCTTGACTCAAGGATGTAATCATTCCAATCAGGATTTCAAACTGATTCATTCTGGTTTGATCCCCTGCAGAGAATTTGCCTGTGTAGCCCAGATACACTGAATCAGAATCTGTATCTTAACAAGATCCCCAGGTGATTCTTAAGCAGACCTAAGATTCTGAGGTACACCTGGGAATCAGGCAAATTCTCAGCAGGGGGTCAAACAGAATGAACTGGTTCAAAGACCTGATTCCAGTATGCAGATCAATGTGGGGCCAGGTTTGGCTTATACAAATCCAAATGACAAAGGAAGAAAAATTCATAGCCAACCAAAAAAGCGACAATCTCCTATCACATGAGGCAAGATAGTCTCACCAGGCTCTTAGAACAAACTGGAAATTATTATCCAAAGTCCTTGTAAAATATGCATAATTATTACATAAAATAACATTTAAATTAATTGAAAAGTATTATGTCAACCTCAATTAAACTTTTACTTTAGGTAAAGAAGCTAAAGAATCATAGTGATTATTTATAGAATAGATATATTGATGTAGTAGATCCTGCTGGATTATTATATTTAAGATTCAAGTGCTCTTGATTTAATAAAACAAGTGAGACTGTAATCTCACTTAGAGAACATGTCACACAGGGAAGACAAAAACACATGTCTTAATATAGATTTTACTTCCTGGGTGGGTGTGCTCAGTACTTTAGAGCAGGCTCCTTCAGGCTTGCAAGAAACAACTGTTAAAATCTGAAGAAATTTGGAAGCCGAGTGGTCCTTCAGGCTTGCAAGAAACAACTGTTAAAATCTGAAGAAATTTGGAAGCCGAGTGACATCGTGATGGTAGCTTTCTTTAAGTCTGCCATGGTAAAACTCACTGTCATAGTATCGGATACAACTCAGAGCAATCCCTCCTTGGGTTTCTGAGGCAGTATCACTACGGAAGTAGATTGCCCAGTCTTCCTTCTGAAGAGTGCCTGCAGGGTTTGAACTGCCAGCCTTCTGATTAGCAGTCAAATGCCTTAGGCACTAAGCCACCAGCCTCCCTATTTACACCAGAAAAATCAGCAAATGATACAAATTAGCATGCTCACTCCAGCCAGTTGTAAATATTTGCCAGCACACCACTTGTTCTACTTTGATATGATTACATACTTAGGTGAGGATCCTTATTGTATAAAATTTTCAGATTGTCAGATATTTTTTGAAATTTAAGTACAGACTGCTTTTCAACCCTGAACAAGATTCTCTTC
>NW_006921698.1:7738736-7741743 GCF_000298275.1 Orycteropus afer afer | reverse complement strand
GGAAGAGGTAACTATGGGGAGGAAGTGAGAGGGGAGCTGTTGCATTGTGGTAAACTGTGGTCAATGTCATAAGACAAAGTGTATATGAACTGCTGCATGGAAAGAGAAATTTGCTCCGTAAATCTTCATCCAAATCACAATTTTTTTTAAAAAATAACATGGTTTTTAAACACACTGACAGATCTTTTTTGTTCCATTACATTTAATGCAAATAGGCTTTTCATTTAAGAATCAAATTCATCTGTTAATTCTGCTATTCATTTCCTTGGCTAACTAACTGCCTTCACTTTTGCTGTTTAAAAAAGTTAAGCATCTTCTATTTTAAATTTGTTGAATTTAGTTTAGTTTTAGTTCAAAATTACTATTTTTGACTCTGTACTATCTCTTGCTTACTTTCTCAGGCATTATTCAAGATTTTCTTGAACTTTTATCCAAATGAATAAAGCTATTCTCAGATAAAGAGGATAGAAGAGATGACCTGCTGAAAAAGCTTCATGACTTCATTGAACTTTCAATAAAAGTTATTTTACTTTGCAACTTTTTCTCTCTATTCCTTTTCTAATGTGGAGTTATTCTAGTAATATCTTAAATGTTTTAAAGATTTGAATATATTTCCATTTTATCTTTTTATTTTATGCTGTGTAGTATTTTTTATTTTAAATTGGTCTGTTTTAATGTCAAATATTAAATGTCTTTGGATGTCACTTTTACTATTTAATAGGTTTCTCATTTCCATTACAGATACCTAGATTTATAAGTTCAAACCTGTTTAAGAGTCATTATTGACTCATTCAATCAAAATTTTTTCTTACACTGACATTTCATAATAATGATTTACCAATAAGTAATTATCTTAAAGTTTGTTTCCATAATTTACTGAAAATCTCATTGATATTTTTTATGAAAGGCAGTAACTCAATTTATTTACTTTTATTTTTTATCAGAGCACTGCTTGCAAGCAATGCCTTGGTTACGAACATCCATTTACATACAACCCCTATACAGCCTATTATATTAAAAATTCAACTTCCTGGGAACTGATGGTCTCCTTAACAAATGGTGCTGGCAAAATTGGATATCCATTTGCAGAAAAAGGCAAAAGGATCCATACCTCACACCACATATAAAAACAAACTCAAGATGGACCAAAGACCTAAATTTAAAACCTGAAACTATAAAGACCATCAAAGAAAAAATAGGGACAAACTTAGGAGCCCTGACATATGGCATAAATACACTACAAACATAACTGAAAACACACAAACCCCAGAAGACAAAATAGATACACCTCCTAAAAATTAGACACTTAGGCACATTAAAACATTCCACCAAAAGAATAAAAAGAGAACCTATAGACTGGGGAAAAAAATTTTGGCAATCACTTATCCGACAAGTGGCTGATCTCTAAACTTTATAGAAAACGTCAACATCTCAACAACAAAAAGACAATCCAATTAAAAAATGAGCAGAAGGCATAAAGAGACATTTCACCAAAGAAGACACTCAGGTAGCTAAAATATACATGAAGAAATTCTTGCAATCATTAGCCAAACAGCAATGAAATACCATCTCACCTCAACATTAATACTAAGGTTCAAAAAAAAAAAATAAACAACAAATGCTGACAAGGGTATAGAGAGACTGGAACCCTCATACACTGCTGGTAGGACTGTAAAATGGTACAACTTTTGAAAAGCCAGGGGAACTAGGACAGAGCAAGGAAGCAGTGGCAGGGATCCAGGTAAGGGGAGGGACTGAGGCCCCACCCCCAAGCAGTGGGAAAGCAGAGAAAAGACAGGGAGATTCAGGCCCCACCCCCAAGTGGCAGGAATGTGGCAGGGATCCAGGTAAAGGGAGTGGGGAGAGGTTTCAAACAGCTAAGGGAGACAAACCTATCTGTCGATTTGTCCTACTGTGGTAGTGTGTTGGTGTGAGGCTTGAGGCTGTGCCACCGGTGTCTCAAACCCAGTGGGGTTACACATGGTGCACAGCTTTCAGCTTGCAGATCAAGACAGACTAGGAAGAAGGAAGAGGGCATCCACTTCTCAAAGAATTGGCCATGGAAAACCTTATGAATAGCAGAGAAACACTATCTGATACATTACTGCACAACTTTATGAATAGTCCGGAAACATCCAATACAGTGTAGGAGGATGAGCCACTTAGGTTGGAAGGCTCTCAAAATATGACAGAGAAAGAGCTGCATCATCTGAGTAGAACCAACCTTAATGATATGGATATGGCAAAGTTTTCAAGACCTCCATCTGCTGATGTGGCATGACTCAAATTGAGGAGAAACACCTGCAAACATCCATTAATAATCAGAACATGGAACATATGAAGTCTGAATCTAGGAAAACCAAAATTTGTCAAATATGAAATGGAACACATTAGTGAGTGGAAATGGACTGGTTTTGGCCATTTTGAATCAGACAATCATATGATCTACTATGCCGAGAATAACACTCTGAAGAGGAATGGCATGGCATTCATTATCACAAAGGATGTGTCAAGATCTGTCCTGAAGTTCAATGCTATCAGTGATAGGATAATATCCAAACGCCTACAAGGAAGACCAGTTAATATGACTCTTATTCAAATTTATGCACCAACTACCAAAGCCAAAGATGAGGAAATTGAGGATTTTTATCAGCTTCTGCAGTCTGAAATTGACTGAATGTGCAATCAAGATATATTAATTATCACTGGTGACGGGAATGCAAAAGTTGGAAACAAAGAAGAATCACTGGTAGGTGGAAAATTTGGCCTTGGTGACAGAAATAATGCTGGAAATCGTGTAATAGAATTTTGCAAGACCAACAATTTATTCATTGCAAATACCTCTTTTCCATAACATGAGTGATGGCTATACACATGGACTTCACTAGATGAAGTACACAGGAATCAGACTGACTACATTTGTGTCAAGAGGTGACGGAAAAGCTCAATATCTTCAGCCAAAACCAGGCCAGCAGCTGATTATGGAACCGACCATCAACTGTTCACA